>NW_027397097.1:15984463-16058188 GCF_003265705.2 Callorhinus ursinus
GGGTATGGCTTTATTCTAGTCTCCTGCCTGATCACATTCTCTCCCTTTTTATTTTTTAAATCCTCTTCTTTCTTTTTTCAACCAACTTCTTATCAATTCCTTTGATAAAATCATTTATAATTTTCATCTTTACAGTCATATTCCATCCCTTCATCATATTAACCCTAATTTTTGTAATTTTTTTATATATATAAGTTTTTCTTTCTTTAAAATTTTGGGAGGCACTTTCTTCTAACAGACCAAAATATGCCCAAAATCTACTGTGTGGCACTGATCTGAAAACAAAGAGCCTTATCATATTTGCACCAGCCTTATCATATTTGATCATATTCTGGGGTTTTTTTTGTTTTCTTTTGTTTTTACCTTTTTCTTTGTCTTTTTTCTTTGTGTTTTTTTCTTTCTTTCGCTTTCTTTTCCCACAGTTTCAGGTCTTTTCTGCTTTGTTTAGTGTATATTTTCTGGGGACATTGTTACCCTGTTAGCATTTTGTTCTCTCATTCATCTATTCTCCTCTGGACAAAATGACAAGATGGAAAAAATCGTCTCAACAAAAAGAACAAGAGGCAGTACCGACTGCCAGGGACCTAATCAATATGGACATTAGTAAGATGTCGGAACTAGACTTCAGAATGATGATATTAAAGATACTAGCTGGGCTTGAAAAAAGCATGCAAGATATTAGAGAAACCCTTTCTGGAGAAATAAAAGGACTAAAATCTAACCAGGTTGAAATCAAAAAGGCAATAAAAAATGGAGGCTATAACTGCTAGGATAAATGAGGCAGAAGAGAGAATTAGTGATATAGAAAACCAAATGATGGAAAATAAAGAAGCTGAGAAAAAGAGAGATAAACAACTACTGGATCACAAGGGCAGAATTTGAGAGATAAACGATACCATAAGATGAAACAATATTAGAATAATTGGGATCCCAGAAGAAGAAAGAGAGAGGGGGGCAGAAGGTATATTGGAGCAAATAATAGCAGAGAACTTCCCTAATTTGGGGAAGGAAGCAGGCATCAAAATCCAGGAGGCACAGAGAACCCCTCTCAAAATCAATAAAAATAGGTCAACACCCCGACATCTAATAGTAAAACTTATGAGTCTCAGAGACAAAGAGAAAATCCTGAAAGCAGCTCGGGAGAAAAGATATGTAACCTACAGTGGTAGAAACATTAGATTGGCAACAGACCTATCCACAGAGACCTGGCAGGCCAGAAAAGACTGGCATGATATATTCAGAGCACTAAATGAGAAAAATATGCAGCCAAGAATACTATCTCCAGCTAGGCTGTCACTGAAAATAGAAGGAGAGATAAAAAGCTTCCAGAACAAACAAAAACTAAAGGAATTTGCAAACATGAAACCAGCCCTCCAAGAAATATTGAAAAGGGTCCTCTAAGCAAAGAGAGAGCCTAAAAGCAACACAGACCAGAAAAGAACACAGACAATATAGAGTAACAGTCACCTTACAGGCAATACAATGGCACTAAATTCATACCTTTCAATAGTTACCCTGAATGTAAATGGGCTAAATGCCCCAATCAAAAGACACAGCCTATCAGATTGGATAAAAAAACAAGACCCATCTATATGCTGTCTTCAAGAGACTCATTTTAGACCCAAAGACTCCCCCAGATTGAAAGTGAAGGGGTGGAAAACCATTTACCATGCTAATGGACACTAAAAGAAAGTTGGGGCAGCAATCCTTATATCAGACAAATTAGATTTTAAACCAAAGACTGTAATAAGAGATGAGGAAGGACACTATATCCTACTTAAAGGGTCTATCCAACAAGAAGATCTAACAATTGTAAATATCTATGCCCCGAACATGGGAGCAGCCAATTATATAAGGCAATTAATAACAAAAGCAAAGAAACACATCGACAACAATAAAATAATAGTGGGGGATTTTAACACCCGCCTCACTGAAATGGACAGATCATCTAAGCAAAAGATCAACAAGGAAATAAAGACTTTAAATGACACACTGGACCAAATGGACTTCACAGATATATCCAGAACATTCCATCCCAAAGCAACAGAATACACATTCTTCTCTAGTGCCCATGGAACATTCTCCAGAGTAGATCACATCCTAGGTCACAAATCAGGTCTCAACCAGAACCAAAAGATTGGGATCATTCCCTGCATATTTTCAGGCCACAATGCTTTGAAACTAGAACTCAATCACAAGAGGAAAGTCCGAAAGAACTCAAATACATGGAGGCTAAAGAATGAATGGGTCAACCAGGAAATTAAAGAAGAATTAAAAAAATTCATGGAAACCAATGAAAATGAAAACACAACTGTGCAAAATCTTTGGGATACAGTAAAGGCAGTCTAAGAGGAAAGTATATAGCAATACAAGCCTTTCTCAAGAAACAAGAAAGGTCTCAAATACACAACCTAACCCTACACCTAAAGGAGCTGGAGAAAGAACAGCAAATAAAGCCTAAACCCAGCAGGAGAAGAGAAATCATAAAAATCAGAGCAGAAATCAATGAAATAGAAACCAGAAGAACAGTAGAACAGATCAACGAAACTAGGAGCTGGTTCTTTGAAAGAATTACCAAGATTGATAAACCCCTGGCCAGACTTATCCAAAAGAAAAGAGAAATGACCCAAATCAACAAAATCATGAATGAAAGAGGAGAGATCACAACCAATATCAAAGAAATACAAACAATTATAAGAACATATTATGAGCAACTCTATGCCAGCAAATTAGATAATCTGGAAGAAATGGGTGCATTCCTAGAGATGTATCAACTACCAAAATTGAACCAGGAAGAAATAGAAAACCTGAACAGACCTATAACCATTAAGGAAACTGAAGCAGTCATCAAAAATCTCCCAACAAACAAAAGCCCAGGGCCAGATGGCTTCCCAGGGGAATTCTATCAGACATTTAAAGAAGAATTCATACCTATTCTTCTGAAACTGTTCCAAAAAAATAGAAATGGAAGGAAAACTCCAAACTCATTTTATGAGGCCACCATTACCTTGATTCCCCAAACCAGACAAAGACCCCATCAAAAAGGAGAACTACAGACCAATATCCTTGATGAACATGGATGCAAAACTTCTCACCAAAATACTAACCAATAGGGTCCAACAGTACATTAAAAGGATTATTCACCATGACCAAGTGCAATTTATCCCTGGGCTGCAAGGTTGGTTCAACATCCACAAATCAATCAATGTGATACAATACATTAATAAAAGAAAGAACAAGAACCATACGATCCTTTCAATAGATGTAGAAAAAGCATTTGACAAAGTACAGCATCCTTTCTTGATCAAAACTCTTCAGAGTATAGGGATAGAGGGTACATACCTCAATATCATAAAAGCCATCTATGAAAAACCCACAGCGAATATCATTCTCAATGGGGAAAAACTGAGAGCTTCCCCCTAAGGTCAGGAACATGGCAGGGATATCCACTATCACCACTGCTATTCAACATAGTACTAGAAATCCTAGCCACAGCAATCGGACAACAAAAAGAAATAAAAGGCATCCAAATCAGCAAAGAAGAAGTCAAACTCTCACTCTTTGCAGATGATACGATACTTTACATAGAAAACCCAAAAGACTCCACCCCAAAACTACTAGAACTCATACAGGAATTCAGTAAAGTGGCAAGATATAAAATCAATGCACAGAAATCAGTGGCATTCCTATACACCACCAAAAAGACAGAAGAAAGAGAAATTAAGAATTTGATCCCATTTACAATTGCACCCAAAACCATAAGATACATAGGAATCAATCTAACCAAAGAGGCAAAGAACCTGTACTCAGAAAACTATAAAATACTCATGAAAGAAATTGAGGAAGACACAAAGAAATGGAAAAATGTTCCATGCTCATGGATTGGAAGAAAATAGATTGTGAAGATTTCTACGCTACCTAGAGCAATCTACACATTCAATGCAATCTCTATCAAAATACCATCCACTTTTTTCAAAGAAATGGAACAAATAATCCTAAAATTTGTATGGAACCAGAAAAGACCTCAAATAGCCAGAGGAATGTTGGAAAAAGAAAAGCAAAGCCGGCGGCATCACAATTCCGGACTTCAAGCTCTATTACAAAGCTGTCATCATCAAGACAGTATGGTACTGGCACAAAAACAGACACATAGATCAGTGGAACAGAATCGAGAGCCCAGAAATGGACCCTTAACTCTATGGTCAACTAATCTTCAACAAAACAGGAAAGAATGTCCAATGGAAAAAAGACAGTCTCTTCAACAAATGGTGTTGGGAAAAGTGGACAGCCACATGCAGAAGAATGAAACTGGACCATTTCCTTACACCACACACAAAAATAGACTCCAAATAGTTGAAAGACCTCAATGTGAGACAGGAGTCCATCAACATCCTAAAGGAGAACACAGGCAGCAACCTCTTCGACCTCAGCCGCAGCAACTTCTTCCTAGAAACATCGTCAAAGGGAAGGGAAGCGAGGGCAAAAATGAACTATTGGGACTTCATCAAGATAAAAAGCTTTTGCACAGCAAAAGAAACAGTCCACAAAACCAAAAGACAACTGACATAATGGGAGAAGATATTCGCAAATGACATATCAGATAAAGGGCTAGTATCCAAAATCTATAAAGAACTTCTTAAACTCAACACCCAAAGAGCAAATGATCCAATCAAGAAATGGGCAGAAGACATGAACAGACATTTTTCCAAAGAAGACATCCAAACGGCCAAGAGACACATGAAAAAGTGCTCAACATCGCTCGGCATCAGGGAAATCCAAACCAAAACCTC
This sequence comes from Callorhinus ursinus, assembly GCF_003265705.2. Classification (NCBI taxonomy): domain Eukaryota; kingdom Metazoa; phylum Chordata; class Mammalia; order Carnivora; family Otariidae; genus Callorhinus; species Callorhinus ursinus. The sequence goes on from NW_027397097.1 coordinate 15,989,254, forward strand.
AATGAGATATCACCTCACACCAGTCAGAATGGCTAAAATTAGTAAGTCAGGAAACGACAGATGTTGGCAGGGATGCAGAGAAAGGGGAACCCTCCTACACTGTTGGTGGGAATGCAAGCTGGTGCAGCCACTCTGGAAAACAGTATGGAGGTTCCTCAAACAGTTGAAAATAGAGCTACCATATGATCCAGCAATTGCACTACTGGGTATTTACCCCAAAGGTACAAATGGAGGGATCCGAAGGGGTATGTGCACACCGATGTTTATAGCAGCAATGTCCACAATAGCCAAACTATGGAAAGAGCCAAGATGTCCATTTACAGATGAATGGATAAAGAAGAGGTGGGGGCGCCTGGGTGGCTCAGTCGTTAAGCGTCTGCCTTCGGCTCAGGTCATGATCCCAGGGTCCTGGGATCGAGTCCCACATCGGGCTCCCTGCTCAGCAGGAAGCCTGCTTCTCCCTCTCCCACTCCCCCTGCTTGTGTTCCTGCTCTCACTGTCTCTCTCTGTCAAATAAATAAATAAAATCTTAAAAAAAAAAAAGAAGAGGTGGTATATATACACAATGGAATATTATGCAGCCATCAAAAGGAATGAGATCTTGCCATTTGCAACAACGTGGTTGGAACTGGAGAGTGTTATGCAGAGCGAAATAAGTCAATCAGAGAAAGACATGTATCATATGACCTCACTGATATGAGGAATTCTTAATCTCAGGAAACAAACTGAGGGTTGCTGGAGTGGTGGGGGGTGGGAGGGATGGGGTGGCTGGGTGATAGACATTGGGGAGGGTATGTGCTATGGTGAGCTCTGTGAATTGTGCAAGACTGTTGAATCACAGATCTGTACCTCTGAAACAAATAATGCAATATATGTTAAAAAAAGAAGAAGATAGCAGGAGGGGAAGAATGAAGGGGTGGAAATCAGAGGGGGAGATGAACCATGAGAGATGATGGACTCTGAAAAACAAAGTTAGGGTCTAGAGGGGAGGGGGGATGGGAGGATGGGTTAGCCTGGTGATGGGTATCAGGGAGGGCACGCTCTGCATGGAGCACTGGGTCTTATACAGAAACAATGAATCATGGAACACTACATCAAAAACTAATGATGTAATGTATGGTGATTAACATAACATAATAATTTAAAAATTTGAAAAATAAATTAAAAATAAATTTAAAAAAAGATAGAATACCGAAACAGTATGACTAAGTATAATTTAATTCATATACTTTAGCTTCTTATTTTTATATGCTGCAGAGAGGCTATATATATTTGGGCTATTAATGAATATGTTCTCTTTTGCCACCGTGAGAAGTTGTACTATAAGGGATGTGTAATGAATAGTGAAAGTTGTAGAAAGCTCCTAAAAGGGGATTTAACTGTGGTCAGAGCTGGATACATTTGATGAGTTTATTTATGAGATTTTTATTGTCTTTGAGGTATTTTATGCCTCTTTGTAAATTGTAGATGATTGATATGCAAACTCAGTCTTGCGTGGGAAGGATTAATTAACTTCTTTCCTCCCCATGGAAAAACAAGTTTTGATACTTACCTGCAAATTGGACTGGATCCTGTTACCTTGCCCAAACTCAATATTTCCCAAATTTTCAATGATTCCAGATTCCTTCAATATCTGGCTGCAATCTTCCAAACTAACTTTTCCAATCTATCTCCCTCCCATGTAATGGCATTACTGAGAACCATAACCTGACTGTCCAGATCCCTCTTGGGACTCTAGGTTGCCTTGCAGCTGGCTATTCTTCCCAGGATCTGAAAACCCCTGTAAAATGATATAAATCTCACAACGACTTGTATATAAATCTCTAAGGACTCACCATTGCAGCAGACCATGGGTGAGTCAGGACAAATCTGGACCTCTAAGGAAGTCTGACAAAATGCTTGGGTCATTCATGCATTTATATGAGAGCTAACCTAGACTGTGGACAACATCACCAAGAGCATCAACATCCTAGCTCAAGAGTTTTGAGACACTCAATGAGTGATCCTGCCTAACTGGATGATTCACCTCCACTGGCCTGTTGGAATCCACTGGATTGGTTACACTCAGTGTTCAACTCTTGGTTCTTTACTTTAATACAAACCTAATTAATAGTTTCCTTTGGCACTTTAAACATCCTTCTTTTAAGATGCCTGATTTCCAGGACTCTGAAATAACCAACCTTTGCTACTGTCTCTTTGCGGATGGTTCAACTGGTTTTGCAGGAATAGAGGCAACTGAGAGTCCTAGAAAGACTACTTCTTAGACCCTGCTTTACTCCACTTGGAGGGTTCGTGATCACCCTTGAGTTGTTCACTGACAAGCAATATTCATTCATTTTGAACAAAAGGGCAGACTGATAGTATTGAACTTTACCTGAAAACAGAGATAGGTAAGAAATTTCCCCACACTTTTGTTCTCTGAAATCCCTTCACTCTTGAGTCCCAAGAAACAGCTACCTCAAAGCTTTTCCATATACTGAAGAGCAATCTCCATTCTTCTTCATGACCTTATGAGATGGTGGATGACCCTCTTGTTGACCTGACTCTATTGAAAGTCCAGGCCCCCTTCCTTTTCTTGGAGAACTTTCTCATTCATGAACACTCTCCCTAATGCAGTAGCTTGAATAAAATCATCTTCTTATTTGACAATCCGTTTCATCTTTCACATTCTTCAGTTTAAAAAATAAAAATATGGGAAAAAATTAAAAATAAAAAAATAAAGATATGGGAGGCTTTTTCCCCTGCCTTTGGAAAGACTGTGTGAGAAGGTGATGTCTGAGACAGTGACAGCCATCTCCAACCATGTGGAATAAGCCTCAGGATAACTGTCCACATGCTGAGGGTGGCACAGGGAGATGTGGGAAGTACATAGGTCCTCAATGACATTGTTATGTTGCTGAAATGTTATGAGAGACTGAAAGTTAGTCTCCTTATTACCCTGACTTCTAGACTTCTTGCCATGGAGGATAATAGGTAACCTTATGTTCTAAGTCACTTCCTGTTGGGTGTTCTACCCAAAGCACCCCCAATAGGATGTTGGTAGGCTTTAAGTGTAAAGAAAACTTGTGTCTGGAAAGCTGGAAAGTTGTTCAAGAAGAAATGATTGCCTTTGGGTAGGCAGGTAGAGCTTTAGAGAGTCAGAGCATGCCCTGTGTCCTGATGTGGCACTGGAGTTGCAGAATCATTCCCGAGAGGCCAAGACTGTCACAAACCCCCAAAGGGGCTTTCAGGTCCGAGTGAAGACTAACTCAAAAGAACCCCATGTGGATAGGTGATTGAGGACCCAAAAGTCTGTTGGACATCTCAGCAGATACCAGCACAGGCCCATAGCCTCACAGATCCAATGCACTCTGTACCTCCACTTACCACTTAGAAGCATCTCCAGGGAAAAAAGTGGGCATGCTCAAACAGACTGAGATTAACTTTCTACCACCTGATAGAAGAATAGCACAAAATAGAAATCACATACAGTTAAAGAGAAGTTATTTTGTAGATTTTTGAACCCATTATAAATATATAGGTGGCTACCTTTCAGATAGATAGATGCACAAACAAAACACCACACGAACCCGAATCTTACAGTGATCAAGGCCAGGAGATGTAAGTGGTGCAGTAATTAGTGGGCAGAGTAAAAGTAGAATTGTCTGGGCTTGAGGCTCTGCTGACCACCCTCCAGCCCCCCACACTCCCATGCACTAGGGAGAGAAATTACTGCTGGAACCACATGCCCACTGCCGCTGCTACTGCTACTGTGTGCCTGGGTTGGCAGGGTCTTGCTGGCCACTGCTCTCATGGGCCCTGGGCCTGGTGATGAGTGGCCAGCCCTGGCCTTCATCCTTACTGATAACTTGACCTGTCATATCAGCATTCTGGCTAGGAAACAGAAAAGTGAAACAAGGCTGTACTGGTGTAATGTTTTTCATGGAATGTGGGAATGGAGCAAGAATATGGGAAAAGTCTAGTCACTCATGGCTTATTTTTGCTGTAGATGACACCAAATTGCCTCAGAGTGAAGCCTTCTGATTTCTTCCTGTATCTTTGAACCCATCCATTTCCTTCGGCTGTGAAACAATTTTGGATAATATTCTAGAAGCTCGTGGTGTCATTTGCAATGTAATCCCCACCCTCCACCCCCATTCTCTTTTGTCTGAGAGAACTGGGTTAGGTGAGGGATGGGGACACAGCTTGTTGCAGGCCAAGTTTAAACACAAAATTTCTGGGCAACTGGGTGGCTCAATCATTAAGCGTCTGCCATCAGCTCGGGTCGTGATCCCCACATCCGGCTCCCTGCTCGGTGGGAAGCCTGCTTCTCCCTCTCCCACTCCCCCTGCTTGTGTTCCTGCTCTTGCTATCTTGCTCTCTCTCTGTCAAATAAATAAATAAATAAATAAATGAATGAATGAATGAATGAATAAATAAATAAATCTTAAAAAAAATATATTCAAAAAAATAAAAACACAAAATTTCTACCAGTGAGGTTCTGACCAGCCACCAGCTCTTCATGCCGTGCTCCTGGTCTCAGTACCAGGGATTCTTCCTGAGGGCAGCCACACTCTGGTGGGCTGGTGTGATTGCCTCTGATTCCCATGGATCTTGCATATCTGATCTGAAGCCAGAGCAAGACCCATGTCATTCGGGACTCACCTCTTCCTCTCCCTTCGACAACCCCACACCATGCTCCATTTAAAAGAAAAGACATACCAGATAACCGGGGTATAAAAAAGAGATCTTAGCTTATCAGAGAAGGTAACTGAGCCTTCTATCACTTAGAAAATGTTTACAGAAAGCCTGACAAGGAGAAAGAACAAAAGAAGGGCAGAGAAGATACCCTAATGGATACTGCTTTCTGCATGGTGGCGTGATGGAGAGAGAGAGGAGAGACATTTTCCTCCCTCAGCCTTATCCATGGATTTGGGGATTCAACAAAGGTACCTCATCAGACCACTTTGTAAACCAGTCAAAATAAACCAGTAAAATGCAAAATCCTTTTCTGACCCTTGAGGTCCCTTAGACATAGAATCTGTACCAAAATTCCCCACAACCCAGACAGACCTGCCATCATCTTTCCCAGGGTCCTCTACTCTTACCACCAAAGGATGTTTCAAAAAAGTTCATTCCTTTACCATCTCTCCAGACTCAGGAGGCGAGGGATTCAAAGCATAGGCTCTGACTCCACCTGAGCTAAATTGTTCTCCAGATTTCTCCTCTTCCCGTATCAGACAGGATCCATGAATGGCAATGAGCTAACTACCCGAATGAGCTGACATCACTTCCCAGAGCCTTTGCCTAGACCCTCACTTTAAAGCTCCCATCCCGGGGCGCCTGGGTGACTCAGTCGGTTAAGCCTCTACCTTTAGCTCAGGTCATGATCTCTGGGTCCTGGGATCAAGCCCTGCATCGGGCTTCCTGATCATCAGGGAGTCTGCTTCTCTCTCTCCCTCCCTCTGCCCCTCCCCATTGCTTATTTTTCTCTCTCTCTCTCAAATAAATAAATAAACTATTAAAAAATTAAAGCTCCCATCCCATTGTTGCATGGGTGATGCCATATTGACACCCCACCACCTAGGATCTTCGTTTAATCACCTTGACTCTTTCCACTGACAAGACTAAAAAAGAATCCCCTCTCCTGACTATCTAAAGTTGGTTCTGACACATTTTTCCTCCAGGGATTAATGAGGGGATTTTATTCTTGTAGGGAGGTCACCCACTACAAACATTGTTATGGTTTTACTCTTTTTTTTTTAAGATTTTATTTATTTATTTGACAGAGAGAGAGAGACACAGCGAGAGAGGGAACACAAGCAGGGAGAGTGGGAGAGGGAGAAGCAGGCTTCCCGCTGAGCAGGGAGCCCGATGTGGGGCTCCATCCCAGGACCCTGGGATCATGACCTGAGCGAAAGGCAGACGCTTAACAACTGAGCCACCCAGGCGCCCTGGCTTTACTCTTTTCTAAGATTTTATTTATTTATCAGAGAGAGAGAGAGCACAAGCAGGGGGAGTGGCAGGCAGAGGGAGAGAGAGAAGTAGGCTCCCCGCTGAGTAGGACTCAATCCCAGGACCCTGGGATCATAACCTGAGCCAAAGACAGATGCTTAACCAACTGAGCCACCCAGGGGTCCCTGGATCTTTTGGATCAAAAGCCTACTCTTATCTTAATTCTTTAATACCCAGATAGGGAAAATTATGCACCAGGATTCCTCTTATGAAAAACGTATTTTGGCCTGAAAGTTGTGGGAGATGGACTGAACAAGCTTTTATAAGTGTTTGAGGCTTGAAGTTGATCTTAATCCTTGGGTCCTAGTCCAGATCTGTTCCTGGGTCTGGGAAATGGATGAATTTTTCAGTAATAGAAGAATTTGATGTTCCAACAGATAATCCAGGAAATGAGGAAAGGTGCTTTGGGCTGGATACTGCATGAAGGACCAATTTGCAGAGAATAAGAATGTCTAAAAGTAGAGCTTCATGTGACTGCTGTAAAATCTCCTGACACTCTAAGAAATCTTTAGTCAAATCTACAATGCTCACTTGTGCTTTTATGTGAGTGAATTCTTTTGGACATTGACTTTCATGTCTGGTTGGGGTCATCCTTGGTGCAACACAAAGACGGCACTGGAAGAAGACAAAATCTACAGACAAATGAGCCATGAGAGAACCAGTCTTCAGGAAACAAGTACTGGGGGGAGACACAGGGCTTCCCCAGGCTGTGAAATTGGAGCTGTGAGGCTGGTTTAGCTGGATCTTGTGGGTCAAGGAGGCCCTGGTTGACTTCAGAGCTACAGTATGATAAATTAGCATTATAATCCTTCACTGGCTCCCCATTGTCTGAAGTCCATACACCTTGGTGGGAGGGGGGCTACTCCTCCAAATACCTTTCTATCTTTCTTCCGACATCTTTCCATTTTCCTCCTAAAATGGCAACAAATCTCTTCCACAGATTCTTTAGGTAAGGCTGGAATTTTCAAAACAACTGAATATTAGAGGGAGCGAACAGGGGAAGAAAAAGTGTAAGTCATCATTTAATAAATGATGCAATTCTCAGACTCCGGGGTTCTACGTCTTTGCATGGATGACATACAAAGCCTGATAAACTCTGGCCTCCTCACTCTCCATTGCCCTCTCTCCCAGCATTCCTCCTTGTCACTGTGCCCTGTAGCATCACCACCTGTAAGAAGCCTAAATGACCACTCTCTCACCCCACCACTTGGAACTCACCACTCTTCACTCCATGTTTCATTGGAGCATAGCATTCCAAAACACTTGTGTAAATATTTATTCACATGCCTTTCTATTCCAATAGATTGTGAGTTTCTAATCCCAGAATCTAACAAGCTCTTAGAAAGTAGTAGAATCTTAATAAATGTTTGTTGAATTGAAAGAATTCCAGAGCAAGATGTATAAGTGGAAAGGGAGCAGACAGACTAGGTTGCAATGCCGATTCTAACACTTACTACCTGAATAACTTTGGATGGGTTCCTTAATCTTTCAGAGTATCAACTGTCTCTTCCATTAGTAAGCTACCTTGTAGAAAGAAGTTTAAACTATATAAAGTATCTGGCCTGTAGCAGATGTATGATAAATGGATGATATTAATCAGTAGGCTGGTGGCTTTCAAGATTTTTCTTTTCTAGCAATGTAACCCTTTAAAAAATGAAGTACTGAGTGGACGCCTGGGTGGCTCAGTCAGTTAAGCATCTGCCTTTAGCTCAGGGCATGATCCCAGGGTCCTGGGATGGAGTCCCATGTTGTTGGGCTCCCTGCTCAGCTGGGAGCCTGCTTCTCCCTCTCTCTCCCTCTTGCCCCTCCTCCCTGCTCTCTCTCTCTCTCTCTCTCAAATAAATAAATTTTTAAAAAATTTAATGAAGAAGTTCACAGAACTGAATAAGAGCAGAGCTGCTCTAACTTAGGGGTACAGCCTCAGAGGCCCTCCTGCTTAGCCACTTCCCCATCTTGACACAACTCACTCTCCACCCTAGAAGAGCTTTTGAAATAAGGAGTAAAATGGACTGCCTTAGACCAGCATGGGAGACATACAACTGGGAGTACGTGAGCTGATTTGAAGTGGCATACAGACACAGCATTAAATAACCTGATACCTATAATAAGAAAGTTATTCCCTTTTCAATTCTTTTTTAATTTTTCTGATTCTTCAAGGGGGAAAAGTCTCAGTTTGGGGCTAATAGGTTTTTAATTTCTCTCTTATTCCTCCTCTGACCCCAGTATTCAAAGAGAGCAGCCTGGAAGACCTCTAGCTAAGGAGGGGCTGTGCTTTTCTCTCCTTAGGACACTAATGCTACTAATGAGACCCGCTTAGCTGCTTTTGTTTGAAGGCATTCTGTCTGAATGGCATCTCTTTGTCAACCACAGAGCTCGGCAAATTGTGATATTGTAAAAACAACATGGCCGCCCTATCTTCTGGGACCTCATCTGACCATCGCTCATGGATCAGTGAAACAATTTAGCAGGTGAAAGGACATTAAAAGGCCGAGAATGAGTTCTAGGAAAGCCAGGCTACTCATAATATTAAGGACTAACATTTACTGACCACTTTCCATCTGCCAGGCGAAAGTGCTAAGTGCTGTATATACATTACCTCATTGAACGCTCACAGGGACTTTTGGAAATAGATGCTGATATCATCCACATTTTACAGATGACAGAACTGAGGCTTGGAGGGTGATGGGACTCTTTGAGTAGGGGTAGGTGGGATTGACCCCAGTGAGTGCAACAGAAGAGCTGCTCCTCTGAACGCGCTCCCCGGGGCGTGGCGGGCGTGGCGCCACAGGCAAGTAAAAGGACTGGCGTGTTTGCACACACTGCCTGCCCCTGCCCGAGAACATCCAGCTTAACTGGGGACACGCTCACAAAGCCTTGTTTTTGTCAACTTTGTTGACTCATTAGAAGACTGAATAAGATAACATCCTGAGGTAGATCTAGCCATTCAACCTATCTGAGCAACAGGATCAGGTTTTTTCCCCTCTATGTTGAACCACATCACCTCAGACTGCAGTGTGGCATCCCCTTTATCAATTTAATCTTTCTGGATTTGGAGTCACTGAGGTTAGTCCGTCCCTAACAGGAGAGACTGAGTTTGGAGTTGTTTCTGCCTCTGGAATTACAACATGGCTCCTGAATTTGCAATTTTTCTTTGTTTTAGAGAACTGGACTCTTCCTTCCAAATCTGAACATCCAGATGCTAGAGAGCAATGTTTTCAAACTACTAAAAAAAAAAAAAAAAAATCTTTTCTTTAGACATCTGCCTTCAAGTCCCCATATGTGATTGGCCTTCAGACCCATCACTGCCCCCACCTGGGACTTTGTCCCTTTGAGGTTTGTTAGGCCCTCAGGATTCTTCTTGCCTGGGGATAATTTCTCCCTTTTACTGAGGGCCTTTATTTGCCTGGCTCTGATCTGTGCACTTTCCACACTTGACCTCGTGTACTTCCCGAAGCCGGCACAGGTCCCATGCTCTTCAACGGCCCTCTCATGGGGCCTTGCTAGACGGGCCTTCTCTTTCTAACTCCTCTGTTTTCCTCACCTCCTCACTTTTAGGGCATCACCATGCTGCCTACTTCATAAGGGAAACGGAAGCAGTCAGACAAGAACAGCTCTGCTCCATCCTCATCAACATAGCTACACCTGTATGCATGCTGATAGCCCTCCTTTAAACGCTGAGAAAGAGGCATCCCTCCTCCTGTTGAAACCCACCCCTTCCCATCCCAAGGGTTCTGTGCTATTCATTCCACCTCTCCTGCGCCTTCCTGACAGCCTCTGTTAGAATCTCTCCCATCCTTAAATGCATACATCCTCTCTTAAAATTCCAATTCCTTCTCACTTCCATTTCCCTTGTCTACTCTGCTGAGCCAGACTTCTCAGATGATTTCCATTTGTTCTTTTTATTTTCACCCCTACCTGCCATTCCTTGTGGTCTTCAGTGCCCACTACTCCATCAAAACTCATTTGGCAAAGGTCACATGTGATCTAATTGCCAAGTCTGTTGATAAGATTTTTGAAATGTTCTCCTTGGGCATCTTTAGGACACTTGGGACTGTCAGTCATTTCTTCCTAATTACCTCTTGACTGACTTGACTTTGGAGACCATACTCTCTTTTTTCCCTCTTTTTATTCCTCTGATCTTGTTCTCTCAAGCTCCTTCATAGGACCCTTTTCCTCTGCCCTTCGGGGTGAGTCCCTGACAGCCCCCTCCAGCCCTGTCTCCCACCATGCCCTCCCCTTTACTTCACCCTGTAATGACGCTCAGTTGTGTGTGGCTATCTGTATACAACATGCATCTTCATGCCTCCTCCTTTGCTCATGTGCTTCCCCTCCAGGGATGCCCTCCCCACTTATCTGGCCGGTTAACTCTTACTCATTCTTTGAAGGTCAGCCTCGGCTTTATCTCTGCTTTGAAAACTACCCTGGCCCCTTCCCCTTTTCTCCTGGGTCCTCCCAGTAGCACAATAGCACCATTTGCTTATATCCGTTGTCTCCCTGCATTATTTTGGCTTTTGCTTTTTGTTTTTGGCTTCTCAAACACTCTCACTGGCGAGCTCCTGGATTCATCTCAGCAAGGCCTGAACGATACCCAGCAACCATCATGTACAGCACAGGGAAGAGCAGTGCCGTGGGCTTCATATCAAAGAACTGAATCAGGAAGCTCAGTGGGAGTCACTGAGGTCCAATGAGGAGGCCCTCGCTCAGAATCCGAAGTCTTGGTGCATGCAGCTAGGCATGCTTGTTTCTCCCTGCTGGCTTTGCTTCTGTTCCCAAGCTGCTCAGTGTCACTGGAAAAAGTCATGCCTCTGCTATGATTAGCATGATGACAAATCCCTGTTATCTAATCTCAGTTGGGCCCTCAGTGCTGCTCAGAAAGCCCCACTGATCCTGGTGGATCCCCACCATTCCCCACAGCACAATTTCCAACTTTTTCCACTTTTCTGTAGTGCCCAGCCCACTCTAGCTCTAGCCCCCTCGCCCACATGTTTCTTTGCTTAGAAGACTTAGGTTGTTGACTACCTTCCCCTCCTGTTAGAAGCTGCCTCATTTCTTCCCAGCTTTTCCTCTCTCCTTCTTGCCCCCTCGAGGGGCTCATTCTCAGTCCTGATGAGGTCCTCCCTCAACCCCTAGTCCTAGAGATGCTACTCCCTGTCTCATTTCCTTGTTTGTGCATCTTCTCCTTCTTCAGAATCCCCAGGCCCATTGTCTCAGCTGATAAACAGGTGTTCCCGGTGCAAATAAATACATAAATGAATAAGCAGATAACTTTTCTTTCCCAACATGCTTCCCATTCACAATACCATCCCACCTTTTTCTTTAATGGCTGCTTCCTCTTCTTCACCTCTTGGGCTTATAGATGTGAATTATTAAGTCATCTATGCTCATGGTAGAAGAGTTAGAAACTGCATATAAGCAAAAGGGAAAAAAATCTATCACAGCCCCTCAGAAATAACTCTGTTATCATCTTGGAATGCATTTCCTAAACTTTTTTCCATGCATATATGTACATAAATAGTTAAACAGATTTAAAGATAAAGATAAAATTATTTTCTATATTGTGTTCAGTAACTTGCTTTTCTTACTTCACAGTGTAAATGGAGCATCTTTCCATGGGTCATCTCCTATCTCAAGATTCTTAATTCCATCTGCAAAGTCCCATTTGCCAAGTAAGGCAACACATTCACAGGCTCCAGGGATTTGTGCATGAACATCTTTGGAGAAGGGAGGCATTATTCTGCCCGCCCCATGCAGTCATTAGTCTAGAGAAGTAGAAGGGATAGGAGTGTCAGGTGGGGGGTTCCAGGCACAAGAATTCCAGGCAGAGCTGTGATGGGACCTCAATCTCTCCCCATCTCCCAAAGCCTCCATGCTCATAATATAAATCTACATTATGTTAAAAAAATAAGTTTGCCATTATGATGGACAGTTTTTTGGGGGCGTCATCGTTCTTCCTTTGGAGGATGCCTTTTCCTCACACAACATGACTCTGATGGGTTTGTCAAGGAAGGCACATTCGCTCCAGCTGACCAATTGCAGTACTCCACCTCTTTGGACACAGCAGTTGGTTGAAGGATGGGCAAGTGACTCAAACAGGACCAATATTCTTGGGCCAGTGTCCTGGCCTAAAGGTGAGACAGGAAGTTTTCTCTGTTGTGGAGACAGTGAGTTCTAGAAATGCTGGAACCATGGGGGCCATCCTTTCCACCATGTAGAGAAATCTCTAAAAATGAATCTATCTCAGAGGAGATGGGAGAGGGAGGGGGAGGGAATGGAAGCAGAGAGGGGAGGGGAGAGAGAGATTTCAAGATCAGAGGACATCATCTCAGCATTTGCCTAAAACCAGACAATTTCTGCACTCTTCATTGCATTAGCTAACAAGTTCCTTTTCTCTGTCTTTGCTAGAACTAGTTTGATTCAAGTTTCTATTACTTAAAGAGGTCTTACTAATATATTATTATTCCATAGTATGGAGGCATTAGAATCAAATTAACCAAACTCTCTAATATTTGACTTTTAGACTGTTTTCAATTTGTACTAGTACTATTTTAATAATACCATAGTAAACATCCTTGTATGTTTGTCATTATGCATACAACCCAATTATTTAGAATACCTTCAAGGAGACCCATCAATTTGGCCTACTGCAATCTGGCTGCAACCATAGTTCTGCTTAAAGTGTGCTCTTCTAGGTCCCCAAGCATTTAATTGACTATTCCAATAATCCTTTTCTCCATCCTCATCCTATTCAGCCTTTCCCCATTCCTTCCACCTAGAAAATTTCCTTTGACATGAACGAGTCTTTCTCTTAGCTTCTCTTGCTACTCCCAGGATTGAAGTTGGTGCCAGTTTTGAAGTATTGGTAGGACTACTTGGCAGAGTACTGTGTTAAGGTAGATTTTTGAAACCATAACCAGGCTCAGCAGGAAAATGTTTAATGCACGGAGGCATGTGGTGGGGGGCGCTGAGGTAGGGAGTGGTGAAGATTGTAACAAAAGAGTTGAACATTTGCTACCTGGAGGAACTAGACCAGAGGATTCCCTCCAGGTTGGATGGGCTTCATGAATCCTCTAGACTTGTATACAAATATTTTTGTGATTGTGCCTTTATTTTTCTAGGGAAAAAAATACCTATTGCTTTTATCAAATTTTTAAAGGGATCTTGGACCCCAAAAAAAGATTTAAAGCCACTTCTTGTGGACAGCCTCCTAACCTGTGTTTTCCTCAAATGGCTTCATGGAGCCCCAGTTTAGAGAAGGGGAGAGTCAACTAAGCCAGTAATTACCAACCAACCGGACTCATACAATGATGTCATGAAGATGCAGGAGGTTCCTGAGAGATTCTTCAGGGAGAAGCACAGCCCCTGTGGGCCAGTCCCAAAGACTTTAACTGAGTGGGGAGGCCAGGTGGGCAAGGTGAGAGGAGGTGCAGCTGCTCTCCCTAACATACATTTCATACTTGACCCTGTTCTCCAACCCTCTCTGTGCTGCTCTGCCTCAGCTTCTCCCCAAACTACTCCTACTCCCTGGTACCCCGGAAGCCAGCCCAGGGCATGACCAGAGGCCTCCTTCCAGCTGTGCCCCAAAGCACATAAGTTTGTGACATCTGGAAATTTACACATCCGGGAACCAATGCTCAGGCTAGCTACCACATTTCACTTTCATGATTTCCTCTCTGTCTTTTCTGTTTATTGCAGGACTCTTAAATCATGGTGGTTCTGTTCAGACTCCTTATCTTAGTGACTATTTGTGTTTTGAATTCCTTCCTTCCCCCCTCAACAAAGTTGAATGGGAAATATTTCCTGTCAACATTTCTTCTGTCCTCTTTGATGACTATAACTTGAGCCATTTGTTATCTTCATGAATTTCGTTTAAAAAGATGAAGATTCCGTGTTCCAAGATCACTTGTGAAGATATTAAATAAACCAAGAGTGACCTTCATTGAGGCTCCATCACAGCCTATGGAGACCTCCCAGATGGTAGGCTAATAACTTTGTATTTTTATCTATGCCGTGGTCATATCTGTACCTTGACAGACCACATTGGATTTTTTCCAAGAATATAATTTCTTGAGACTAATTCAATGTTTCCTGAAAATTGTAGTCTGCCTTCCGTCCCCCAGGAATGTGTCTAACCCATGCTTTCCAAATACCATTCAGTCTTCCACAGAGTGTCTGTGTTTTAAGTGTTTTCTCCCCACATGATGACATGGAGTGTTGCTGCACACAAAAAAAGGGCCCATGCGTCTCACTCTGGCATTCAAGGCCCTCCAATTTGGTGACTTTTCCTTCTAGATATTTATCCTCTATAAGGATATGAGCTCTAGACTCAGATGACCTACCCTCAAATTCTGGCTTTCATGCTTCCTAACTGTGTGACTCTGAGCAGGCTGATTAACATCTCTGAATCCCAATTTCCTCTGTCATAGAGTGACCAAAAGAATTAAATTGCATGGAGTTACTGAGGCAATTAAATGACATAACACATAGAACACATTTAGCAAAGTGCCTGGCCCATATAAAGAGCTCTGGGAGGGACAATGGCCCCCCAAAATGTCCACACCCTTATCCCTAGAACCTGAGAAAGAAATAGCACAGATATAATTTAGATTAAGGACCTTCAAATGGGGAGATTATCCTGGATTTTGTGGGTGGGCCAAATCTAATTACATGAGCGCTTTCTCTGGCTAGAGGTGGAAGAGATGCAGCAGTACATGGAAGTGGGTGCTCAGCGGTGCTGGCAGTTTAGGGAGCACACCCGGGGGTGGGTTCCAAGGCCAAGAAGAGAGTGGTGCTGACAACTGGCTCAGGGCCTCCCACGGTGGAGCAGATCCTGGAGGATGTGTGGGAAGCATACACCAAGGACCCTATTTTCACCACCCTGGTCCCAGAAGACTCCCCAGACTTCCCTGGGAGGGCGGAGGACATAGGTCCAGCTGGAGCAGCTCTACCACCAAAGCCTGGCCTACGTAGCCATGAATCAGCAGCTGCAGCTGAATTGTGAGGACCTAGAGCAGGATGTTCACCATGTGGAGTAGGTGGCCCTTCCAGGGGCCATGGCTGCCTCCTTGGGCTGACTTGGTTCACCTGCTTGCCTGAGCATGTACCCCCTGGGCAGGGTGTACCACAGGCTTGCTGGAACCTTCAGTCCTTCCCACCACACCTGAGCTGGCACACCTCAGATGTGGGCCCCCGGGTCCCAGAAACAGGTTCCAGGCTCTCTGTTCCATGGCCTAGGCATGCCCCAGTACCTGGGGAGCTAACTCTGGAGCCATGGAGCCCAGATTGGATTCCATGTGGGGTCCCTAGCACCTGCAGGCCAGTCCATCCATCCTTCCCTCCCTTCCTCTGATGACCAAGTTTCACCGCATTATCCCAATAGACTGAGCTGGCAAAAATCCTGCTTTCTCTGCCCATCCCTATGCAAACTATGGGCCCCCAGAAGTTCCAGAAGAGCATGGGGGTTCTATCCCCTCTTCCACAACAGTGGCCGTGGCTGTATGAGGAGCAATTGCCCAGCAGGGCCCAGATCTGAGATGGTGCCTCCGGCAGGTGCCACATATTAGCACCCCCAGCACCCCAATCTAAGGCATGGGTACTCTTCTAGCAGGCACTTTCTGGTTCATGGTTGGATGCAGGACCAACCTGTTAGCTGCGGTATCTGATTACATGGGGGCATCATGTCTGGGCTCCCGTGAGAGGATGAGCTGGTCAGTCACCCACCAGCATCCTCACTGGACTGCCTTGGTCCTGGCAAGCTTTGCCTGTGGGCAGGTATACAGGCACGGAGCAGCACAGGATCTTGGAAAGGGCTTTTCACCCTAGAAGACAAACCATGAGAAGACCAGAGAAGTGATGACCTACAAGAGGTGGCCCAAAGGCCAGGCTGCTCATGGGTGTCCCTACTGAGTCCCTCAGATAAGATCCCCTCTGCAGCTGGTGGCCTGCCAGGGACTCCGCGAGCTGCGGTCCCTGGAAGTTCAGGGAAGCATGGGGACCCACCACGGCAGGGTCCTATCACGGGTGACACTGAGCATCCCAGGAAGTGTTTCTCTTTCCTTGAAGAAGGGGAGCCTTGCGTAAGCCTGAAAGACCCCCAAAACTGGAAACCAGAAAGTGGGCCATGGGGGGCAGGGGTGTGCGGGAAATGTGGGCGTGGCTCCAGTTGCAGCAATGGATGCCGAAGCTAGCCTGTCCGGGGGCCCCCTGGCCCCCAGTGCACCCTTTCCCAGCTGCTAACAGCTTGCCTTTGGTGCAAGGTGCTTCACGCCTCCCTGCTTGGCCCTGGCTTCCAGGGCCTGCCTGCCCCTGGGGCGCTGTGCACCTTTCAGAGCCCCCTGAGGTAAGGCAGAGACACTTCCACTGCCCTCCCTCCCCTGCCATGGTGGATTCTGGGTCCACACCTGGGCTCTGCCTCCAGACACCTGCCCGAAGGCATCTCCTCAAGCATGTCACAGTTTGCTTGCTCCTGGTGGAAGCCAGGCTCTGCAGTCAGCTCACGGACCCAGGATGGAGGTGAGCAGGACAGAAGGGCCACAAAGTCCCCCTCCCAGCCTCTACCCTGTCCTCACCCACGGAAATGGAGCCACCGGCAGTGCTGAGTATGATTGGAACGCTGGGTTTATTAAAGGTGAATGTCAGAAAACAGAGACACCGCAGAAGAAATCAGAACTATTCGAAACAAGACCAGGACCCACCACTGTGGGTTGAAGAATGGAGTAGGCCACAGATGAAGACCACAGAGAGGCTTCTAGGAGCTAAAGTGGCCCTCAGCTGACAGACAGCAAGGAAACAAGGACCTCAGTCCTAACCACAAAGAACTGACTCCCACACCCTGAATGAACTTGGAAGTGAATTCTTGCCCAAGAGCCTCTAGGAGGGAGCATGGGTTTGATTTTTAGCTAGGTGAGATGGATGTCGGACCTCTGTCCCACAGAAACTGCGAGATATAAAATTTATATTGTTTTAGCCGCTAAAGGTGTGGTAATTTGTGACAGGAGCAATAGAAAACTAATACATTGCTCAATAATATTGGCCATTATTTGCCAACAACGCCACCCTACTAGGAAGATTCTCCAAGTCACCTACACTAATCTTCTAGTCCTAAGAAATTTCCTTCCCTCAAGCAGCCACCTTCAAATTCACCTCCTCCTTGGTGCCTTTCAAGATCCTTCCATGAGAATCAATCACCCTTGAGCTTCCAGAGCAAAATAAATGCTTTACTCCTTCCAATATATGGGATAGATACCTTTAAAAAAAAATAGAGTAAGACAAACTTGCCCAAAGTCCAACAGTCACTAAGAAAAAAAGCAATGATTTGACTTCCAGTGAATTCAGGTACTCCTTGATTCTAAAGTTGACATTCTTTCTATTGTTTTGCAGTATTTTGAATAAATATTACCTTTGCCGTCATCACTACAGCCCGTTGGAACAATCCCTATGAACAACCCTGCGGTGCTTTAGAAAACTATGTTATTTTCTAATTAAAGATGAGAAAAATGAAGGGGCGCCTGGGTGGCTCAGTCAGTTAAACGTCTGACTCTTGGTTTCAGCTCAGGTCATGATCTCAGAGTTGAGATTGAGCCCAACATTGGGCTCCGCACTAGATGTGGAGCCTGCTTAAGATTCTCTCTCTCCCTCTCCCTCTGCCCCTCCCCTGCCTCTCTCTCTCTCTCTTTCTCTCTCTCTCTCTCTCTAAAGTAAGTAAATAAGTCTTTAAAAAAAAAAAGATGAGAAAATTGAAGCCTGGGGAGTTTAAGGATCTGCCCAAGTGTACACCGTCCCTGAGAGACCCAGTGGGGACTTGAGCTCAGGATTTCTGACTGCAAAAACACCGCAGTGTCCTTTCTGCCATTCCAGAGCAAGTTCCAGTCAGGGCTGACGAATTAAATGTTGTGCAGTGCCAGCCTTGCTCTCTCTTTCTCTTTTCTAAAATTACTGTGAGGCAGTATTTCTAGCATCTCTGAGTCAGATTTCAGTCGTTTTGCTGTCTTGAATATACGAGCCACACCTCTCAATGCTGGGTCAGCTGCAAATTACATTTGTGTCACACTGACTTCTTCCAGACTACACACCCAGATAGGGAAGGGAGAGAATTCTGACACCAGCTTCTGAGGCCACTGGGCCCCATCTTCTCCCCCAACACTGGCAAACCAGCTCCAGTTCCCCCTCAGTTTAAGGTCTTTTGGTCAATTTTTAATCAATGTGACTTTTTATAAGTAAATTTTTAAAATTTTTTATTTCAAAATAACACATCATCTGTGAAAAAAGAAATTAAACATCACATTTAATCCCACCACCCTGAAAACCTAAAGGACGTTACTTTGAAATTGAAATGTTCTGGGGCACCTGGGTGGCTCAGTCGTTAAGCGTCTGCCTTCGGCTCAGGTCATGATCCCAGGGTGCTGGGATAGAGCACCGCATTGGGCTCCTGGCTCAGCGGGGAGTCTGCTTCTCCTTCTTCCACTCCTCCCGCTTGTGTTCCCTCTCTCGCTGTCTCTGTCAAATAAATAAATAAAATCCTAAAAAAAAAAAGGAAAGATATGTTCCTATAGGCAGCTTATGGATTCTATCTAATACTGTAAAAGTGAATATGTTAAATGCATAATTCTTCCTTGCTTATTTAGGGACCTAGTATTTGAAAAGCAATTTGGGTTGATTACACTTTCTTTCAAAAAAGAAAAAAAAAACCTTATTGAATTTTGTTTATCACGGTTTTTTTTTAAGTCTCTAGGCTTACTTTTTAAATTTCTTATTGTTTCATAATTTTACTCAATGAAACAAGATCTACATCCGTCCTTGAATGTAAATCACCTTTTTGATTCTGACCTCTAGACCTATCTCAGTTTTTCTTTAACACGTTAATGCAAATACTCCCTTCTTTACCCCTGAGGAACATTCGTGTAGCTCTGAGGATTCTGCGAAGTTCCTATTTGCAAAGCGCTCCCCAGCCTGCTTTTCATCAAAAGTTACAATAGTGTTTTCATTACCTCCTACTTCTCTATACTCCTGAGCTCTGGGTTCCTTGTGAACGGAAGCAAATAGTAATCCCGGCAATGGTATTTTCTGTTCTTTTCTGCTCTTTCTTCATCTCTGGAGTTTGACTGAATGCAGCATTTTCTGTTTCCATAATTGTATATAGCAAACATTTTCTCAAAGCCCTCAGCCTCATGCTATGACCTCTCATTTTTTGGCAGTCCCTGTCTTTATTTCAGGATGCCTCAACTTGGGTTACTAGGTTTTTCTCATGTTTCTCTTTTTTATAAAGGGGGGATCATTGCTTATTCGATGCTAACTTTACCAATCTGGTCCTGTTTTAATTACCTGAGAAGTGAAACATTTAATAGTATTTTATTTGTAGAGTGTGTGCCTAACTGTTCTGTCGCAATACAGTCTCTTGAATAGACCAATGGGCATTTATTGGTGATCTGCCTTGAGTTTTTTATCATTTATTAAAGTATTCCATGAATGTGTAATTACACATATTAATTTATTCATTACAACAAATTTGTGATAACTTAACTGGCTTCATTTTACAGACAAGGACACTGAGGTACAGAAACATCAAGGATCTTGCTCAAGGTCACACAGCAAGTAAGGGACACAGCCACAGTCTTTACCCAGGCAGTCTGGATGCCAGGTCAGGGGTTGGTTCATGGGACCTGTCAGTGGCTATCTAGGAGTACACATGAACTTTCAAAATAAATATTTATTATTTCAAGAATTAATTCAAGAGTATATTAATTTTTTTTCAGAAAGCAACTAGTAAATATTAGCTCTCTGCCTTCACTACAGTAGACACTGGAGAAGAGAATCAGCAAACCACTATCTACCATGGAGGGCATTTAAGTCTAGCTGAGGAGACCCGAGATACAGTTATGACACAACTAAATAACAATAGAATTAACATTTGAGTAAAAGATTATATAGAACAGTTTATCTGTGATACTGAAAATTGTAAAATGGGAAAATAATTGTGGGATCTATTTTGTCACAGTGGTACAACAGACAAGCACCACAGCATGAGTAAATCAGGGAGAAAAAAAGGAAAATCTTCACACCATAAATGCATTCAATTAACTCAACCAAACTTATTAGGCGCCTACTATATGTCAGGCAGTGTTCTTGGTACTGATTGTTAAACTATGGAATGCATTATCAAGAGAAATTATAAAATCACTTTCTCTGTGAGACCTGAAAGTAGGACGATCTATATTTAGTTATGTCCTGAGGCAGGGAGATGAGCTGGGTGATGATAATTGTACCTAATAATACCAGGCTGACCTAGGTGGCCCTCTCTCTTGCTGTCCCATCGAGGTTCACAAGGAGGAGAGTCAACAGATCATCTCAAGAGTTCACAGAAGTTCAAGGCTAGTAGTGTGTATTTTTCATCATCCAACCCAATCCTTCACCCCACATTCCTCTCAAGCCCTTTTCTAGAGCCCTCCAGAGCTAGATCCATGATCCATAAACTTCCCCATGTCCTCATTGCTCCTACCACTCCCTCTTCTCCTGGCCTTCCAGAAACCCGGCTTTCCCCTGAGACCATGCTTCGACTACAGCCTCTCAAGGCCCTGTTCCCTCTCACACCAGGTTATCTCAGGGCTAGGAGGTGGGGGTAAATATCCTCTTTGCACCTCTTGCACCTATTAAACCATTTCTCCCAGCTTCCTCTCTCTAAAACTGCAGCTCCTTTGAAGCTCCTGCCTTGAGATTACACACACATACCTTGTAGTTATCAAATATCTGCCCCTCCATTCACCAGATACTCATCCTCCTTCTTTCATTGAAGGCTTTACTTTCTGGCCTCAGGTCTACCTGTCCTCTTCCGGGTGCCTTCAACAAACACATGAATGGACTACCCAAATTCCTTGCCTTTCTCACCTTCCCCAGTCACAAACATCCACTCCCATGGTCCCACCTTAGATCTTGCTGTTGACCACAGCTCCGCCCTGATTTCAAACATTCCACTCCCTGACAACCACCTTATCAAAACTTCCAGGCTACCTACCCCCTCCCTTTCCTACTGTCCTTGACCCCCATCCTCAGATTCTTCTTACCCAGTTTAAACAATCCCTTCATTGTAGTCACCCTCAATGCCTTTGCTCAACCAATTTTTTCTCTCCCTCTCCCTCTCTCTGCATTGTATTCATTTAGAAAAACTTCAGCAGTCATTGAACCAAGTTATGTGCCTTTTCTGTGCCTATACCCAAGCAGCTAAATATTCCCAGGAAAAAGAAGCATAAAACTCAGCCAACTGGTTTCTCTTTAATTTCACGCCCACAAACATCAAATGAGCACTGCCTGAAAAGTTTACTATGCTTCTCCAGCAAATTCATTTCCCACTTGCCAAGCCAACCAGTCACACCTTTTTCTTTCTCCTTAAATTTCCCCAATCCAGTCTTACCATTTTCCTTCTTAATTGAAGATCTTGACTTGAACTCCACTGAGAAAATACATGCTAGCAGGGAGGAATGGCCTGAAATCACCTCAAAGAAAATGTGTACCAACTTTCTTGCCTCTCACTTATTAAAACCGAAGAACTGTCAACTTCTGTATCAATGCTCTGCCCCCTTATTTGCACTCTCCACCTTGTCTCTTCTAACCTCTTGAGGACTACACTCCTGTTATTCCCTAGATTAGCAGTTCTCCAAGTGTGATCTGCAAACCTCTGCAGGTCCCTGAGATTCTCCAACCTGTTCTTTCCCAGCTTCCCCAATCCTGTCTCTCATCCGTGGTCAGTTAACAGTGCCAAGGGAAATCCAGGGAGTCATCTGACTCTCCCTTACCCTCAGCCCCTTCAAATCTAGCAAATCTAACTCTTGTTCTTCTGCCATCCTAATCAGCACCTGAGCTCTCCTCCCCACCCCTATCTCAGCCACTATCTTCCTCCCCCAAACTGGCGTGAAGGTCACCTAACATGGTTCCCTGCTTCTGCTCATATCCCCCAAATCCATTCTCCACACAACAGCCAGTGAGGTCTTACAACCCCATAGCAGACCACATCATCCCCCCGCCAAAGTGTCAGTTGATAGCTGTCCATTGCTCGTAGAATACACCCCACAAGGAGCAGCAAACTCTAGCTCCTTCCGCCCTCTCCCATCTCACGCATTCCATTCAGAGTGGCAGCTCTCCTCTCCTGTGGAGTGCTCCAAGCCCCTTCTACCTCCTGACTTTGGCATCTGTTCACTCTGCCTGGAATGCTTGTTCACCAGCTCCTCAGATGATCAATCGGCACATTCTCATTCTTTGGGTCCCTGACTCAAATATCTTCCTCAGAGAGACCTTCCTTTACAACCCTTGGCAGATGACTTTCTCTCGTTTACCTGATTATTTCCTTCAGGACATCTATTATAACCCACAATAATTTGTTTTCTTATTTATCATTTGCCTCCCCAGCTAGACGGTGAACTCCATCTTATTTTTCATAGTTATCCCTGGATTTCCTGTACCCAGAACAATGCTTGGCCAGAAAGCAGGTACATGATCAACATGTGTTAAATAAAGAGGGTGAATGAGTAAGTTTTTTACATTTGCATTCTGGTCTTTTGGCTATATTCTTTGAATGCATTACCTCACTTAATCACCGTAACAATCTCCTGAAGTATGATTACTATTATCTTCATTTGACCAATGAGGAAATGGCGGTTAGAAGACTTCCTTGCTCAGTCACAGAGCTCGTACTGACTGTCTTTGCCCGCTCAATCTGCCATAATCAAACACCATATACGGGGTGGCTTAACCAATGAAATAATTTTCTCACAGTTCTGGAGGCTGGAAGCCCAAGCTCAAAGTTCCAGCCAATTTGGTTTCTGGTGAGTCCTCTCTTCCTGGCTCTCAGCTAACTACCTTCTGGTTCTGTCTTCAAATGACTTTTCCTCAATGCATGCACATGGAGATCAAGAGAGCTCTCCAGTGCCTCTTCTTCTAAGGACACTAATCCTATTAGATCAGGACCCCACTCTTATGACCAACCTCATTTAGCCTCAAATATTTCCTTAGAGGCTCCATCTCCAAATATAGCCACAATGGAGGTTAGGGCTTCAACATATGAATTGGGTGGTGGGGCACAGGGGGGCAGTGGGAGACACAAACTTTCAGACCCTAATACTGACCGAACCAGGATTCAAATCCAGACCTGTCCAAGCCAAAATTCTTCTCTGAATCATTTTGCCATGTTGTATCTGGGCCCCTAGCTCTGCCCATCCTGAACCTTTCCACATCAGGCTTCATACATTGCCAGGAGTTGCTTATCTGTCTCTCTCATGAGGCACACCTTCCTTGGAGTTAGGGGGCAAGGATGCAAAACCAAGCTTTTCTCTTCACTACCTTTGTGATAAGGAGCCAATAGCTTGCCCACCGTGGACGTGCCTCCATTTCCCCATCAATGAAAAACGAACAGTAACAGAAGATACTTCTGCGAGTTTCCTTCAAGTGGTGAGGAAGAGAAGAAAGCTGTCTTATGTGAGGCCACTGAATGTTTTGGAGCAAACACTGCGTGATTTCCATCTCTTGTTGTTATGAATATTTCCCTGAGTAATGTTAACAGCTGCATGGATGGGGTGCAAGAAAGCTGCCTCCACCCCAGCATGGGGAGACAGCCTGTGGGAAGGGCACTTATATGGCTGTGACCGATATTTTTCCCTTCCTCCTTCTGTTGAATCATCAAGCTTTTGTTTTGTTTGAATTAAGCATTTTTTCTGTTTGGCTCATTTGCTTACAAGCTGGGAAGAATTGCCCCAAGGGGATCATTCCAGTAGGTGGCCTGATCCCACCAAGATGGGTGTCACCCTGTCTGAAAGTTCTCAGGAATGTAATCAATCCACTCAAGGTCAGTGGACATCTGACAATAGACTAACTAACAATAATAATAACAACAACAGTCATGGTAGCTAACACTTATGCAGCACTAACTGTATACCAGGCACTGTCATGAGCACTATTATGGATAGCAGTCCACTCACTCTCCCTGGTAACCACACCTAGAAATAAATGATACCACTGGGTAGGTACTATAGTAATCATTCCCACAGTGACGGAGCAAATGAGCTGGGATGTGAACTGAGGGACCTTGGCTCTAGAGCCTGTGCTCTAAACCATAACAATGTGAGACCCCTCTTGACACATGTTTTCTCCCTGACTGTCCTGCAGTCCCAAGTGCAGGGAGATGGGGCCATCCCTGAGGATGGGAAAGGAAGTGCAGTCCTCCATGGGAGGGGAGAAAGGCCACGCCATTCGAGGATTCAAAGCAGAAGCCATAGGTCTGTGTGATCTGCAATCACCACCTACAAAAGTTATGACTGGTGGTTCTCTCAAGGCTCCCAGATCACCCTGTGCTTTCCCTCCCTCAGCGCTGCTTAGCTCATCATCTCCTCCTGGAAGCAGGGAGCTCCTTCAGGGCAGGGATGGTATCTAGATCCAGTAGGGTCCCTCAACAGCAGGAGGGCCAGGACCTAGTCTGTCACCCTAGACCCTACAACAGTAGGAAATAGACATTCGTGAATGAGTAGATGAAAAAGGCCAGGAAACACAAATTCATGAGCACTGGTATAATGGTCTTTGAATATTTGTGATTTCTTTACCTTTTGTTTATTTTCTTCTAGCACCAAGGCCCTCAAACTTGAATCATTTGAGGAGTTTAGTAAGAATGCATATTCTCAGGCCCTAAACCCCTGAGATTCTCATTTGGTTTGGGTGGTTTTTGAAGTATTTTACTGGAATATAATGTGCAACCAGAAAAGTATATATACTGTAAGTGAATAGCTTGTTGAATTTTCACAATCTGAATATACCTATACACCCACCAACTAGATCAAGAAACAGAATATTATGAGAACAGTTTTGAGAGTTTCAAACAAACAATTCCCGTAATTCTCGTGAAGGTCCCCCGAGCACTGGGAAATCCTGTCAGAGTGCCTGGCGGCAAGTAACACACTTAACTCTGCGTGAGCCCTGCCCACGGCTTTGAGGACAGTAAGGACAAGAGGGACCGGAAGGCGTCCTCAGTGACTCAGTGCGAGGCACTGGTCTGGGGGGTCTAAAAAGCCAACTGAGTCACCAACTGGCCTTCAAGAAAGAAGAAAAGCAGAGCTCATAAGCTCTTAATACCTGAAGAGGGGCCCTGAACGCTCCGTGTGAGAGAAAAGTCCATGAACACCAAGTGCAGGCCTCCAGGTTAGTAAACTGCTAAAGGAAACAGCTTTCAAGGCAAAGAGACGGGGCTCGTGGACCTTCATCACTGAGCCATCTGTCCCCAGAAGGATGTGTGTACTCTCCACAGTTCCATCTGAACCCGACTGGAGAGAGGTCTTCAGAAATTCATTCCCAATCTCAGTCTCTCTCCCTCTGCCTTTCTCCCTCTTCCTCTCCCTCCACCCTCTCACATACACACACCCAAGACTGGCTTTGGAATGTTCTTTCCCATGCTCCAATTAAGGTCTTCCAGTATGGGTCAGACTCATTTTGATTCTTGAAATATCTCTGCCTTTTCCTCCCATTTTTCCTTTCTTCAAAATTTGTGGATTCCCAATGTTCAGATCTAATGACAAAACTAGAAGTTGTGAACCTGACCATCCACAAAAATAAAAATATTGAGTGGTGGGATAGAGAAGAGAAGATGTTATCCTGATCAGTTCTTCATGGCCCATCTGCAGATTCAGAGAGGTCTGAGGTCAGCCCAAACATTCCAAGGGGCTTCGGGAAGTTTCCCTCCTGCAATCCACATCCTCCTTACCTTTTAGATTGGGGGGCGGGCATCAGTTTGGCATTGGACCTCAAACAGTTTCTCTGATTTTTCTACTGTTAAATCATTAACAATTTCTCCAGCTTTAAGATGAGTGAAATGTTGTATATTCAACAGAGAGTTGGACTTCTGCTTCTGTTTACGGACTGTGGCTCCTGAATTCCTTTTCCCAAATTTGTTTTCTGTGGGAAAAGAGTTTGAGGCATTTCAAAATAAGTCTGGAAAGGAGTTACCTGGGCCTTGTAAGATTCAAGATGATTAAGATGAGTAAGTTTTCTGCATAATTCCTTGTCTCTCAGCCAATCAGGAGCCAGAATCACAGTCTCCATCCTGTGATCCTATGGAAAGCTGGACTATAAGCCACTCCCAGAAAAATCACACCCAGAGCACTTTTCACAACCTACCTTCTAATCACCCAATCACTCAGTCATTCACTCATTTATTCAACAGATTGTTACTGATTGTGTACTATGTGTCAGGCATTATGCTAAGTACAGATGGCCAAATGCAAGCTCTTTCTCTGGTCCCTTCTTTTATTTCTTGGGGAGTGGCACTTAAAACAAAGGAATAGAGATCACTAAAATCATCTTTTCCCCCCTCCAGCTGCCTTCAGTCTTCCCAGGCTCCAGTTGGAAAGCTGCAAAATTGAGGAAAAAGTGATTGATTCTCTCCCATCCAGGGTCTTCTCTCAGCATTCTTGTTAACACCCATGCTTCTTTCAGTAAGATCCTTAACATCTAAATGAGGGCCAAGAGGCTCCTGGGCTTTGCAAATCAAGCTGACATATTGCTGCAAGCCCACAGCCTCGCAGGGCCTGTTGGGGGTTAGAGGAGTGACAGGCTCTGGCCAGACCAGGGCATGGGTCTGCTTTGCAGAATCAAAAATCAAGTGTTCTGCCAGGATTGTCTTTTCTCATTTTCAAACTTTTGATCTCGTTCCAAATTACATGTTATCATTATCCTGCTGATGCAAATCATTCTGGAAAGCTGAGAGAGCAGCTTTGCCATATGTTTAAAAATGTGCAGTGAGGGGTTTTTTTTTTTTTTGGTTTTGGTTTTTTATTTTTTGGGTTTTTATTTTTTGTTTTTTTTGTTTTTTGTTTCTTGTTTTGCTTTTTTGGGTTTTTTTCCCTAACAACTTGATTCAGGCTGCATTTGTGCCTTTAACACTTTTCAAATTGACATTTTCTATGTCCTAAAAACAGACCCTGAATTTAAAAGTCTCATAATGGGATTCATCATTTTTTCATAATGCAGTGCAGGTGTACATACCTGACTTTCAAGGAAATCCACTATGTGAAAATGGACGTACATCCCTCAAAGCAGAGGGGAGAGATTCACTTTACCAATTGATGGGTTCACTTCAGAGAATGAGGCTTTTTTTATCAAAAGAATGTCCGTGGGGGTTTCCTGAAAGGGTTATGCTTTCCTAGTGTACTTAAACACTTGGTAAAATTTTAATTGAAAAACACTGCTTAGACATCACCTGTCCTATGTAAAGTGAAAACTGCTCAGTTCAGGCAGATGGCCCCATGTTATTTTTAGAGCCATTACCCCACTTCAAATGGAATACAAATGACTTGTCAACATCTGGCTGGCATTCAATGCTCTGCCTAGATGGTTCTGAAGCAAAGCTTATACTTGCTTCAAGACTTAGGTCAATAGTTTGTCCTCTGTCCGGTCCTCTCAGACAACTCTCCCCTCTTTCCCAGACTTGAAATCCCTTTGGCACTTATGTAGCATTTCTACTGCCCAGTTTGAATACTGCCCTAGAAATGGGCATGCCAGATTCTCGAGCAGCTTGCCTGCAATAATTATTGCATTTGATGAAATGGAATGAGGAGCCATCACTGTTCTGAATCAGATTTTTTTTTTTTAAGATTTTATTTATTTGACAGAGAGAGACACAGAGAGAGAGGGAACACAAGCAGGGAGAGTGGGGGAAGGAGAAGCAGGCTTCCTGCTCAACAGGAAGCTCGATGCAGAGCTTGACCCCAGAACCCTGGGATCATGACCTGAGCCGAAGGCAGACGCTTAACGACTGAGCCACCCAGGCGCCCCTGAATCAGTATCTTTTAAAGTTAGCAAGAATTCTCTCATTCTGATGAGAATGGATCTGACTTTGGTCACAGGGCAATGTTTTACAGTGACCTACAGTTAGGCTGTCTTCAAGAACAAATTATTAAAAATACTAATAGAAAATAAAAGACCAGATATGGGTCTAAGCCAACCTGCAACGATCTCTTAGAGTAGGATTGCTTTAGGAATGTGCAACAGGGGGCAGGTCTGGGATGTTTGTTGGGACGGATGGGGAAGACAAGCTCTCCCTTCCACCACATTTAATCATCAGAAAATATAAATTGGTAGCTTCTAGGGGTCACCATAAAGTGAAATCAGCACAGAAGAAAAACTGAAGGGTAGGGAGGCCAAAGTCCTGATGATGTCATTGGAGCCCTTGGAATCCAAGAGCTCCTGAGGGTACACCTATTTTCAGTATGTTTCAGTTAAGTGAATGGGTAAACTCACTTCTTCACTTAGGCAAGTTTGGGTGGACTTTTGTCATTTGTAAATGAAAGACTCCTGACTTTCCCCTTCTCAACTGGTCTTTATTTCAGTTACCAAGAACTATGATTTCTCCATCCAAAAGATCTCATATTCATTGGCTTATCCCCATCCTGATGTTCATCATCAAGTTCAGGTTCTCATGACCTTTTGCTTGAACATGCAAACTCTTAGTCTGTCCCTCAGCCTCTGCTTTCTCTCCTATCTTCCCAGAAGCTGCCTAATTCATCCTCAACAAGCAGTTTTAATGAAGACACTCACTCCACTGCCAGAAAACTTTTACTGACTCTCCACTACCTACTGAATTAAAAACAACAACAACAACAACAAAACCAAACCTAGTCTTACCCCGCTATGTGTCTCCTTTACTACTCACACAGAACACTTTGCTTCTCAGACTTCTGACCACCAACTGTGGGGGGAGGAGTTTCCCCACACGAAGCAGTATTCCATGACACCAACTGTGTGTCCTACAATTTAATACAATTCTGACACTATCTACCTGGAAATAGTGTCAGATCCCACAGGTTAAGGGCTCAGGCTCACAAAACTACCATTCCCATTTTGATGCCGATTGCAAGTAGTAGGTCCCCAAAGTTTCCTTGACCTCCTTCTCAAGGTTGATTAATTTGCTAGAGTGGTCCACAGAACTCAGGATAACATTTACTCCTACTAGTGCATTAAAGGATATAATAAAGGACACAGATGAACAGCCATACATAGGGCAAGGTCTAGGAGGGTCCTGAGTGCAGTAGCTTCTGTACCCGTGGAGTTGGGGTGTGCCATTCTCCAGGTTTATGGATGTGTTCACCAATCTGAAAGCTCTCTGAATGCCACACTTTTGGGATTTTATGGAGGCTTCATCATGCCGGCATGACCAATTATGAACTCTGTTTCCAGCCCTTCTCCTTTCTCATGAGAATAGGGGGCTAAAATTGCCAAACTTCTAATCATGGCTTGGTCTTTCTGGCTGCCAGCCCTTATCCAGGAGCCATTCTGAAGCTCACCCAGAGTCACCTCATTAGAACAAAAGACACTCCTATCACCCAGGAAATTATAAGGGTTTCAGGAGCCCTGTGTCAGACACTGAGGTCCAAGACCAAAAAGAACAGAAGATGCTCCTAATACTCTTATTACTTAGGAAATTACAAATGGTTTAGGAGCTCTGTTCCAGGAACTGGGGGCAGAGGCCAATATATATTTTTTCTGTTATCTCACACCTACTGAATAAAGGTTAGATTCCTCAGTCTGACATTTCCAACCCGTCTATAATCTAACTGCAATGTCTACCTTTCCAACTTTTTTTTTCATGTTTTCCAGTTTATTAAAGGACATGATAAAGGATACAAGTGAGCAGCCAGATGAAGAGAGACACAGGAGGTCTGGGAGGGTCCCGAGCACAGGAGCTTCTGTCCCCATGGAGTTGGGGCACGTCACCCTGCTGGTGTAGATGTGTTCATCAACCCAAAAGCTCTCTGAACCTTATAATTTGGGGATCTTATGGGGGCTTCCTCACATAGTACCTTTCCAACTTTTATTTCTACTATCATTCTATGCTATTGATACTCAAGGATTATGCATTCTGGTTGGATATCGAAGTCCTCAGAGCAAATTTGAGGTAGAGCCAAGGTGAACTTACTATTCCCATGTCCAAAATTCCCAACTTCCTCGTCAGATGACACCTTGTCCTAAGCCTTCCCTAACCCCATGGCTGGGAACCATGTCACTCCCCTTATCTCTTCACTCCTTAGGACTTTACCTCTCACTCTCTCTTATCTTTCTACACAATACAGCCACCAGGGATATGTTCTGTCTAGTTTTCTCTCTAGAATTTTTCCACCCTAGATAGCTACCCTTTTTCAGATAGGGTCTGCTTGGGATTCACTTTTGTGTGCATCCTCATCCCCTCCCCCCATAGTAACATTCCACATGTTTATTGAATTGGTATAAATAAATAAAGGAATAAGAAAGGTTATTTAATAGATTCTTAGGAAACTTGCTTTTTGGTGAATATAAAAATAACCTATAAATAACCTACCCATATATAAATAAATCCTATTGGAGTTCATGATCCTATTGGAGTTCATGGAGTTCATTTGTTTTTCTTAGGTACTAAATTTCACACTTTCGCCTATTCTTGCACTATTAATTTTCCAGCACCAAAGTAAAATTTAGGTAAATCTTTGGCAAAGCCTTAAAAATTCTAAATTATCATCTTGATGATGATCAAGCCCCACATATGAGTGTAATTGAGAAAGTGTATTATGGCCAACAGTTCTCTTTGAACCATGTTAATAGACACAATACTATGCATTTAGTTGTGTGTTACAGTTTGCAAAATGCTTCTGTGGACATTACTCCATTCCTGTTTCACAACCTGTAAGATTAGTAGGATAAGAATCATCAGCCCCATTTACCAACAAGAAAAAGGTAAGATCTAAGAGAGGCTAAGTAACCAGGAATTTCTATAACTAAGTAGATGATAGAACCAGGACCAAAACCCCAGATCGATTATTCCATGTTGCTTACCTCAGGCTAACTAAGGCAACTCATTCCCCTGAGAGTGGTTGATTTTATAAAGACCTTATGGTCATTGCTTCTGACCATTGCCATATGAGGAGAGGCCCAGAGAGTGGCATAAATTTCCTGCTCCCAAAAAGGAGACATACGAAGAGAAGGCCCCCTTTTTTTGTTCTCTTGAATGTAATTATATGGTATCTGCTTGTTATTTCTCCCCCCGTCTTGCCACAAGCCTGAGGGCAGAGACAATGGAGAAGAGGGTTGAGCCGAGAGAAGCAGAGCGCCACTCACCTGGAGCCATCCTATGCTTGAACTTCTTGATATGTGAGATAATCAGTTTCCTAATCGTATAAGCCAGTGTGAGTTAGGGTTTTCTCTTACTTGTACCTGAAATCATCCCAACACAAACAATATGGGATTATGATATATGGATTTGGGATAGAGAGTCCTGGGTTTGAATTCCCTTTCCAACACTTCAAAGTAGGAAGTGTCTGGTACATGGTAGATAATAAATAGCCATTATTGTTAAGATGAACTCTAACCATACCAATGTCATAAGCCCAGCACGGAGCATGACGCGGGACTCGATCTCATGACTTTGAGATCATGACCTGAGCCAAAATCAAGAGTCAGATGCTTAACCAACTGAGCCACTTAGGTGCCCCCCCCAAAATATATATATACATATTTTTAGAGAGAGAGAGAGTGAGCAGGGAGAAGCAGAGGGAAAAAAAGAAAAGAGAATCTTAAGCAGTCTCCACGCTCGATGCTGGGCTCATTCTCATGACCCCAAGATCATGACCTAAGCTGAAAGCGAAAGTTGAACACTCAACCGACTGAGCCACCCAGGTGCCCTCTGCAAAATATTTTTTAAGCCATAATTTTACACAAAACAACTTTATTGGTTCACTCATCCTTTCTCCTCTAGTCAGGCAGGCATTAGAGTAAGTACAAAGGTTGATTCCTATCAAGCTTAGATCAAGAAAACCCAACCTCTAAGTGAATCTCATTTCCCTGAAGCTTTGAGATCACTGGGCAGGGGATGAAACTGTTGAATAATAAAATCACTATTGGAGTTGAGGTTGGGGGGCTGCTACCAAGATTGGAATTTGCCTTGAAGTCAGCAATCAACTCTTCAAAGAGTAGTCTAACAAATCAAAGACTTGTCATTTATTTTTTAATTTTCCTGCAGAAAGGGTTTTAAGAATTTAATAGTTCAATTTTATTGCACTGTTACAAAAAGAGAGAGAGGGAGAGACCTTGCCATCTCTTGTCCTGAACGGGAAGGTAGCTAGAGTCACCTCACTTTACCAATATGCTATTTATACAACTGTGAGGTCACAGTAGTTTAGGATCGGGCTGGGCTTTCCCAGGTCTTCCTGGATTAGAGCCGAGTGCCTTTTTCATTTCAACATTAAAACAAAAAATATCAGAGCATCTTGGAATGACAGTATCACCTGGTGTGGTAAGAGCTAATTTTTATTGGCAAAATAATCCCCAAACTACTCTGTTACCTAAGATCCTTCTTTTTGATGGAGTGGCCCCACCTCTCCGGAGAGTCTGCCCTTGCTCTGTGTACAGTTGTCCAATTAGGGCCTCTGCCAGCCTTGGGTCCAGAGACAAAACATCTGTGTGCCCCAGGAAAATCCAGAGGACCCACACTCAGGTCCGCAAGGAGATCGTGAGGTTCAGGGGCGTGGTGACATCAGAGGCGCTTATTAGTAGTGTCTGTTCATGTCTTGATTTTTCAGGGACAGGGACGATAATGTGAACAACTACTTACAGATGCCGCAGGATCTAGGGGCTCAGTGCTCTTCTCACTAATTTTAGTCTGCCGGAAACCTGGATAAAAAGTCACTCCTCCTTGAAGGAAGTCCCTACCTGCAGCTGCTGGTGTCAGTACAGGAATCTCCTCCTAGCGTGCCCTTCATTGCTGTCAGGGTGACAGGCTCTCCAGAGCTGTCACCCTCCGAACTTGCACTTCCTCCAAGAGCACAAGCTGCAGCAGAGGGCACCTGTGTGGCCACCGGCTCCGATCATCCACTTGCCTTCATGTGGGTAAGTTCTCCACCCCACCCCCAGGCTCCGATGAAAGGGCTTTCTCTGGAATCGGCCTCCCTGGTTCAGGTGGAGAGCTAGCCCTTCTCGGCCTTCTGCAGGCTTTGAAGTGAAAAGAACAAGGGTGCTGATTCTTGTGGTTTCGCTAATCTGTGTACCAAGGGCAGCAGGAGCTAGGTGACCCTGTGTTTGAAATAAAACAGGTTACTGATCTGAAAGAACAGGAAGCAAATTGCTCTAGAGACACAAACCCTCCTGCTTTACCCTTGGGCTGGCCATCCTGACTTTGCTCTCAGAACATGAGAACTCACTGCCCTGCCCAGGCACGGCGCTGGGCAGCTGTCCTGATTTGTAGTAACTCCCCTTTCCGCTGAGGGGAAGGAAACCAGAGGCCTAAGACTGTGTCTAAGAAGCGCCAAACAATCTGCCGAAAACTAAAAATAAGTCTCAAATTTAGCTCTTTGTTGTCTGTTTTCAAGGTCAGATCACATTCCCTGATGATGTCAGTCAGAACAGCCTAACTAGCTAGCTTCCCTCTTGTCTCCATTCAAAAGGGCTCCCCGTCACCTATACAATACCATCCATTTGGGGCCTTGCTATAATAAGTGGGGTTTTGTTCTGGATGTGTAAGGGCTACAAAGTAACCAACATGTGATATCTTCCTCAACTAGCTTTTATAGTAGTAGCTATCCATAGAGTTGTTTAGGTGAATAATAGTAATAATGCTAAGTAGCTAACCTGACTAGAGAACCAGGCACCATACAACATGTTACTATTTAGACATGTTTCCTAATTTAATCCTCACTATGATCCTGTGAGGAAAGAATTGTCACTATTTAATTTTGCAAATGAGGAAACAGAGGCTTTCCCAATGTACTGGCTATTCTCTGCCTCCCCCCACCCCCAGCAATTCTGCACTCTCTGCTGCCCTGCTCAGTGCCCATGAGTCTGAGCCTTGCCCACACCCCAGCC
Organism: Callorhinus ursinus; assembly: GCF_003265705.2. NCBI lineage: Eukaryota > Metazoa > Chordata > Mammalia > Carnivora > Otariidae > Callorhinus > Callorhinus ursinus. Next base: position 16,023,094 of record NW_027397097.1, read on the forward strand.
CATCTCCCCTGTGAGCTGACTTTGGCAGGCTCCAGAGATCAGAGGGTAGGAGGAGAAGAGGTCACAGTGTTTCTGTCTCACTCCATCCCTTCCCCGTGTCGGATTCCTTGCAGTGGCTGCGACCTCCCTGGACCATGCCGCTCTGGCAACAGGCCCCTCCAAGGTGTTCTCTTCCTGGGGTTACACCCTTGGGGCTACAGCATTTCCTCCTGTCCACTTCCCAACTGAACAGCAGTGATGGCTTCTCCCAGTTGCTAGACCTTGAGTGCTCTCTGTCCTTGTGTCTTCCCTCAACCCTGTTCTCACCTCTGCAAGTAGCTGCTTCATGAAGTCTCTTCATTTGAACCAATCAAGGGCAAATTGTGTTCCTGTCAAGACTCCAACGGATATATTCAGCAAAAGGGGTATAGACCAGAGATTCAAACCCAAAACATTCAGTAGTTGGGGAGAGGAAAGGTAAACAGTAAAAGAAATAAAATTGGGATGCCTGGGTGGCTCAGTCGGTTAAGCGTCTGCCTTCAGCTCAGGTCATGATCCCAGGGTCCTGGGATCCCTGCTCAGAGGGGAACCTGCTTCTCTCTCTCTCTTCCCTGCTTGTGCTATCTCGGTCTCTCTCTCTCTCTCAAATAAATAAATAAAATCTTAAAAAAAATTAAATTAAAAGAGCCATAAGAAAGTTGTAGAAAATGTTATGGAAAATCAAAGACCAATAAAAATATTCTGTAGGGGATGAGCCATTGTGTTAGACCTTTAATATATGAGTGAAATTGAGACAAGTGGATATGAAAAATAGTGTTTCAAACACAAACAAAAGCACTGATGCAAAAAAAACACAAATCACATTTTGAGAACCGAAGTGGTTTAGTACCAGAAATGGAGTAAGCTTATAGATAGTGTTTCTCAAACTGTATCCTAGAGAACTCTACTGTTCCATGAATGTTCTACCATATTGAAAAAAAGAGTCTGCAGTCAAATAAGATTGGATAACTTTGATATAAAGGAGCTTAACCAGGTTTCTCTACTCAGGACTTCTCAGAGCATTTGAAAGGCCAATACACATGTTCAACTTTTTTTTTTCCCATGGACAACCTATTTTAACATCTTCTAGAAGTGTGTGAGGAAATAGGGTTTGGGAAATACATATTGTCCACTAAGATTCTACAATCCCGTAGGAGTCCCCGGCAGACCAATTCAGAATGTACTGTGGCAGCCAGAATTCAGAGCATATTCCAAAGTGTTCTGCAGAAAGTCGACAGGGATATTACAAACTGTGAGCAAATATACCTAGAACGCCATCATGTAGCCATAAAATGAGTTGTGAAATGTAACAAGCAGCCCAAGTAGAAATTGAATTTGTTATCCTGACATGCCCTGTAAGGTAAGAATGGTGGCATCAAGCAGAAATTCAGATTTATATCCTGGAAAACACTGGAGCCCTAGTGGTAAAATGGTACATACAATGTGTCCTGCTCTTAATGACAGGCAAGCCAAATTATCTCAGACCAGATATTTTAAGCAGATTAGAATTTCACTTATTAATTCACTCAATCATTTGTTAATAAAAATCAGTTGAGCCTTTACTAGGAGCCAGGCTTTCTGCTAGACTATCAAGGAAAACCACGAAGACGAGAAAGAAAAACAAGATAGAGTTTCTGCTGATAAGGAGCTTAAGACCACTTGAGGCTGAACATGTAAATATGTACAGTTGACCCTTGAACAATGCCAGGGTGGCTGTGTCACAGTACTGTACTGTATTTATTGAAAAAAATCTGCATATAAGTGGATCCACACAGTTCAAATCAGTGTTGTTTAAAGATCAGCTGTAGTTACAAGTTAAGATATGTCAATACAATTCTCTAAAAGCATAGAGGATGAATTTACATATCTAGCAATGAAGGATTTGGAAAACTTGAGAAAAGAGTTGATATTTGAGTTTGAAGGACAAGTAACATTTGCCAGAGGAAAAAAGAGAAAACTCTTGAAAGACATTGAGTTTTAGTATCCAGACCCCATATTTAACCACATAAAAGTTTGCTCCTTATAAGACAGAAAAGAGAAAACCCAGTATTTATGGATAAATATGAACATAAAAACAGAAGAATTCACCCCCAAATGGTTTTAAAGTTACAAAGCTTTGGGAGAAAATTTTATCACATGAATGTAAAGAGAATATCAAAAGATTATTAATGTCTATTTTGAGGCCAATGGCTCTGCTGCTTCTCCCTGAATTAAAGGAGGAAAAACCCCTTTATTTTCCCTTTTGTTCTTGCTCGTGAGATCCAGTAGGCAAGTTAGAGGACTTGCCTAGGGATCAGGGCTGGCCTCTGGAGACTCTGAATTGGACCAGAGAAAATGAGAAACACATAGTTATTTCAAAATGTTTCTAATTTTTCAGTTTAGAATCGTGCCCACGGTTTACAGGAAATTGCTAGTGCCAAAGCCTGTTTTTCTTCCTGATAATTTTAAATTGCTATATTCTTTTAAGTAGGATTAGAGTAAAGCTTTTCTTTGCTGTGCAGCATTTTTTTAAGGGCACCATGTGTACCAATGTGGCAGTTTAACTTTATAACTACTTTATATATTGATCTTTTACATATTATACCTTCCCATATTTATATTCAGAGTGTGCTTATTTTTCTAAATACTTAAAATGAATAATCTAGGGGCGCCTGGGTGACTCAGTAGTTAAGCGTCTGCCTTCGGCTCAGGTCATGATCCCAGAGTCCTGGGATCAAGCTGCTCCACATCGGGCTCTCCGTTCGGCGGGAAGCCTCCTTCTCCCTCTCCCACTCCCCCTGCTTGTGTTCCTGCTCTCTCTCTCTCTCTCTCTCTGTTAAATAAATAAATAAAATCTTTAAAAAAATAAACTTAACAAAAACAGGAATTTTTAAAAAGTTTTAAGTGCAATATAAATACATTTGTTTGATTAAATGCTATAAAGATTTTTTGTTTTAGTGGTTCTTTTTGCTGGCTTTTCAAAAAACTATGGTTAATTACAGGAGTTTGTTGTGGTTTTATTTTTGTACCATGTAAGATTTTCAATTCACCATCACAAGAAAAAAATCTGGTTTTGCCCTCAAAAACACTGACAAACATACAGACCTGGTAATATCAGGGGTTCAATAGATGTTTATGGAATATATAACTGATGGTACCACAGGGGAGCTTGGAAGAGGAGACAAAAAAATACAATCCTGGCTCTCATTTGAATCTATAATTTCTCCTAAATTCAGTTCTAAGAAACTCTTTGTTGCTACAGACCAGAGTTATGACAGAAAGCCTTTCGAGTGGTTGAATAGGAGTCCCGAGATCATTTCTCCTTAGAGAGACTGCATTAAACTTTTTAGCATTGATGCTATACCAGTGTGATTGATTGATTGATTGATTCATTCATTCATTCATTCATTCATCCAACAAATTTTAAAACATTTATTGAGCATTCACAATCTTCGTGGTAGTAATTATAATAATAATAATACTAGGTAAGTTCAGTTTAGAATTTATTTTATGCTGAGCCCTGTACCATGTGCTTTGTACTGATTAAATCTTTACAATAGTCTTAAATTAGCCCCAGAGCCCAGATGAGAAAAATGAGGAACAGAAAGTCACATATTTATCCATGGTCATCCAGAGACTAAATGAATTCTAAACTGGATCCAAGAGAGTCTGACTCCAGAGTTCCACATTCTTTGCTATGCCAGGATCCCATGGTGCCTGACAGATCACAAAACACATGCATCATCCCTCCTGTAAGGATTACAGTGTCAGAGACTCAAAGGCTGCAAGAGCAGGTGATCTAGGCTCTCTTTTTACAGATGAGAAATAAGGCTGGTAAGTGAGGTGATTTACCCAAGGTCACATAGACAGGTTTAGAACATGCCCCCTCTACCCAGAGCCTCCGCCGCCAATCTCTTATGTCGTCTCTCATTTCAACTCTCTTTACTCACTACATGGAGCTGGAAAGGACTACTTATCTGAGTAAACTTCTAGATCCATATTATCCACCACAGAAGAAGCCATGTTATCACCAAAGAAACCACATGGAAATGATTTTTTAGGTATGTATATGTATCTCCTTAGAAATAACTTTCAAACTGACTTAAATTGGTGAAGCTGCATACAGATCTCAAACTAATGAAAAATTAGCCCAAAATATTGCATTTAGCAGTTTAGATTTAGAGTTGGCGTTGGCTCTTTAACCTACTTGCTACCCTAAGTTTCCAATCATCTTTCAGTCCCATCTTGTCTGCTGCTCTGAGGCCATTTAACAGGACATTATTTAATGATTGCACAATTGGAACAAAAGGAAGATAGAATCGAAAGGGTGTTTAGAGCTGGAGTGACATCAGCAGCTGGTTCAATCACCTTATCGTAAGCTCAAGAAAAGGCAGGTCGGGGAAGCAACACAACACCATGAGAAAAGAGTTGACCAGTTCACTGGAGACCAGATTCTTACTAGCAGATACCTTGTACTCCAAAGCTTCAGTTCCTCCTACTGATAAAGTGTGTCTGTGATTGGGGGCTAATGTAATGCCTGAATATGAATTGATGAAGCTCAGGCATTGTTGGAAAGGAATTTATCGACTGCCATGAAGAATCATGATTCTCTTGCAGGAGACCTTGACTTTCTTTGAGATCAGTTTACCACCACAGAAGTCAATATGGCCAGGGGTTATAACTGGGATATAATAAACAGAAGGAAAAGAAAAAAAGGTGATTCTATCAAGAACAAAGCATAATGCTGGCAATTAGAAATGTGGTTCAGTTTTCCAAACATGTTATTTTAAATACCCCAAAGTTTATCCCTAAAGGTTGACATGACTTTGACTGATTTTTAACGGCAAGAATTAAAACTTTCTAAAAAGGTTTTTTAAAAAATGATGAGTGAAAAAGTTGATGAAAGAATGGGACAGATTGGGCAGAAGTCACAGCCACGTTACTCAGTAGTGTAACCCTGCGTATCTTACTGAACCTCTCTGCACCTCAGTCTCCTCATCTGCAAAATGGGGATAATCCTCATCTCTATTTTTTTGTTTGTCTTGAAGATTACGTGCAATAAAGTGTATTTCACACTACTTGGCACATAATACGCATTCAATAAACAATAGCTATAATTATTACAATGCAGTGTTAGTTCTGCCCCCTTCGTTCACCCACTGATTTGCTCATTTACACAGTGGAGGAACTCAGTGAGATGAAGTTTGTTAAAACCTTGATCAGATCTTCATCTTTTGAGCTCCACCTCAAACTCTGTCACTTCTTGGAAGCCAGAGTGGGAATTAATGCTTTCCTCTTCCATGTTCTCTAGCTGGAGCCTGATCCAGTCTATATCTCACTTGCCCCCGTATTTGATTTATTTGTTTGTTTGTTCATAACCACAGCATACATTCCTTGAGCTGAGGGAGATCTGCTCTCTCTCACAGTCACCTTATGCAGAGTGCGCACTGAGGAAACGTGGGGGCCTTGCCCTGAATGCATTTTTAACCACTGAATTGTTATGCACACGAAGAGTATTTGAGAATTATGATCATGGATTTGAACTGAGTTCTTTAGAAGCAGTGAGGGTTTTGTTTTTGTTTGGGGGGCTGGAGAATGGGACAAATACATAAAGAAAAATATCTAGGCTCAGCAGGAGGACATCTGCTATTTGCACAAGACATTTCTCTTGAAGGTCAGGGTACTCTAAAGATCTGTTGCTCGTGTTCCTGTGGCAATTGCCATGATAACTAAGAGCCATGTAGTATCCTCTCATTTCACTCTTGACAGCCTCAGGAAACAATAGGCGTAGATGGTGCCTGTTTATGCCCTGACTTCCCGGGGAACATCGGTAGTTGTGGGAGTGGTGATGGGGAAGGGATGTGCTCCTGGGTCCTTCTGTGCCTCACTTTTTCTCTCTGAATGATGGGAATAATTATCTTATTTTCCACCATCTTATTTCCCCAAATTGGTTACAATGTAATTTTTTAAACTGTCAGGACAAAGGAGCCGTGAATGTCAGTGTGGGTTGAGGTCCTGCTGAAAGGGCCGGCTCCAAAGCAGACCTAACTCATGTTCTTTTCATATAACAGATGTAACAGTGGGTAGTATTTATTAAGGGCTCACTATATGTCAGGCAGTGTGCTAAGCGTTGTATGTGTATTAATTGATTCAATTCTTGAAACAATCCTATGAGGTTGTGTCCATTTTACAGAGGAGGAAACGGAGGCACAGAAAGGTTAAGCCAAAAGCTACACAGCTAATAAATAAGTGACAGAGCCCAGAATAGTACTCACATAGTTGAATGCCTCTGGTGCACTCTTAATTATGTTGCTGTACTGTCTTCCTGGGGCCATCTCTTTGATTTGGTGCCTACCACCATGGTTAGCATGTAACAGGTGCTCAATAAATATTTGCTGAATTGGGGTAAAACTAATGAAACTCAAGCATGGTTGAGAAGTCTCTCCCTTCTTCCTCTCCTTCCAATTCCAACTCCAGCTCTTCTATTAAGTAAGGTATTTGGATTTTAATGCTGTTTTTCCAGTTGGGAGCTATGGACCCTTGGAGATCCATAATTAAACTTTTTTTCATAGTTTTCATATAAAATGAATACAAACACATTCTGGATCATTGGGATAACCATCTAATACCAAGACCTGCCTTGTGATTTCAGCGTCTATGTGGGCTGCGCCTTGGTGCCAAGAGTTATAACTTTACCCCTTATGCTATTAAAAAAGGAATAGCACAGGGGCACCTGGGTGGCTCAGTCAGTTAAACCTTCGGCTCAGGTCATTATAACAAAGGGTGTGAGCAAAGATGTGGTTGCTGGAACAGAGGAAAGAAATGAGAAAATTATGTCAATACCGGGCACTTGACACCCAATGAGAGGGGGAGAGCCACACAGAGCTCAAATGTACCCATACCTGGGCAGTCAGTACCACATGATGCTAGTAGTAGTAGAGTAAACATTACTAATTTAACGTTACTCTTCTGGGAAGGAAATTTTATATTTAATTTATAAATTTGTTTTGGCTTTATTCCAGAATTGTTCATAAGCTGTAACAGAAATTTATATCTGATTTAATATATAACTGTTTATATATAGTAAGGTAACATTATAAAAGAAACTAATTTAAGCCAATACTGGGGAGGCTTGAGAAAATCTTGCCCTTAAAATAGTGGAGGATATAGGTTTCTCTCACACTGAGAAACACTACACAAGAGCACGTGTTGGGGCTTTCCTATTTAAAATCGATTGCAAACACAAACACATTAGGTGTATCATTAACACGCTGGTGTGAAATAGTATGTTAGACCCTCCCTTTCTGAGAGTGGGCTTTGATGAGAGAACGCACAGCTAAGGGGCCTGACAGACAAAATGTGGCCTCCATGCACTGGGGCAGGTCGTTAACCCTCTAAACTTCAGTTCCTTATCTGTAAAACAGCGGTTATCTGCAACTTCTTCACCGCAACCGTTAATGTGTAAAGATGGTTCACAGAAGGGACTCAGTAGATCATCATCTCTATTAAATACTGATATAGTGGGGAGAGAAGAGGAAAGCTCTAGCACTAGATTCTTTTTTTTTATTTTTTTATTTTATTATGTTATGTTAGTCACCATACAATACATCATTAGTTTTTGATGTGGTGATCCACGATCCATTGTTTTTGTATAACCCCCAGTGCTCCATGCAGTACGTGCCCTCCTTAATACCCATCACCGGGCTAACCCATCCCCCATCCCTCCCTTCTAAAACCCTGTTTGTTTCTCAGAGTCCACAGTCTCTCATGGTTCATCTCTCCCTCCGATTCCTCCCCCTTCATTTTTCCCTTCCTTCTCCTAATGTCCTCCATGCTATTCCTTATGTTCCACAAATAAGTGAAACCATATGATAATTGACTTTCTCTGCTTGACGTATTTCACTTAGCATAATCTCCTCCAGTCCCATCCATGTTGATGTAAAAGTTGGGTATTCATCCTTTCTGATGGTTAAGTAATATTCCATTGTATATATGGACCACATCTTCTTTATCCATTCATCTGTTGAAGGGCATCTCGGCTCTTTCCACAGTTTGGCTATTGCGGACATTGCTGCTGTGAACATCGGGGTGCATATGGCCCTTCTTTTCACTACATCTGTGTCTTTGGGGTAAATACCCAGGAGGGCAATTGCTGGGTAGCTCTATTTTTAATTTTTTGAGGAAACGCCACACTGTTTTCCAAAGTGGTTGTACCAACTTGCATTCCCACCAACAGTGTAAGAGGGTTCCCCTTTCTCCACAACCTCTCCAACATTTGTTTTTTCTTTCCCTGTCCATTTTTGCCATTCTAACTGGTGTAAGGTGGTATCTCCATGTGGTTTTGATTTGAATTTCCCTGATGGTTAATGATGATGAATATTTTTTCGTGTGTCTGTTAGCCATTTGTATGTCTTCTTCAGAGAAGTGTCTTTATCATGTCTTCTGCCCATTTTTTGACTTGATTATTTGTTTTTTGGGTGTCAAGTTTGAGAAGTTCTTTATAGATCTTGGATACCAGCCCTTTATCTGTAGTGTCATTTGCAAATATCTCCTCCCATTCTGTGGGTTGCCTTTGTTTTGTTGACTGTTTCCTTTGCTGTGCAGAAGACTTTTATCTTGATGAAGTCCCAAAAGTTCATTTTTGCTTTTGTTTCACTAGCTTTTGGAGATGTATCTTGAAAGAAGTTGCTGTGGCTGATGTCAAAGAGGTTACTGCCTATGTTCTCCTCTAGGATTTTGCTGGATTCCTGTCTCACATTGAGGTCTTTCATCCACTTTGAGTTTATCTTTGTGTATGATGTTAGAGAATGGCCGAGTTTCATTCTTCTGCATGTGTCTGTCCAATTTTCCCAGCACCATTTATTGAAGAGACTGTCTTTTTTCCATTGCATATTTTTTCCTGCTTTGCCAAAGATTATTTGACCATAGAATTGAGGGTCCATATCTGGGCTCTCTATTCTGTTCCACTGGTCTATATGTTTTTATGCCGGTACCATGCTGTCTTGGTGATCACAGCTTAGGCAACGTGATGCCCCCAGCTTTTCTTTTTCAACATTTCTTTGGTGATTTGGGGCCTCTTCTGATTCCATACAAATTTTAGGATTGTTTGTTCCAGCACTTTGAAAAAATGTCATTGGAATTTTGATCAGGATGGCATTGACAGTATAGATTGCTCTGGGTAGCATAGACATTTTAACAATGTTTATTCTTCCAGTCCATGAGCATGGAATGTTTTTCCATCTTTTTGTGTCTTCTTCAATTTCTTTCATGAGTGTTCTGTAGTTCCAAGAGTATAGATCCTTTACCTCTTTGGTTAGGTTTAATCTGAGGTATCTTATGGTTTTTGGTGCTATTGTAAATGGAATCGTTTCTCTAATTTCTCTTTCTACAGTTGCATTGTTAGTGTATAAGAAAGCAACTGATTTCTGTGCATTGATTTTGTATCCTGCCCCATTACTGAATTGCTGTATGAGTTCTAGTAATTTGGGGTGGAGTCTTTTGGGTTTTCCACATAAAGTATCATGTCATCTACGAAGAGAGAGAGTTTGACTTCTTCTTTGCCAATTTGAACACCTTTTATTTCTTTTTGTTGTCTGATTGCTGTTGCTAGGACTTCTACTATGTTGAACAATAGTGGTGAAAGTGGGCATCCTTGGTGTGTTCCTGATCTTAAGGGAAAGGCTTTCAGCTTTTCCCCATTGAGGATGATATTTGCTGTGGGTTTTTCATAGATGGATTTTATGAACTTGAGGCATGTTCCCTCTATCCCTGTACTCTGAAGAGTTTGAATCTGGAAAGGATGTTGTATTTTGTCAAATGCTTTTTCTGCATCAATTGAGAGGACCATATGGTTCTTCTCTCTCCTCTTATTGTGCTCTATCACATTGATTTGCGAAAGTTGAACCACCCTTGCATCCTGGGGATAAATCCCACGTGGATGATCCTTTTAATGTATTATTGGATCCTATTAGCTAGGATTTTGTTAAGGATTTTGGAATCCATATTCATCAGGGATATCGGTCTGAAATTCTCCTTTTTGATGGGTCTTTGCCTGGTTTGGGGATTAAGGTAATGCTGGCCTCATAGAGATCACGACTGACACCAAGGAAATAGAAACAATTATTAGAAATAATTATCAACTATATGCCAATAAACTGAGCAATCTGGATGAAATGGACGCCTTCCTGGAAATCTACAAGCTGCCAAGACTGAAACAGAAAGAAACTGACAACCTGAATAGGCCAATAACCAGTAACGAGATTGAAGCAGTGATCAAAAACCTCCCAAAAAATAAGAGTCCAAGGCCTGATGGATTCCCCAGGGCAATTCTATCAACCATTCAAAGGAGAAATAATACCTACTCTACTGAAGCTGTTTCAAAAATAGAAACAGAAGGAAAGCTTCCAGACTCATTCTATGAGGTCTAGCACTAGATTCTTAAAAGGCGCAATCACCCGCGGGGCTGAGGGGAGACCCGGGACTGTGGGCTCCCAGGAGTGAACTCAAGGAAAGCAGGCCAGCTCCGCGAGGAGGTGGCTCCACCAGCTGGTGCCCCTATGGAAAGCTGAGGCCGTGGGCTCAGCAGCCCGCCCGCCAGCCACTCTGGGCCCCACGCACCCCGCCTCTGCGGAAAGGGATGCAAAGCTTTGGCGGTCCTGCCACCCAACGCAGCTTTGCGTTCCTCGGAGGCACCTGAGAGACTGGGTGAAGCGGGAAGGACCTCGGTCGTCCCCTAAAAACTCAAGTGCCAGATTTTTCGCAACTCTTCAGTTTGTCGAGGGGCTCCCCATGCCCCAGGTGTAGCCCGCGTCCCCAGTTCTAGGCTGGGGTTGGGGGCGACTCTGGGGAGCACCCGGTCTTCGCGGGCAGGCAGCTGAGGGCCGGCAGCGAAGGCCCGAAGCTCGCTCGGGACGCTGCGGCCGAGCCCCCGGGGTGCGCGGTGCCGGAAGGGTAAAGGCGCACGGCTCCCGGGCCAGGCGGGCCCTCCGCGAGACTGGCGCGGACTGGCGCGGAGAGGCCCGGACCGGAGAGAGCCGCCGCGCCGCTGGGGCCCACCCGCGCGGACCGAACGGCGGCGGAACGCCCGGGCTGGCTGCCCCTGCTCGAGCCGGAGGCGGGCGGTGGGCGGCAAGGGCGGGCGCGCGGGCTGGGTGCGGGGGTGGGGGGCGGGGGGCAGGCGGCGGCCGCGCGGCTTCCCCGAGGCCGGAGGCGGGGCGGGCGGGCCTCGGGAGGCGCGGGGGGCGGACCCGCCCGCTGCCGGCGCTGCTTGCCCGCCCGCCAGCTCGCACTCGGTCGCGCCGCGGGGCAGGCATGGGAGTCGCACGCGCCCTCCCGGCGCCCACACCTGTTGGAGCGGCGCAGTGAGCCGCGGCCCCGGCGGGCTGCTCGGCGCGGGTGAGTGCGGGCGCGGGCTGGGGACACCGCCGAGCGCGCGGGGAGCGCGGCGCCGAGAGCAGCGGGACAAAGGGCCTGTGCGCGCGGCGTGGGGTGACTGCGGGCTGCAGGGGGCACCGGGACTTCGCCAGGCCGCCCTCGGGGCTGGAGGGCTGGGACCCGCGGCCTGGAGGAGCTCCGCGGAGAGTCAGGGGCTGCAGGGCGCCTGCATTCACACAGTGTCACCGTGCAGCGGATGGGAAAGATGGGTTTTAAAGTGCTATCTTGGATGCTGGGTGGGAGTAGAAAGAGCCGGCTCTGGGCAAGCTCTCCCCCAGCTGGGCGATGACAACACCCCCATCTCCTCCGCGAGCGCGCGCGCACACCCGCCACCACTTATTTTCCTGGGGTTTTGCATATATGTATTTCAACATGAGCTGAACATTAATTTTTAACTCTGGGCACGTGATTTTGAACACATCTTAGCCAGCAAGAAAGTGCAGCAAACACAGGTTGGGGAATAGGATCTTTTCTCTGGAGCCTTAATTGATGACCGTGTGCTTCCTTCTAAGCTATCTGTGAACTATCACCGTCGTTGGAAGCAAATACTTCTTCGGCCTGTGGACGTTCACGAGTTAGCTTTTAAATAAAAGTTTAAAAATTGTTTTAGGAGAGGAGGGAGAAGAATTGTTTTGGTGAAGGAAAACCACCATTCCCCTCCAGAATACAAATTAGGGTTGCTTTCCAACATCTCACGAAAAAGCAGCTGATAAAAATCCGGTGTGTTTTATTGCCCATTGGGCGACACCCAGGAGACTTCAGAAAGAGAAACAGCCCCGGGCTGGTGGAAAGCTCCAGGTTGTTCAGGATCAGTGTGGGGATGGGCGGGCTTCCCTCAGTTCCGGAGACTGGACTTAAGGAGTCCCTCCCTGTGCGCTCCTCAGGAGCAGATAGGCCAATGCCAGAGTTATCCTCACGTGGCCACAGGGGAAGGAGTTGAGTTTATAGTTTGAAGTCAGCTGTGGCCAAAGCCTAATGCCCGTTAATGTGAGGATATTTATTGCACTTGTTTCAAGGTCCTCCTTGTGCATAAGAGCATTGAAAATAGGCCTTAGGACTGTGTCTCTCAAGAAGCCTGACAGTGAATTGGAGGTGAGGGGGGGGGAGGGATTTAGGAGAAATGCTACAAAAGACACTACGTTTACTTGTGAAAGTTTGATCATATGCACACCTTCTGCACTCGAATAAATTGTTTCGCTTGTGTTCTTCCCACGTAAATAGTCAGGAGATAACTTGTCATGCTTTCCTGTACCTGAGCGGGAAAGGAAGCATTCTTCCCAGGTAACCAATACGGATCTCATTTTTGTAACACCCACACCTTATTCAGGTAGATGGTGAATTTGGGTGCACTTTTCCGTCTGTAGTATCAGTGCCAAAGTGCCCATTAGTGGATCTGAGAACATTGCTGTCCCCTTCTTCAGTCTTCAGTGTTTAATAGGCTCGGGTTCTCCCACATAGTTCTTCTCATAGATCTCTGAGGATTCAGTCCACCAGGCGTTATTCATGCGTAACTCCCACTGGCCCTGGAGAATTCCTTCCTCTTGGTCTCACCATTGACAGTTTGATACACTGTGTTCTTGTTCTGCCGCCAGGTTTGTCCCAAGCTCCCTAGGGTAGTTCATTTTGCCTAAAAGCTGATACAGAAGAAGTTAAACTTGGTTTGACCATAAGATTATGTTTAGGGTGGCTGGGCTTGTAAACTCCCTGTATTTCTTTCCTGTCTGGGCTGTAATTCCTAAACCATTATATGATTAGGTCTGTTTTCCTTTAATAAGTTCTGTGACTCAGGAAAATGAGAGCAAGAGGGTTCACAGAGCTTTGTTCATTTTTAGGTATTTGCTTTAGGAATTAGCATGGTTTCACTGCTCAGTATTCCTGGCCACAGATTCCATGGAAAACCCTTTGTTAGTCTTCCAGATGGTGTCCAAAACTTTTATCTCCACAGACTTGCCCACTGTTTGTTTCGACATTACTGTTTATAGCAGTCACAGGAATTCATCTGTTGTACAATAGAGAATGTATGTCCTGAGGATTAGATTTTTTTTTTTTTTTTCCTCCCATCACTTGTTTGCTAGAGGAGTTCAGTCGTTCTCCCAAACACTTGCCCTCTTGAGGAGAGCTGTGTTGTTGCAGTGTTGAAGACTAAGGTGCAGATCTGGGGCAGAGAAGTTCCAGTGCCCAGCCTCCAGGCAGATGGTGGGTATTTGTACATCTCTGATAATGTGCACAGTCCCTTCACCATTAGATTATTAGTGGATTTGTGAAGTAGCAGCATCCTCATAAAGTATAAATATTTTTAGACCGTGGACAGCAGGAGAGTAGCTCATATTGAGTGATGGAGCCCAGAATGTGTAACTCTTGTGAGTCAGATATACAGATTGGAAAAGGAATAGTTTCTGTATTACTAAGCATGTTAAAAAAAAAAAAATACTTGCTTACCTTAGCTTTTCGCTCAGCTTTGTCATTCAGGTGAAGCGATATGTGAGAATACTTGGTTGAGAACTTTACAAGATAATTATGTATGTGAGGAATCTATTCAGTAAAGGCTTTTTCCTAGAAATGAAACGTTATAGACTTGAATTTTCTTCATCTAGATTTAGATATAATGAGGATAAGATTTGGAAGGTAAGGTTTGGAAATCTTTCTTTTTTTTTTTTGTTAAGGGGTGCATATTTCAGACAGTTCTATAAGGATAAGGTGATTCATTTGTGAAGGCAAGAGAGCATTTCAAGTTAATGGAATCCATTAGTTACCTTTCCAACAGTGAAATTATAAATGTTGTTATATCTGTTTCCATCCTAGAGTGTTTGTTTAAGTAAACTTAAATAGGCATAGTGCAGGCTTGCTTAGAGTTTATAAAAATGGAAACAATAATTGTCTCCTGGGAAATTATTCAGGAAATTATCATCAGGTGAGTTGAGAAATTAATGCAAAGCCACCAACCTAATTTTAAAGCATCATGGTTATCATTGGCGTCTTATTAATGGGAAAGGAGTCAGGGTAGGGTGTGAATGCCTTGGGAAAGGGCCTTGGTGGGTGAAATTTCCCCCCTCACACTTTTCTAAGAGCCAGCGCACCCAACCATCCTTCTACTCCGTTCTTGAAAGCCGCCCTCTGCTGGAGGCCTTTGTTTCCTTGGCGAACTGATGAGGGAAATCTTGTCTCCCAGATAGGCAAGAGATAAGCAAGATAAATTTTCCTTTTCCCTTCTGCCTCCCGGCCTCCTCAATTCTGTGAGTGTAGGCTGCCAAACAGTAAATGGTGGTGCAGACCCTGTTTGTGCACAGCATAGTGCTTGCCTTGGACTTTTGTGACCCTGGAAAATTACAAAATTGGAAAATCCTGGGCCTGAAAAGACCAGCATTAAAAAGACTAAAGAGATCATCCAGTTCAGGTTGCTATTCAGAATAGTTTCTAAACTGCCCTAAACACACATTTGGTAAAGGGGTGAGCAGTTTATGAAGTTTGTAACCTTAATACAGATATCACCCTAAACCCATTTGGGAGCCTGAGAACAGACAACTTTATCTCCCAATTTACAGTCAGTTAAAAACCATTACCTTGCACACCTCAAACTAATATAATTGTACTTCAATAAAATTTTTAAAATAATGAAATTTAATCAGTTTGGAGTAATTTGACCTGCGTTAGTCTGCATTAGTTTCTCAATCTGAATTAAAGTCTTTTTAATGCAATTTTATAGCCTTCAGAGTTACAAAGAAAATTTAATCAAGATATAAACCATCAGAACATGATCTTATCACAAGTTAATGAGTTCAGTTTAAGTAATAACATAGGGAACTTGCAGGCAGTGTTTCAGACTAATGGAAGTTCATGTTTTTGAGGTATCCAAAAAGTATATTCCTAAAGGATTAAATCTTTACCCTACCCTGTTGGCTTAGCAGTCCTTTACTTATAGATGGCTAACTTCTGCTTCACTGGCTAAATGATCAGAATTTAAGTTGTAAGGACCCTGAATTAGGAATATTTTTGAACGAATGTTAGATATTGATTAGATAATATTCTATCTAGAACATTGATATTCCTTAGAGAATATTAATATCCTAATAATAATCTACAGTAGACTCTTTAGCATTCTCTACCAGCATCCTGTGATTTGTAAATGATCCCAAGGGTTCTTGGCACAGTCGTTTGTCCTCTCTCTGAGGAACAAATTCGATCCTGTATGTTGGGAGGCTGGAGTGAAGCTGTGGCCAGTGAGGAAGCCTTGCTTACTGCCCAGCCCTCATGTCCACGAAAAGACTTGTCTCCATTTCTCCAGACCCACAAACTCTCAGGAACTGGTTCCAAAACGTTTTTTGAAAGACAGACATTGAAAGAAAAAAAAAAAACTGTGACCTCACTGTGAGATAAGACACATTTCAAGGACTTTGAAAATATTTTTAAACTAGGTTTGCTGTAGAGGCAAAGCACTTGGGAAAGTGCAATTAGAGTTAATTTTGCCTAAGAGGAGGTTAATTCATTAAGATCCGGTTCCTAGTTAACTATTTCAGACTCTTGCCTGCCATTCTCTTCCCTGGCACCCTTGCCAATGGACTATTTCAGTGTTTGGATAAAGACAGGTGCCACTGGGGGACTTCTGCTACAGTAGATAATTCAGGCTCTGCACTCCCAGGATCCATTTTACATATAAATTTCCAGCTTGAGACTTGAAGGTGCACACTCGAGATGATGACCCATGCGAGCACGACCTAACTACCCTGTTCTTCGAGCACCTGAAAAGATGACCTACGGTTTGCGATACCTCATAGCAGAACACCATCTCCTCTCCTCCTGTCTCTCCCCTAAGAATCCCATTTTGAGAACAGGAATGCTTGGCAGCTTGGGCCTCTGGATCCTGTGTTTTCTTTCTTGGATAAGCTGAAGTCAAACTTGGCCTAACACATCTGCTGGTCAGTGTTAGCAGGCATCAGCATTCTCCACAGTAATCCAAGGGAGGAGGAGAAGGCGTGTAGGGGTCCCCGGCGCAGCCCTGTGGGCGACGCAGGATTCCTCGTAGTACATATCACACTTGGCATGGATTCTGGTGTGGGGGGCATTTAGTTATCCAGACAGCAACTTACATAGAGAAAAAGGCTGTCCAGGACCTAGATATGTTCAAGGACTGGGTCCCGAGCCAGGAGACAGGAATAATAAGACACAGAGCCATCTCCTGAAGTTTCCTGAAGGGCTGTCCTCACCACACCTAGCCCATCCCTGAAGTCCCCATTGGGGAGGAAGGCTTTCCTAGCATTAGCATCCCCTCCCTCATCCACCTAGGGCCTTTAGTCCTGACAGTGTCCACTCTCCCCACCAACAAGCACATGCAAACACGTGTGTGCACATACACACATGCCCCATGGTTTCAAGGACTTAGAGAAACCACTAGATGTATTATCTCCCCACAGAAGGGCCCAGGGACTCCTCCTATTTCAAAAAAGGGAAAGAACAATTTCAAAGAGTCAGGAAGTCCCCAGGAATTACCTTTTCGAGGAGCTCATTCTTTTTTTATCCCACCCTCGTTTTCTCTGGCAAAGGTAGGATCAGAGAGAAAGAGTCAAGCAAAAAGATCCCAGAGTTTGGGGGGGGTTGCGGTGCGGGCAAGCACACTTCTTAGTAATATTGTGTGTGGGTACTGGGAATGTGGGTTGGTATGCTCAGCTGGACTAGATCAGATCAATGGGATTTTCCAGTTTTATGTAAAAAACAAAAAAACAAAAAAAAAAAAAACACCCCAAAGCAGCCGGCAGGTCTGTACTCTCAAGGGGAAGAGAATGGGAACAAGGACATGGTTTCTTCCTGACTCCTGCTAGGTTCCAAAGCCTGGGAGACCTAACCCCTTCCTGTCCTCCTTTCGGGAACACTCCACCGTGAGCACAGTACCTTACCTGCCGCGTCAGCTTCTCCTGAGCAGAAGATCCACAGCCAGTCAGAGCCAACTGGTGCTTGAATGTTTGTGAAAGTACTTCCCAGACTCATTTTTCATTGTTGTTTTTCTTGTGGGATGATTGAGCCAGCTCCTTTAACATACATTTTAGGAGAAAATCCAAACTTCTTCAGTTAGTGTACACAGCCTCACATAATACGGCTCTTGCCCCCTGCGTCCACCGCCTGCTGTCTTCCACCCTTGCTGAACAGTTTCTGAAATGCCCTTCATGGTTGCATGTCTCTGTGTCCTTGCATACTACTGTCCCCTCCCTCAGAGTGTCCCCTTCACTCTGTCTTAGGTTCTCTAATTTCTCCTCACCTTCACCACCCCCTCAAGCATCACCACCCCTGGAATGGCTCCCCCATTCTTGTTACTCCCTGCACCTGGATCTCTCTCTCTCTCCCTTTTTTTTTTTTTTTAAGATTTTATTTATTTATTTGACAGAGACACAGCAAGAGCAGGAACACAAGCAGGGGGAGAGGGAGAGGGAGAAGCAGGCTTCCTGCTGAGCAGGGAGCCCGATGCCAGGCTCCATCCCAGGACCCTGGGATCATGACCTGAGCCGAAGGCAGACGCTTAACTACTGAGCCACCCAGGCGCCCCTACCACACCTGGATTTCATGTCCTTTCCTTGAGCCACCCCATCATCCACATACATCTCTGTCATTAGCACTCAGCATGCATCATTCCAAAAATGTGGTTTTTATAGCCACACTAATCACTCACCCTTCGATGAATACAGGTACTCATTCAATAAATCTGTTCAATAAGTCTTTGTTGAGTGCTAGCATGGGGCCAAATTCAAGGCATTCAGCTGAGCCAGGAACACAGATACAAAGACCTGAAAAGTAACCAGCAGTAAAGCTCACAATGTGATACCTGATGCTACCTTAGAGCTTCAGATCTTTGACAGAGATCCTGTTAGCATGCCACAAAATCCAAAGGAAGAAGGAATATCTTGTTTGTTAGAGGCCTGACGACTCGGAAACTAAGTTCATAATAGTTAAGGTTGTTTTAAATTCAAAGAAAAAAAGGGGGGTCTCATGCCCTCTTTGGAATCACTCCGCATTTAGAAGTGATAGGAATCCCAGTGGGCTGATGCTGTGGAGCTATCCCTCCTTGAGGCCTTGGGCCCTTAGTCAGCTGTGTTATTTAAATTTACATGAGCAAGTTGCTCTGAAGATTTTCCAAGCACAGGCTATACTGAGAATGAGCAGAAAGAAAGGCAGGTGGACCAGGGAGGTAGGAGAGGACAAAAGCTCAGAACCAAGCTCAAAGAAGGCCCGAAATCACACAGAACTCGGGGCTGCCGGAGCAGCTCCTCTGGGGATGAGTGACTATTTGCACGCCGCCGTGCACTGGGCCATCATTAGGGGCATCTTAGACGTGGAAGGGAATGAACACCCCATTTCATTTTGAGCATGGAAAAGTTCCCAGGTCAAGCCTTGTATTGTGAGACCATTATCTCGGGATTCCTCTCCACACCCTGATTCCTGAGGAGGGTTCCCAGACTTAGAAACAATGACAGGCATGCTGGCGCGCTGTTTCCTCAGCCAGCCGGTGCTCAGCCCCTTGTCCTCCTGACCTGCTTATCTTTGTTCCTACAGAGTGGTGCTCAGCATGGCGGGGATCCCAGGGCTGCTGCTGCTCCTCCTCCTCCTCTGTGCTGTCGGGCAGGTGAGCCCCTATGGTGCCCACTGGAAACCCACCTGGCCCGCTTACCGCCTCCCCGTGGTCTTGCCCCAGTCCACCCTCAACCTAGGCAAGCCAGACTTTGGGGCCGAAGCCAAATTGGAAGTGTCCTCCTCATGCGGACCCCAGTGTCATAAGGGAATGCCACTGCCCACTTACGAAGAGGCCAAGCAGTACCTGTCTTATGAAACGCTTTATGCCAATGGCAGCCGCACGGAGACACGGGTGGGCATTTATGTCCTCAGCAGGGGTGGGGGACAAGAGTCTTTGGGAAAGTCTCGGAGGAAGCGGCAGATTTATGGCTATGACAGCAGATTCAGCATTTTTGGGAAGGACTTCTTGCTCAACTACCCCTTCTCAACATCAGTGAAGTTATCTACTGGCTGCACGGGTACCCTTGTGGCAGAGAAGCATGTCCTCACAGCTGCCCATTGCATCCATGATGGGAAAACCTATGTGAAGGGAACCCAGAAACTTCGAGTGGGCTTCCTGAAGCCCAAGTTTAAAGATGGCGGTCGAGGGGCCAACAGCTCAAGCTCTGCGGTGCCGGAGAAGATGAAGTTTCAGTGGATCCGGGTGAAGCGCACCCATGTGCCCAAGGGTTGGATCAAAGGCAATGCCAACGACATTGGTATGGATTATGACTATGCCCTCCTAGAACTCAAAAAACCCCACAAGAGAAAGTTCATGAAGATTGGGGTGAGCCCTCCTGCCAAGCAGCTGCCAGGGGGCAGAATCCACTTTTCTGGTTATGACAATGATCGGCCAGGCAACTTGGTGTACCGTTTCTGTGACGTCAAAGAGGAGACCTATGACCTGCTGTACCAGCAGTGTGACGCCCAGCCCGGGGCCAGCGGCTCCGGGGTCTACGTGAGGATGTGGAAGAGGCAGCAGCGGAAGTGGGAGCGGAAAATTATTGGCATTTTTTCAGGGCACCAGTGGGTCGACATGAATGGTTCTCCACAGGATTTCAACGTGGCCGTTAGAATCACCCCTCTCAAATATGCCCAGATCTGCTATTGGATTAAAGGAAACTACCTGGACTGTAGGGAGGGGTGACACAGTCTTCCTTCCTGGCGGCACCTGGTGGTCTTCATGTACTTATTTTAGAAGAGGCCAAATGTTGTCATTGGGGTGGGTGTGTGTGTGAGATGATATCTTTTACCTAATTTTTTAAAACTGCAAGATGCCTGGCTTTATTATTTGAAAACTGGTTTGTGTATCATATATCATTTAAGGACTTTAAAGGCATACTTTTGCATAGAAATCAAAAAAACACCATACTGATATGGTGTGGGATGATAGGGAATATTTAGCAAGTTAATCTTTCACTTTTTGAGAACTTTGATTTTTATTTCATCTGAACTTGTTTCAACGGTTTATATTAAATATGTGGCATATGGGAGATATAAATTCTTATGTGTGTATATATGTGTATTTTCTCCGGAGATTCATCTTGGGGTTTTTTTGTTGTTGCTGTTGTTATCATTGTTGTTTTTAATGCCTAATCATTAACATTTGCAGATGGCAGTGTTCCCTACCGCATAAAATTCTTAGGAACCTTCATGATACTTCTTAGGCAGGTATAATATTTTGGATTTGGAGGTGTTTGCACAGTAGTCCTTGATGAGTAAAAGAATTTGTTGACTATATTGGTACACATGTTAAACTATATCTTACAGTAAATCAGTATCCCAAGCTGCTTGTAGTTTTGAAATAGTTTCTTTCCCAAAGACTATTACTCTACTTTTGGGAAAGACCCAGCCTATGGCCCTGTCAGCTTAGTGACACACTAAAGTGGGCAAGACTCTTTATGCCCATCCTTCCACTTAACAGGATTTTACTCACATTTCTTGAACTCGCTCTTTTCCAGAAGACAATAATCAGGGCCTAATTAGAACAGGCTGTATCCCTTCCCAGCAAACAGTTGTGGTCCCACTAAAAACAATCATTTCATTTTACCCCTGGAGGATAGCGCATCTCATGTTTTATCATTTGGATGGAGTAATTTCAAATGAATTAAATTCCAGAGAACAACGGATGCATTGCTTGGCAGATGTTACAACAGAATAAGTGCTTGTTTGGAGCCTGGCACGATCCTACAACTTAATCAAAATTATTCTACAGAGTTTTCAGCGTGCTTTCAGGGAGCAATGGACTTGTGCAATTTGGAAACCTCTCTCCTTTACTTATTTTATAGTAAAAATATTTGGATGGTGCTTTAAGAAAAACCAAGAGGACCCACCCACCCACCCCCCCCCCCGGCTTTAAAAGGGCCTCTTTTACTGGGGATACTTGAGGCACATATAATCAAGTACAGTAGTAAAATGGAAATCAAGAGAATGCAAAGTGGATCAGAATTCCCACTCCAGGAAACGTCTTTATGAATGTTTTATCCATATGATAATCACAGTTTGTAAAGAAAAGAATGTGACTTATTTTATGCCTCTTAGCCTGAGCGCGTCTTCCTAAAGGTATCAGTGTGGCGAGAAAAGGTTTACAGGACAGATGTCTGCTGGGCTTGTACCTTAGGGAATATCAGCCTGAATTGTAACTCTCTGCGAGGACATTCAGATATGGCACTGAAGCTTAAATTTTCTCCGGGTGGCTTTTTGCTTGTGTTTCTTGAGCTTTTCAGAAGAATAATCCTGATAAGACACTCAAGAAATGTACAGCCACAGTGCTTTCTTCAGATCACGTAAGAAATACTATGCATAGCAAAGAGATGTAAGGCTGCCAGGATTCTTCTGAGTTCCAGTATAATTTGCTTTGAAATCTAGCAGGAATCTAGCATGAGAAAGAAGAGTGGTCTGCATCCCCTTGTTTGGTATTTGGGGGCTTTTGTTTTTGCTCTTGCTTGATAGGAAAAGAAGTTCACTGAACACCTATACAGGACTGATTTAAAAAAAAAAAATGCTCCTTTTGTGAAGCACCTGATTTCCTGATTTTGATTTTTTGTAAAGTTGTAATTTCCCTCCACAAAGGTAGGCAATGGCACAAAGTCAAAATAATATCAATATTTAGTTCACAAATAGGTGTCATTTGCTCAAGAATAATACATGCTGTGTACGACAGAACTCATAGATTGTAAAATAACTCAACATGTCCATCTCTTCAGTAGTAATAAAAGGAAGCATGGTATTAAATTGTGGAATTTGAAATAAAGAATGGACCCATGATATTAATATAATTAGTGTTTTACATGCATTAGTGATACATCATAAGGATATATTTCTAGTAAGGCTAGTAGAACAACATTCCTAAAGTGTGTGCCATAAACACTCATCCCTCCAGATTTTCTACGAAGAACAAAAAGGGCACCATCATCGAGGAGGAGGGAGATGCCTCCCTGTACTCCCTTTCCTTATCAGGGATTCATTTGCCTGTTTGCACTTTGAAAGCTCTAAGAAGTCCTGTAGTAAAGAGACATGGTAATGTTTTAAAATCTGCACTTCAATAAAGATCTTTGATCACTGAACCCTTGTTTTGTCATATAATGCCTATGAGCAATTTAGTGTTCTAATAAATACATTTGGGGGATCTCTGTAGCAGCCCTTGGTCAAGGCGATCATGTGGAAAGTATGATGAGCCCTTAGTGGCATCAGGTGTTGGTGCCTTTGGGGTTTAACCAGAACACGGGATCCAGGATTCAGAAAGGTTCGGAGGGTAAAATGGGAGAGAATAAACTTGCAAATCACTTGTCGCTGAGAGAAAGTTGTGACAGAATCTGGGACATTGTTTTCCCCAATAGACTTTATTCAGAATTTTGAATTTTAGAAAGGAGCTAGTCCAAAAAAATGGAAAAATAGGGATAAAGAGGTAAAGATATGTGAGCCAGCCAGTAGTGGAGTTGTAGATGTATTTTTTCTTTACTTTTTGGGGACCAAAAATGGATTTAAAATGACTGGAAAGCAAGTTGGAACATCAAGATCATGCTCTTTGTGTGACCCCATGCCCTGCTCAGTACAAGGGCAAGTCCCCAGGGACACCAGGTCAGTATTTAAGGTAGTGATCTCCAACACCTACCGGAGTCTCTAGTCCAGAGCTTGTTGAGGATGACAGGTGTGCACTGGAATAAACACTTTCTGTTCCACGGACCACATGCTACTGGTGGACAGCCACCCAAGGGGCTCCGGGCAAGTTCTGACGGCAGTCCTCGGCACTTGCTCTGGAGGGGCTGGTCACAGTCCTGGGCCACGGAGGCTAGTAGACGGTTCCTGCACTGGCCTGGCTCTCCTTCTTGCATTGTCTGAGTTCTACTTTTCATGGCTGGCCCTTTTCTTAGTCCTTGTTACGAACCAGCTCAAGGATACCTTGAAGTTGCCACTGTCAATTGATTTTTATGGCTATTTGGTAGAACGGCTATTTAATTTATCATCCAGAATGGGGTTTTTTGAGCCTGAAAGGGAAGTCTGAATAATGAGGTTAGGACAACGGGCA
The DNA here is from genome assembly GCF_003265705.2 of Callorhinus ursinus. Classification (NCBI taxonomy): domain Eukaryota; kingdom Metazoa; phylum Chordata; class Mammalia; order Carnivora; family Otariidae; genus Callorhinus; species Callorhinus ursinus. The sequence goes on from NW_027397097.1 coordinate 16,046,585, forward strand.
TGTACCAGGTAGGTCCCAGGAAATCCAGCATGTCTGCTCAACCCTAACTGGTAAGCCCTTCAAAGTGCTGTCTGGAATACAGCCTGAAGCCAGGCTTGGTAACCTCGGAGCAATGGTGGGGCTGCAGCCTCCTGCCTGTCTTATCTCTGGGCTGCCACAGTGGTTCCTACTTTACAAAGTTCCTTCTTTGCCTGGAGCATTGGAAGAGGGCTTCCAATGGGAGAAGGGCATTTAAAAATCCTTTTGATGGGGTGGCATCTAGAGCAGATAGGTGGTAAACATGGACCATTTCTAGCAGATAACGTATCTGTTTTTAGTCTGCTGTTGGCCCAGAGAAAGAAAGAAACCAGATTCCAGGATTAGAATAAATAAGGCTAAGGGCTGGGACAGCAGACTGGTGTGGGAACATGATGGCCTTGGAGCTGGGCAGACTGATTCCATAGTTGCCTGGTTCCTTTTGGTGAATAAATCTCAATGCAGTTTAATTTAAAACTTAAAACCCTCCTATCTGATTCAGAGATCCTCTCTCTTCTAGGTCCAGCTCCTCCAGTGGGCTGGCGTGGAGCAGAGAAAGAGGGAAAGAGCAAACGTCTGTGTCTTCTCCTCAGTGATTGCTGCTTCTCAGGTAACACCTGCTCTTCCATCCTCCTTAGCACATACCTCTGGTGATGCAACCCTCTGCCTCCTGTGGTTGGGACATACTTAACTGGCAGACAGCCCCCTCCGGTGGTGAACCAGCAAAATACCCCGAGCCCAGGCTTGTCACACATAATTGGCTTATTGAAGATTGGGGTATGGGGAGAGAATGTTCCAGGCTGAGGGAGCTGGAGCGTGAAGGCCCTTGAGGGTCTGCTCAAGAGGTGAAATGAATGAAGGGGATTAAAAAATACAAACTGCCAGCTATAAAATAAGTAAATTATGGGGATGTAATTACAACATGGTGACTATAATTAAAAATACTGCATTGCATATTTGAGAGTTTCTGAGAAAGTAGATCTTAAAAGTTCTCATCACAGGAAAAAGAAATTTGTTGTCACTGTGTATGGTGACAGACATTATCTAGACTCATGGTGATCATTTCACAACAAATACAAATAAATAGTTATGTTGTGTACCTAAAACTAATATCATATGTCAATTATGCCTCAATTAAAAAAAGAATGACACTTAAGTTTGGGGGCTGAGCTTCCAGGCAGATTCCAGGTACCATCTGCTGAGAAGGGAAGGACTGGGGGAGGGACTAGGTTTGGGGTCAGGGGAATGAAAATCAAGAATTTTTGTTGGTCATGTTAGGTTCGAAAGAATAGACACCCAAGTGGAGAGGTGCCTAGGTGGCTCCATCGGTTAAGTGTCTGACTCTTGATTTCAGCTCAGGTCTTGATCTCAGCTCAGGTCATGATCTCAAGGTGGTGGGATCAAGCCCCACATTGGGGCTCTGTGCTCAGCAAGGATTCTGCTGCTTTCCTTCTCCCTCTGCCCCTCCCACTGTGTTCTCTCTCTCAAATAAATAAATAAATCTGTGAAAGAAAGAAAAAGAAAGGAAGAAAGGAAAGGAAGGAAGGAAAGAAAAAGAAAGGAAGGAAAAAAAAGGAAAGGAAGGAAGGGAAGGGAAGGAAGGAGAAAGACTAGATGCCCAAGTGGAGATGTCAGGTAAGCACTCCAAATGTCAGGTAAGCTATTGCTCAGTAAGGATCTCTGCTTGTGGAGTTCAGCAGAAGGATCTTGAATCAGCACGTGGGGTTTAAAATCACAGAGCGAGATAACATCACCAGGGGAGAGAATGGGAGCATGAGGCTTGAGAAGAGGACTGAGGACAGAATCCTGGTCCACCAATGTTTAGAGGTTGGGTTCATGGAGGAGGAGGAGGAGGAAGAGGCAGCCCAAAGCCTGGGAAGAAGCAGCCCATGAGGTCAGACGAAAACCGTGAAAATGTGGTCTCACAGAAGCCAAGAGAAAAAGGTCTAAAGTCGAGTGGGTGAGGAGGGAGGGCCAAGGACCAGGTTGCATTTAGAAATGTCCCTCTGGCTGCAGTGGGCAAGGCAATGGGCTGGAGGGCAGGAGACCTGGGAGGGGCCACGTGGTCCTGCATGCAGAATGTGGCCTTGTGCATCTCTGGGCTCCGCACTGCAGGAGCGCATGCTGTGTGCTTCGTCAGTGCCTGACATGCCTGATGGACGGAACCCTCCCGGGGAGCCTTGGGACAGCCCTGCCCGTAGGAGGTGCAAGGATCCAAGGTCACACCCTCCCTGGGGGAATCTGCGCTTGGAAGGGCTAGGAAAACATGGGCTTAGGGAGGCCCAGGGGCGGCTGTCCCCTCCTGCCCAGCCTGGTGTTATCTGAGGGCAGAAGGTGCAAGATGACTCTTCAGTGTGGTGTGTGTGTGTATGTGTATCAAGTGTGTAAAAATACCAAGTGTCCCTTGGTCTTGATTTATCACTGCCCCTTGTCTTCAGACTTTAAAAGGACTCAGGCAAGGGCCCCTGGCTGTTTCAGTTCATAGAGCACATGACTCTTGATCCTGGAGTTATGGGTTCGAGCCTCATGTTAAGTGGAGATAACTAAAAAAAAAAAAAAAAAAAAAATAGGACTAAGGCACTCTCTCTTCCATAAACAGCCAGGACAGTTTTGAGAAGTGTCGAGTTCCAATCCAGTGAAGCAAGACTGAAGTGTTGTTTGCACTGGAGAGAAAGGGGAGAGCTCAGAAAATGAAATAAACAGAGCGACTGGCCCAGCCTGGCTCTGCGGAGTTGTCTCTTCCCTGGCCATCTTCTCGAAAAGCCCCACCCTCCCCAGCCCCTGCCTCCGACGCCCTTCTTTCCTTCCCTGCTTCATTGTCTCTGCTGGGCACTATCTCACATACTCTGCTGTGTTTTTTTCTCTTCTTTGTCCTTCTCTGCCCCTAGAATGTAATTTCGTGAAGGCGGGGATTTGTGTCTGACTTACCCCCACACTTAGACCAGTGCCTTGCACACAGGTTCTCCATACGTCTTGTTTTTCAAATGAATGATTGAATGAGCAAGCCCAGTAGTTTTATATAACCTGGAATGCCCTGACTTGGGATTACGTGGGTATGGATATTCCTTGCATGCACATATATTCCAGAATAAAACTCTGGTGATGTCTTGTACATGTTCTGTTCTAGCGTGCATTACATTACTATTATGTATGTGTTTGTCTCTCCTATGAAACTATAAGTCTTATAAAAGCAGGGGCTGAACCCTGATCTTTCCTATATCTTCCATTGGTCCCTGGTCCTGCACAGGAAATATCTGATGAGAAAATGAATGGATGTCTGTTATAACTTAGCCTGTGGCCCAGAGACTCCTTCCCCTCACACATCTCCTAAATAATCAGGCAACATGTCCCTTAGATGTCTGTGCTACCCATGTTCTTCTCTCCAGCTCCTCTGCCATGACCCCGATGCTGGCCCCTTGCCCTCTCTTCTTTATACGATTATAGCCGACTCTGAACTGGATCTTGAGCTCACCCACAGCTGCCCAAGGCATGTTCTCAAGGGAAGACCTGATCAGGTCCCTCACTTGTGTATCCTATTGACTAGCCTCTGGCCACTAGAGGCTAGCGCTTAGTTTTATAAGCCTCAGATCGACCACCTAATCCAAGATGGCGGTCAGGTTTAGCCTCCATTGCTCCCCAGTCCTACAACCTGCTGTCGAGCAATTTGTACCAAATGCATCTCTGCTTTCAAGCCTCTGTCCAAGCTCTCTTCCTCTGCCTAGGTAGCCCTTCCCCCACTCTTCAATTATTTCATCATTCAGTTATTCATTAAAAAATAAGCCCTTCTTGGTGCTGCTCTGTGTTCACCCTGGAGCTGCAGAGACAAATGAGACATACCCCTATGCTCAAGATGTTCATGTGTCACGTCTTCTTTAGAGGTCACTGTAGTTGGGGCTCTTACTTTGCCTCTGCGAGTGGTGAGCTCAGTAACTATCTCTCTCTGAGACTATCTTAGTGTCAGTGAAATGGAGTTGCTACCTTACAAATTAAATTAATTGAATATTCTACTCACATTTTAATAAATCATTGAGTTAGGTTGTCCTGCCTGGTTAGTACGTTTCTTTCCTGGAACTTATTAATATTTGCTTTACACCCAGTTTCCTGATGTAGAAAATGCCATGTTTGGTAAACCAGTATAGCTCAAGTGTGACTAATATCCTCCACGGAGAAGCCATTCTTAGACATCAGGACATGTCCTTTAAAAGTGACACATGTAACCACCCCAGGATGTTTAGCAGACTGACCAAACACAGAGTTAGAAGATCCCATGGAAATGCAACCACCTTTTTCCTATCCTCAAGGGAAAAATGTGTTTGTTGGTTGACTGTATCATAATATCAAGAAGAATTCATTCAGTTCCTTTATTACATTTTTATTGATCTGCTTCTTAGTCCTCATTATGTTATTCAAGCTGTTTAATAACCATATTCTCTTCATTTTCATTCATCTACAATTTTAAAAATGGTAAAATGTTATGGAGATTCATCTGGAAAATAATTTGACTTGAATATCCAATTATTTATAACACCCACTGTGTGAGAGGATAAAACATATAATGATCACATTTGACATTAACATTTCTGATCAGTTTTCTTTTCAGTCCATATTTTTCTCAAATGGCCCATTTTTGCTTGAAAGTTTAGCTTTTTGGAGTAAGAAAGAGCCTTTATTTGATTTTTTAAATTACCTTCTTACTGTGAGCTGCTTTTTCCCTTGACATTTTCTATTTCATTGATAGTGTGCCTCGGATCATGTTTTTCTTGACTCTGGAGCTCTGTAACCCCTTTATATAGTGTTTCTTTAAGAGGCCGTTTTAAAAAAAACCTTTTCTTTTGAAAAGTCGTCTTTCTTTATCAGTCTGTCCAAAGAATCAAGTTAGTGATTTTGCTTTTTAAAGCTCTTTAGATGGTTACAACTGAAAAGATGAAAAACAAAAAAAGAAATTTCTGTGACTGCGGATAGAACTATAGAACTTATCTAAGTGGCTAGCGGGCATTTTTGAGACAAAACTCTATACTTTTATTGAAGTGCCAATATTTCTGGCTCACTGATTGTTACCATATTCTAGAGGTGAGACAAAAAGGCTTGCCTGTTAGACCTGAACTCCAATTAGAGTTCCTTTTTGTAGAGGATCTCACTATTCAACTCTCCCGTCTGCCACAGGTCCATTGACTCTTTATAGCCAGTGAACACACATCCAAGGATCCTGCAATTTCCTCATGAATTTGTCCTTATACTGAACTTATACTGAGTCAAGGCAAGTATTAAGTCATTCATTCAGGGAATCATTTATCGACTAACTGCTATGTGCCAGATATTTTTCAAAGTCGTTTACATACAACAATTTGTTTACTTCTCTCTACAAAAGTTGGCATTGATTTTTTTTTCTCCATTTCAGAGAAGGGGAGATTGAAGCATATAGAACTTAAGTCACTTGACAAACATACACAGTTAAAATTGGAATTCATATGCTACCAGTCTGCCTCCAGAGTTTATGCTCTTTCTCTACTTACAGCAAGGTGCCGTGGAACTACTGAGAATTTAGCAACTAACCATGCTTCCCGGTTGGGGATGGGGCATCAGGCAATGCAGCACAGAGCAAGAGATATTTGAGCCTTGATGAAGCCTTTATTTAATCCCTGTGAGCAACTGGTTAGCATATACTGAGTTATCTGGAAAGAAGATGCACTAGGAAAAAAATGTGCACATACTCGCAAAGCCATGTTACACAACTAAGAACTTGGAACATTACTTCAAACATAATACAATTCATGTATGATTCTATTCATTTCATATGTTAATGAAGTATTCTTAGATTTCTTTTACACTGTCACATCCTATGTATATTAATTAAGATCTTGGGACACCTGGGTGGCCCAGTCAGTTAAGCATCTGCCTTCAGCTCAGGTCTTTTTTTTTTATAGACATATTCATCTTTTTTTATTTTAATTTTTTTTCTTATGTTAATCACCATACATTACATCATTAGTTCTTGATGTAGTGTTCCATGATTCATTGTTTGTGCATAACACCCAGTGCTCCACGCAGAATGTGCCCTCTTTAATACCCATCACCAGGCTGACCCATCCCCCCACCCTCCTCCCCTCTAGAACCCTCAGTTTGTTTTTCAGAGTCCATCGTCTCTCATGGTTCGTCTCCCCCTCCGACTTACTCCCCTTCATCCTTCCCCTCCTGCTATCTTCTTCTTTTTTTTAACATATATTATTTGTTTCAGAGGTACAGATCTGTGAATCAACAGTCTTGCACAATTCACAGAGCTCACCATAGCACATACCCTCCCCAATGTCTATCACCCAGCCACCCCATCCCTCCCACCCCCCACCACTCCAGCAACACTCAGTTTCCTGAGATTAAGAATTTCTCATATCAGTGAGGTCATATGATACATGTCTTTCTCTGATTGACTTATTTCACTCAGCATAACACCCTCCAGTTCCATCCACGTCGCTGCAAATGGCAAGATCTCATTCCTTTTGATGGCTCCATAATATTCCATTGTGTATATATACCACATCTTCTTTATCCGTTCATCTGTCTGTGCATTGATTTTATATCCTGCTACTTTACTGAATTCCTGTATGAGTTCTAGCAGTTTTGGGGTGGAGTCTTTTGGGTTTTCCACATACAGTATCATATCATCTACAAAGAGTGAGAGTTTGACTTCTTCTTTGCCGATTTGGATGCCTTTGATTTCTTTTTGTTGTCTGATTGCTGTGGCTAGGACTTCTAATACTATGTTGAATAGCAGTGGTGATAGTGGACATCCCTGTCGCGTTCCTGACCTTAAGGGAAAAGCTCTCAGCTTTTCCCCATTGAGAATGATATTCGCTGTAGGTTTTTCATAGATGGCTTTTATGATATTGAGGTATGTACCCTCTATCCCTATACTCTGAAGAGTTTTGATCAAGAAAGGATGCTTTACTTTGTCAAATGCTTTTTCTGGATCTATTGAGAGGATCATATGATTCTTGTTCTTTCTTTTGTTAATGTACTGTATCACGTTGATTGATTTGTGGATGTTGAACCAGCCTTGCAGCCCAGGGATAAATCCCACTTGGTCATGGTGAATAATCCTTTTAATGTACTGTTGGATCCTATTGGCTAGTATTTTGGTGAGAATTTTTGCATCCATGTTCATCAAGGATATTGGTCTGTAATTCTCCTTTTTGATGAGGTCTTTGTCTGGTTTTGGGATCAAGGTAATGGTGGCCTCATAAAATGAGTTTGGAGTTTTCCTTCCATTTCTATTTTTTGGAACAGTTTCAGGAGAATAGGTATTAATTCTTCTTGAAATGTCTGATAGAATTCCCCTGGGAAGCCATCTGGCCCCGGGCTTTTGTTTGTTGGGAGATTTTTGATGACAGCTTCAGTTTCCTTAGTGGTTATAGGTCTGTTCAGGTTTTCTATTTCTTCCTGGTTCAATTTTGGTAGTTGATACATTTCTAGGAATGCACCCATTTCTTCCAGGTTATCTAATTTGCTGGCATAGAGTTGCTCATAATATGTCCTTATAATTGTTTGTATTTCTTGGATGTTGGTTGTGATCTCTCCTCTTTCATTCATGATTTTGTTGATTTGGGTCATCTCTCTTTTCTTTTGGATAAGTCTGGCCAGGGGTTTATCAATCTTGGTAATTCTTTCAAAGAACCAGCTCCTAGTTTCGTTGATCTGTTCTACTGTTCTTCTGGTTTCTATTTCATTGATTTCTGCTCTGATCTTTATGATTTCTCTTCTCCTGCTGGGTTTAGGCTTTATTTGCTGTTCTTTCTCCAGCTCCTTTAGGTGTAGGGTTAGGTTGTGTATTTGAGACCTTTCTTGTTTCTTGAGAAAGGCTTGTATTGCTATATACTTTCCTCTCAGGACTGCCTTTGCTGTATCCCAAAGATTTTGAACAGTTGTGTTTTCATTTTCATTGGTTTCCAGGAATTTTTTTAATTCTTCTTTAATTTCCTGGTTGACCCATTCATTCTTTAGTAGGATGCTCTTTAGCCTCCATGTATTTGAGTTCTTTCCGACTTTCCTCTTGTGATTGAGTTCTAGTTTCAAAGCACTGTGGTCTGAAAATATACAGGGAATAATCCTAAACTTTTGGTACCGGTTGAGACCGGATTTGTGACCTAGGATGTGATCAATTCTGGAGAATGTTCCATGGGCACTAGAGAAGAATGTGTATTCCATTGCTTTGGGATGGAATGTTCTGAATATGTCTGTGAAGTCCATTTGGTCCAGTGTGTCATTTAAAGTCTTTATTTCCTTGTTGATCTTTTGCTTAGATGATCTGTCCATTTCAGTCAGGGGGTGTTAAAGTCCCCACTATTATTGTATTGTTGTCAATGTGTGTCTTCACTTTTGTTATTAATTGCCTTATATAATTGGCTGCTCCCATGTTAGGGGCATAGATATTTACAATTGTTAGATCTTCCTGTTGGATAGACCCTTTAAGGAGGATATAGTGTCCTTCCTCATCTCTTATTACAGTCTTTGTGTTAAAATCTAATTTGTCTGATATAAGGATTGCCACCCCAGCTTTCTTTTGGTGTCCATTAGCATGGTAAATGGTTGTCCACCCCCTCACTTTCAATGTGGGGGTGTCTTTGGGTCTAAAATGAGTCTCTTGCAGACAGCATATCGATGGGTCTTGTTTTTTAATCCAATCTGATAGCCTGTGTCTTTTGATTGGGGCATTTAGCCCATTTACATTCAGGGTAACTATTGAAAGGTATGAATTTAGTGCCATTGTATTGCCTGTAAGGTGACTGTTACTGTATATTGTCTCTGTTCCTTTCTGATCTGTGCTGCTTTTAGGCTCTCTCTTTGCTTAGAGGACCCCTTTCAGTATTTCTTGGAGGGCTGGTTTCGTGTTTGCAAATTCCTTTAGTTTTTGTTTGTCTTGGAAGCTTTTTATCTCTCCTTCAATTTTCAATGAGAGCCTAGCTGGAGATAGTATTCTTGGCTGCATATTTTTCTCGTTTAGTGCTCTGAAGATCTCATGCCAGTCCTTTCTGGCCTGCCAGGTCTCTGTGGATAGGTCTGTTGCCAATCTAATATTTCTACCATTGTAGGTTACATATCTCTTCTCCCGAGCTGCTCTCAGGATTTTCTCTTTGTCTCTGAGACTCGTAAGTTTTACTATTAGATGTCGGGGTGTTGACCTATTTTTATTGATTTTGAGAGGGGTTCCTGTGCCTCCTGGATTTTGATGCCTGTTTCCTTCCTCACATTAGGGAAGTTCTCTGCTATTATTTGCTCCAATATACCTTCTACCCCTCTCTCTCTTTCTTCTTCTTCTGGGATCCCAATTATTCTAATGTAGTTTCGTCTTATCGTATCGCTTATCTCTCGAATTCTGCCCTCGTGATCCTGTAGTTGCTTCTCTCTCTTTTTCTCAGCGTCTTTATTTTCCGTGATTTGGTCTTCTATATCGCTGATTCTTTCTTCTGCCTCATTTATCCTAGCAGTTAGTGCCCCCATTTTTTATTGCACCTCATTAATAGCCTTTTTGATTTCGACTTGGTTAGATTTTAGTTCTTTTATTTCTCCAGAAAGCGTTTCTCTAATAACTTCCACGCTTTTGTCAAGCCCAGCTAGTATCTTTAAAGTCATGATTCTGAACTCTAGGTCCGACATCGTAGTAATGTCCCTATTGAGTAGGTCCCTGGCTGATGATACTATCTCTTGTTCTTTTTGCTGAGGTGATTTTTTTTATCTCGTCATTTTGTCCAGAGGAGAATAGATGAATGAGAAAACAAAATGCTAACAGGTTAACACCGTCCCCAGCAAATATACTCTATACAAATCAGAAAAGACCTGAAACCAGGGGAAAAGAAAGGGAAAGAAAGAGAAAAGAAAGAAAGGGAAAAAAAACAAAAAGAAAAAGATAAAAACAAAAAACAGAACAATACAAAAAAAACCCGAATATGATCAAATATGATCAGGCTAGTGCATAGATCAGTGCCACACACTAGATTTGGGGCGTATTTTGGTCTGTTAGAAAAAAGTGCCTCCTAAAATTTTAAAGGAAGAAAGACTTATATATGTACAAAATAAGGGTTGATACAATGAAGGGATGGAAGATGACTATAAAGATGAAAATTATAAAAGATTTTATAAAAGGAATTGATACGATAAGAAGTTGTTTGAAAAAAGAAAGAAGAAAATTAAAAAAAAAGGGGGAGAGAATGTGATCAGGCAGGAGACTAGAACAAAGCCAAATACTAGTGATTTAGGGTATATTTTGATCTGTTAGAAGAAACTGTATCTCAAAATTTTAAAGAGAGAACAACTTATATGCCAAAAATAAGGATAACTACTATGAAGGGATAAAATATGACTCTAAAAATGAAAAATAAAAAATGTTTTTTTAAAAAAAAGGGGATTGATAAGATGGTTGAAAAAGGGAAAAAGAAAAATTAAAAAAAAACAGTTAAAAAATTAACTTTGAAAAACTAATGAATCATGGTAAAAAAAAAAAAAAAGCCATGAATTCTATGTGCAGTATTCCCCTCCCGTTCTCCTTGATCGGTAAACTTGGTCGTGGCTTGCTGGCTGTTCGTGCTGATCTTCTGGGGGAGGGGCCTGTTGCCGTGGTTCCCAAATGTCTTTGCTGGAGGCGGAATTGCCCTGCCCTTGTCGGTCTGGGCTAAGCAAGCTGCTCGGGTTTGCTCTCAGGAGCTTTTGTTCCCTGCAAGCTCTGGTACAGCTTTGGAGGACCAGGGTGAAAATGGTGGCCTCCAAATCTCCACTTGGAGGAGCTGAGAACTCGGGGCCCCAACTCCTCAGTGCGCCCAGAGAAAAGCAGTTACTCCCATCTCCCCGGTCTCTGGCCGCACTCCATGCTCACCCGGCCTGTGACCGAGTGTTTCTATCTCTGGCACCCGACCCCATGTGGAGTCTCCAAACCCAGCAGATCCCTGCGGTGCGCTCCTGCGCCACTCCTCCCGGGGGAGGGAGGGGAGTCTCCCCGGATCTGCTGCTTGTTGGGTCCCTGCTGGAGGCGCAGTGGCCCGATTGAGCCGCGGATCACAGTTTATGGCAACCCCGAGCTGAGAGCCCGCGCCTCCGCTCTGTCTCTGCAGCCGGCTTCCCCACTCCGATACCTGGGAGCTCTGCCGCACTCAGGCACCCCCGGTTTTTCTGTGACCCCGAGGGTCCTGAGACCACAATGTCCCACGAGGATTCCACCCCCCACTTAGCCACTGGAGCGACATCCCTCAGCGGAGCCGACTTCTAAAAGTTCCGATTTTGTGCTCCGCGGCTCTATCACTTGCCAGAAGCGGCTGACGGAGGCCCCCTCCCCCGCCATCTATCCTCCCTCCCGAATATCACTTCGGATTCACTTCTCCGCACGTCCTACCTTCCAGTAAGTGGTCACTTCTCTGTTCAGAGTTGTTGCTACTCTCCTCTTCGGTCTCCTGTTGAGTTCGCAGGTGTTCAGAATGGTTTGATCCCTATTCAGCTGAATTACTGAGACCAGACGAAATCCAGGTCTCCTACTCCTCCGCCATCTTGCTCTGCCTCCCTTTTCTTTCTTTCTTTCTTTTTTAAAGATTTATTTATTTGAGAGAGAGA
>NW_027397097.1:16063188-16121059 GCF_003265705.2 Callorhinus ursinus
TGATTTGGTCTTCTATATCGCTGATTCTTTCTTCTGCCTCATTTATCCTAGCAGTTAGTGCCCCCATTTTTTATTGCACCTCATTAATAGCCTTTTTGATTTCGACTTGGTTAGATTTTAGTTCTTTTATTTCTCCAGAAAGCGTTTCTCTAATAACTTCCACGCTTTTGTCAAGCCCAGCTAGTATCTTTAAAGTCATGATTCTGAACTCTAGGTCCGACATCGTAGTAATGTCCCTATTTAGTAGGTCCCTGGCTGATGGTACTATCTCTTGTTCTTTTTGCTGAGGTGATTTTTTTTATCTCGTCATTTTGTCCAGAGGAGAATAGATGAATGAGAAAACAAAATGCTAACAGGTTAACACCGTCCCCAGCAAATATACTCTATACAAATCAGAAAAGACCTGAAACCAGGGGAAAAGAAAGGGAAAGAAAGAGAAAAGAAAGAAAGGGAAAAAAAACAAAAAGAAAAAGATAAAAACAAAAAACAGAACAATACAAAAAAAACCCGAATATGATCAAATATGATCAGGCTAGTGCATAGATCAGTGCCACACACTAGATTTGGGGCGTATTTTGGTCTGTTAGAAAAAAGTGCCTCCTAAAATTTTAAAGGAAGAAAGACTTATATATGTACAAAATAAGGGTTGATACAATGAAGGGATGGAAGATGACTATAAAGATGAAAATTATAAAAGATTTTATAAAAGGAATTGATACGATAAGAAGTTGTTTGAAAAAAGAAAGAAGAAAATTAAAAAAAAAGGGGGAGAGAATGTGATCAGGCAGGAGACTAGAACAAAGCCAAATACTAGTGATTTAGGGTATATTTTGATCTGTTAGAAGAAACTGTATCTCAAAATTTTAAAGAGAGAACAACTTATATGCCAAAAATAAGGATAACTACTATGAAGGGATAAAATATGACTCTAAAAATGAAAAATAAAAAATGTTTTTTTAAAAAAAAGGGGATTGATAAGATGGTTGAAAAAGGGAAAAAGAAAAATTAAAAAAAAAACAGTTAAAAAATTAACTTTGAAAAACTAATGAATCATGGTAAAAAAAAAAAAAAAGCCATGAATTCTATGTGCAGTATTCCCCTCCCGTTCTCCTTGATCGGTAAACTTGGTCGTGGCTTGCTGGCTGTTCGTGCTGATCTTCTGGGGGAGGGGCCTGTTGCCGTGGTTCCCAAATGTCTTTGCCGGAGGCGGAATTGCCCTGCCCTTGTCGGTCTGGGCTAAGCAAGCTGCTCGGGTTTGCTCTCAGGAGCTTTTGTTCCCTGCAAGCTCTGGTACAGCTTTGGAGGACCAGGGTGAAAATGGTGGCCTCCAAATCTCCACTTGGAGGAGCTGAGAACTCGGGGCCCCAACTCCTCAGTGCGCCCAGAGAAAAGCAGTTACTCCCATCTCCCCGGTCTCTGGCCGCACTCCATGCTCACCCGGCCTGTGACCGAGTGTTTCTATCTCTGGCACCCGACCCCATGTGGAGTCTCCAAACCCAGCAGATCCCTGCGGTGCGCTCCTGCGCCACTCCTCCCGGGGGAGGGAGGGGAGTCTCCCCGGATCTGCTGCTTGTTGGGTCCCTGCTGGAGGCGCAGTGGCCCGATTGAGCCGCGGATCACAGTTTATGGCAACCCCGAGCTGAGAGCCCGTGCCTCCGCTCTGTCTCTGCAGCCGGCTTCCCCGCTCTGATACCTGGGAGCTCTGCCGCACTCAGGCACCCCCGGTTTTTCTGTGACCCCGAGGGTCCTGAGACCACAATGTCCCACGAGGATTCCACCCCCCACTTAGCCACTGGAGCGACATCCCTCAGCGGAGCCGACTTCTAAAAGTTCCGATTTTGTGCTCCGCGGCTCTATCACTTGCCAGAAGCGGCTGACGGAGGCCCCCTCCCCCGCCATCTATCCTCCCTCCCGAATATCACTTCGGATTCACTTCTCCGCACGTCCTACCTTCCAGTAAGTGGTCACTTCTCTGTTCAGAGTTGTTGCTACTCTCCTCTTCGGTCTCCTGTTGAGTTCGCAGGTGTTCAGAATGGTTTGATCCCTATTCAGCTGAATTACTGAGACCAGACGAAATCCAGGTCTCCTACTCCTCCGCCATCTTGCTCTGCCTCCCTCAGCTCAGGTCTTGATCCTGGGGTCCTGGGATGGGGCCCACCTCCTGCTCCTTGCTCAGTGGGGAGTCTGCCTCTCCCTCTCCCTCTGCCTGCCACTTCCCCTGCTTGTGCCTGCTCTCGCGCACGCGCACATTCTCGCTGTCAAATAAATAAATAAAATCTTTTTAAAAATCTATTTAAAATGTCCAACACTCAGAAGTTTCTCAAGTGCTTGGAGAAGGAATCTAAAATTTTAATATACAATGTTGTTCTAATCTGTCGTTTGTTGTGATAACATAATTCTATACAACTCTATTTAATACACGTTCGTGACCATTTAAGGAAGACCTTTCCTCTCTAAGTCAAAATAACCCCGCCCCAAATGACAGTTTGAAATGTCACCTAGCTCTGTACGCTCACGCTAATAACCTCAGATTTCTTCAAGCTTCTGAAAAATAGACTAAAAACAGCCTCTCTCCCCAAGAGAACTTTCCTTTGCCACCTGGGCTGACGTTTGCTCATTCTTCGATCACCCCCTAGTGGTTTACTTGACTTATGACTATTTCTCAGATACTACTAGGTAACTCCAGGTCGCTTGGGATGTTTTTAGTTTTGTTCCTTCCACACCTTCTCACATTTGCCCAAAGATAGCATCTTGAAATAAAAAGTGAACAATGAGCAAAGTGACCCAGACATGGTGGTGATCGAGACACGCTGCTGCTGATGGTGGGGATTAATCTTTCCCTCAAGTCTGTGCTCTTGTTTTTCCTCTTTGTATCATGGCACCACGTTTTACTTGCCCACCCCTCACTCTCTTCCCTTTGTCAACATCCCACTGGACTGGTGCCAGGTAATCGAAGGATGAAACAAGGACTTATAGGCAGTGTTGTGCCTTGAGAATGCCAATGAAGCCCGGTGAATGCTGCGGGGTGGGAGCCCCATACCCTCACCCACATAAACAAGTCACCATTTTAGAGGCCTCAGTCAGTCCCAGACTTCTCAGCTCCTTCTGGGTAGGCAGGGCTGCGACACACTGGCCCAGCTACTTGAGTATCATCCAAATAACACAAGACACCTCTGTGTTTCTGCCAGCTCAGGGTGGGGCCCCGCCAGCGTGATGGACCCAACCCTCTGCAGACTGTGGGTCCCAGTCTCCTGCACCAAGTAGACCAGAACCGGGACCTTCAATGCAACAGTCGTCACTCTGAACAACCTTCTTTAATAAGCAGAAAGCCAGTAGTTGGTTTGATTTAGTAGGTAAGAATACCAATAAAGTTTTTAAGTATTTTTTAAAGATTTTATTTATTTATTTGAGAGAGAGAGATACAGCAAGAGAGCACTAGCAGGGGTAGTGGCAGGCAGAGGGAGAAGCAGGCTCCGTACTGAGATGGGAGCCTGACGCAGGACTGGATTTCAGGACCCCTGGATCATGACCTGAGCTGAAGGCAGACATTTATGCAACGAGCCACCCAGGGACCCCTTAAAGTATTTTTAAGAAAAAACAAACTTGCTTTTGTCTGAATTCTAAAAGAAGGATTGAAATCACAGATGAAATGATGATTGAAAAAGAGTGAATCCTTAATATTTGAAAAAATATCTATGAAATGGGACTAGTAATTTCTTCCCAGCACAGTTGTGAGAATTAGAGATAGAGAATGTAAAGGGCCCAGTGTAAATGTAAAGTACAGCACTTTAAAGAGGGCCATTCATTCATTCATTCATTCAGAAAATATTGAGTATCTATTATGTGTAAAGCACCATTGAGGTAAAACTGAAAAGATGTGTGTGCTTGTGAAGCTTACCTCAAAAAGACAACTTAGCGGGGAAATGACCACCATCTTTTAGGGACTTGTGGTGTCATGATGGAGAGGGACTGCTGCATTCTGTGTGGTTGTAGAAAGCAGAACTAGGACCAGTGGATGGACTTTCAAGGTGGCTGTGTTCACTCAGTGTAAGGAAGACCCTGGTTGTAATCACAGCTCATCAGAAATGGGATGGGTCTGCCTCTGGAAGCAGAGGGTAGGTGGGCTAGGGGATGTTCTGTCAGTAGAATTTGGGACCTAGTATCAGGGATCTCTGCAGTGTGGGAAAGATGGGAATACACGAAATCCATGTTGCCTTGTACCTTTTAGTTCCAAGATGCCAGGACTGGGATGGAAAGCCTTGGTCATTGGCCAGAGAATCAAGGAGTGTAAATGCAGATACCAGTTGGCTATAGATGAGCTGAAGTCATAATTCCTGTCATCTTTGGTCTCCAGGAATCAAGCACCTTGAGTCTGGGTCACCCTAGGTCTGGATCTGACAGGGCTGAGCGTGAGAAAGACCCTGTCAGGAGATGGGGCTATTTACTGTGGTAAGAGAGTCAGGAGGCCATATGGAGCAGCTGGGTGCACACACACAAAGGTGGATGGCAATAATCATCATACCTTCAATTTCTTCAGAGCCTATTTCTCTTACTTCAGTATTTCTAATCTTTAAAAGCACCCTGGAAAGTAGGTGTAATTAATCCCATTTTGCAGAACTGAGGGTCTGCAAAGTTCACTAATTAGCCTAAGGCTGACACCTAATTAGTAGTGAGGCCAGGACTTGCGCTCACTGTCTCTGTCCTTCCTGCCCTCCATGGTGCCTCCTTAGTGAGTGGAATAAGCTCTTGACTGAAACAGGATGCCTGGGTTCCACTCATGCTCTGGGCCTCATCTTCCACCCCTCAGTGGGGGGGTGGGCTCAAGAATTTCTAATCCAGTTCAAGAATCACCTCCTAGGTACATACGAGTTTGGAGAACCTGGCTAGAAGCAGAGGTACCAGGAGAAAGAAGATGGTGGCCTCCCCTCATGGAGTTCACCGAAGAGTAAAGGAGGCAGGTTCATACATGGGTCATTGCAAAAGAGAGTGCAATTCGCTTTAATGGAGCAAAGCTCGCTCATAAAGGTGATATGGAGAATTCAGAGCAGGGGGCTTTGGGGAAGAGAAGTTGAAGCCAAGAGAAGGCCCTGCCAGAAGAAGGGATTGAGAACAGTGAAGCAGGGCCTTTGAGTTCTGAAGTTGTGGTAGAACCCACTCTCTTCTCTGGAGTTCCTAATCCCACAAAACCCGATGAGTAGTGGCAAAGGACCACGTGTGACTATCTGACCCTATTTTCAAGGTGCCTAGATGATTTCCTTCATTGTGATTTAAATCTCACCTGTTTCTACCACATCTCTCTTCTCAACTCTTATATTGAGCTAGTGGGCTCTCAGTATGAGCCATGAACTGAGACCAAGGCTTGGGTGCCCGTTCTGCCAGGTTGTTGATTTCAATGCATACGGCCCCTTGACCTTGTCTGTGATAGAAAGTATCACTAATCCAATAAACCCAGAAAGGAGCCTTTGCAGAGTGGGATAGTGGGAAGCCGTGGCCTCCCTCCCTCTGTGGACAGAGGCAAACGGGGCCGAGATTACAGTTAGGTAGCTATGTGAGAACAACTCTGCAAATAGATCAGCATAACCAACAAGTTTCCAAAACAGGAGAAAGCGCAAGCCTCTCTCCAAGTCCTTGTGGATTGTGGCCCACATTCCTATAGGGAGGAACAGTTCCATGGCATCACTGAATCTAGAATCTAAATATTTACTCTAGGAGATTATAGAAAGGCTGTTAAGTCATGAATGATGTCCTGATTTTGTTCTCTCATGTACAGGTCAGTCTTTATGTTTATTGAAATGCAGGAGCGTGTGTCTCAATCACTCTTATTCCTTCAGATGTTTCTTCTAGCCTTCCCTCTCTTTGTATCTGTTCATCATTTTTTCTTAATTTGGTCTCTGTGTTTTATAGACTACTTTATCATTTGACACCCCTCTTGCTCCCCTCTCATAACAGCCCTGGTCATCACCTTCATAATCATGTTTTCTTACAACGATGTTTTGTTCTTCACAGTTCATAAAACACAGATTCATGATCTCATGAATCCCCCAAAGGCTCCCTGAGGTTGATAATTTAACAGTTGCTCTTATACACATTTACAGGTGAAAAAACTCCAGGCTAAAAAGTTAAATCATTTGCTCCAGGCTGCTAAGCTCAGTGTTTGAGCTTCAAATTGAGTCCAACTCCCCTACTGCTTAACTCTTGTGCATTAGCCACTCCCCGACATCAACAAAATCCCAACATCTGGGCTGTGGCAAACCTTATGCAAGACTTGGATTCTTCCTTGATAAAACTTTAAAAATTTTATAAATGAATTAATCATGTGATTTATAAGTCAAAGTGTGTATACTAAAGTCACTTATTTGGACTCCCAGTAAACTTTTTATGGTGCAAAATGCCCCCCTCAACACATACATACACATACAATTCCCAAGATGGATTACCATTACGTAGTAGATGCTCAAACTTTTTGTTGAAGGGATGGATGGATGGATGGATGGATGGATGGATGGATGGATGGATGGACAGACGGATGGATAAATGGGTAGGTAGATGGATGGATATGGGACTGGCCCTATTCTGGGTCCTGCCCCACATCACTCACATAATAACATAATAATTTCAAAAACATAATGATAAAAAGACTTTAAAAACACTTATAGCCCTCATATGTGGATTTTAATATGTCTGATAGCAGCCACCAAAAGCAAGAGTGCCCAGTTTCTGCCATCATTTAAAACAACTTCTGCCTGGTGGAACCAGCCTAATTTCGGGCTTCTCGTTCCAAAGAAATACAGGTGTTATTATTATTCAAATGTTAAGATATTTATGAGATGATCTTTGAGCTCAGATAACTAAAAGAAGGGAGAGATGAAAGGAAGGAAAGAGGGGGAGAAAGGGAGAGAGAGAGAGGAAAAAACATTTTTAAAAGTTTCGGCAGGGCTGCTGCCCTCAGAAACACAATGTATCTTTGCCAAGTCGAAAGAAATGAACTCCTAAGATATGGGTTTGTTCTCAAATAGGTATGGCAAATACATTATTTACTTTTCTTAGCTCTGGTGCAGGACACCTTGGCCATTCAGACACCTCATAGGCACTGGCATTAATCCAGTACCTAAATAGCAGCCCTACTGCAATCCCTGGGAGGGTTTTACACAGGATGATTTAGTTTGCTCAATTTTTTCTCCATGACTGGGAGCAGGGAAGCAGGGCTGTAGTGGAAAGAACAATGGGACTGATCAGCTCCGTGCAACCTCCAGATTAAAGGAGACTAGCAAGGTGACAGCTAAATGCTATGCAGAATCCTGGATTGGCTCCTCATCATGGAGGGAGGGGGCAGGAATCATAATGGACATGATCAGGAGAGTAGGCAAAATTGGAATAGGACTGTAATGTATAGTACTGTAGTAAGGTCACTACTAATTTTGGTAGAGAAAATCCTCAGTCCTAGGAAAAGTGTTCTAAAGCATTCAAGGGGGAATTGGGACTGTTTGTTATGGTAGTGATAATCATGATGACAATAATGGTTCTTGTAAGAAAGTGGGCCCCATCTTGCTGGAGACTGGGGATATGGTGAGCACCTCCCTTTGTGTGTAGGGATTCTACCCCCAGAGCCTTCTATATTCACAATTGCCAGAGAGCAAAGTCTCAGCGAATCCTAAGTCCTGTCATGATAGAACTTGCTGATGAGGAGAGTGGGTGGGGAAGTTCCAGAATTTGAGGAGTGGTGGCCAGAAATTCAGACATACAGGGTAGTGAAACTGGGTCACCTGGGCCTGCCGAGGCGGGATCTGTCAGTGGTAGGGACTTTTCTGGGGGTAGAGGGGCAGGACAGGTCATCCTAGGTAGTATCCTTTGTAAGGAGACAACAATCTCACTCTGCTTAAAGGAGCGGGGCATAAGGCACCTAACCTTCAACATCACCGATGGCCAATGTGATGGTTAATTTTATGGGTCAACTTGACTGGGCTAAGGGATGCCCAGATAGCTGGTAAAACACTGTTTCTGCTGTGTCTATGAGGGTGGCTCTAGAAGAGGTTTGCATTTGAACTGAGTAAGGAAGATCTTCCTCACCAATGTGGAAGGGCGTTGTTCCATCCCTTGAGTGGGAGGAAGGGTGAATTTGCTCCCTGCTTGAACTGCAACTTCCATCTTCTCCTGCCCTCAAATCTCAGTGCTTATGGTTCTGGGGACTTCAGGCTTGTACTAGAACGACACCACAGCCTGCCCTGGGCCTCCAGCTTGCCAATGGCAGATCATGGCACTTCTCTCTCCTTCTATATATTTATAGACATCCTATTGGCTCACTTTCTCTGGAGAACCCTGACTAATATAGCCAGGCATTGTGCTAAGCATGTCACACCCGTATCACTTAATCTTTACAACCCCCATTTTACAGATGAGGGGACAGAGGCTCAGAGCCCTTAAGTAACTCACCCAAGTTCACACAGCCAAGTGGTGGCAGAACAAGTTCGAACCCAGTGATGTCAACTCATACCTCTAGTGGCTCTAAGTGTAGGGAAAAGCAAGAAGTAGTCAAATGTATATTTGAGAAATGGTCTCCAACTACCATGACAGGGACCAGAAAGTTCTTGGTACAAAAACAGCTGGGATTTTGCTTGCAACTTTGAGGACTGTCTGGAACTAAAGCTAGCAAACTACATCTACCACATTTGTGTCCCTTTGGGAGGAAACCAACCCCAAATACTGGCTGAGACTCCTGCGTGGTCACTGCTCGGAGGACATTGATGCCAACAGAGTAAACAAGAGCTTGGGTGAGCCCTTCTGCTGTGAAAGACAATGAGGTCTCACTCTCCCACCCCACCTGCCCTCTGAGAGCTGATGAGGTTCACCCATCTGCAGGCCCCCAGCCAGAACCCCAAGGACATCAACCATGAGAAAGTGCTGCATAGTCTTACTGTCTGGCCAGCCCCTAATTCACTCAATCCATCTGTTCATTAATGTATGCACCAAGCATTTATGAAGTGCCCATTCTGTGCCAGACAATGAGATAGATGGTGGCATGAAAAATAGCAGTACCTAAATCAGGGCCTTTGGGTATATTTAATGGTGGGGTGTGGTCATTATAAAGCCACTAAGTAAGAGTCAGATTTAATCTGGGACCTGTGATAATAATAACCGCACTTTATTAAGGGTACACTGTTGGCAAGTGTTTTTGCTAATAATAGAAATAGACATAGATCATTGTATAATGCTATAATTATACGAATATAAAATATATATATGATATAATTTAAACCTCTTTACAATACTCCAAGTTAGATGCTATTATCAACTCTAATTATAAATGCAGAACTTAAAGCTTGCAGAGTGAGCCTAAGTCATTTGCTTAAGGTCACATAACTGCTAGACAACAAAACTAAGATTTAAAAGCATTTCCCTCCAAAGCCCAGGGCCTCGCTGTATATATGGGGCTGAGACAGTGTAGAGAGGGTTGAGAGCATGAGTTTTGGAGAGAAATGACCTGGGTTTGAATGTCAGCTCTGCCAGTTTTGGGTTGTGTGATTGTAGGCAAATTACCAACCCTCCGTGTCTCAGTTTCCTCATGGAGAAGTTGAGGGCAACAGCAATTATCTGCCCCATGAGCCTGTTATAAGGTTGAAATGAGTTAATAAATGCAAGACGCTTAAAACGTGCTATATAAGGATTCCCTTTGTATGAAAAACCCATAATCTGAAAAAGACCCCAGAAGCTTAGCCGGGCAGCACCCAGAGCTAAAGAGAAATGAGAATAAATAGGACAGTAAAATGGGGACGTGGGCCACGAACACTGGGCAGTTAAATTCAGATCGGGAAGGACAAGGAAAGGGTAAGGGGTTGGGGCCAACACTGGTTTTAAGGCGATGAGTTATATTAAAGTTGTCAGAGAATATGTGCATGTTTTTAGACATTTGTGTCCAGCATTCTGGCTATGTTCAAAAAGAGCTTGTTTGGAAGAAAGGAGCCCCATTTGGTTGAGCAAAAGGAAGTCATTCTGTTCTGTATGCAGAGTTTCTTCCTAGGCATGCTCTCCAGGGTGGGTTAACCGAGCAGACTCGCACTCCCACCATTAACCACTGGAAACCTGGACACGGTGTATCAAACGGTCGTTTGAAGATACTCAGTAATCGTCAGCACAGGAGCGTGACCCCTATAAAGGGAAACAGATGAGATGAGCTCCGTGGTCACACCACTTTCAGCCCAGAGGTACTCTCTGGGCCGTTGTGCCTGATGGCGACACCCAAACAGAGCAGGGCCGTCTTGTTGAGTTGAGGGGACAGAGGCCATGGAATCCAAGGAGGCTGGAATTGTGGAGCAGATACCAGAATGCTGGATGATGTGCAGAGAGCCGTTGAAGTTTTCTGTAACCCAATAGGGCATTGTTCCCATGTTTCATTGTTAAGTGAAAAAGCCAAGAGCAAAAGAATATATATAGTATGCTACTTTTTGTCTAAGAAATAAGAAGAAATAAAGCATACGTATACCTACTTACATATTTTTTCCGAAAGAAAAAAAAATAACAAGAAAAAGCACCTGAAATCTCTAGAAGATCTCCTTAAACCTGCTGTTGAAGACTAAGCCCTGCATATGTAGGCAGAAACTCCAAAGGGAGGGAAGGTACAAGATAGCCTGGGACACGTCATTGGGCCATAAAGTAAGGATGTGTTCAAAATAATAATAATGGGGCCGACCCAAAGGACACAGGAGTTATAAACCTTTACTCTCCTTATCTATCATGATCCTCAAATCTAGGACACTCTGAAGATCATAAGAACTAAGGACAGAAAAGACGTAATTCATTGACTGAAATAGGAATCCATGAGTTCATGCTGATAAAATAGATAATAAATCAATTAATAAATAGGGGAGAAAGGAGAGCTCTGTCTTATAGTATGAACTGAGTGCTGATTGATCAATGTGGAAGAACAGGTGGAGTTGGGGGCAAAAATAGCCATTTTACAAACATCATAGTAAAGTATAGTTCAAGCAAGATCATCAGTAGATTCCAAATCTAGGAGGGAAAGGTTCATGAGATGCCAAATATTTGCATGATCACAGTGTGCTTCCCTCAGATTGCTAATATTTGCAAGGGGGAGGAATCATAATCACACAGTTGAGAAGCTGAACAGCATTGTGACCAGGTCATCAACATTAGCCTCACTGGTGAAGGAGACAGTGTGTGCCTCCAGATGGGACACCCAGAAGGAACATGTCATCTAAGAAGTAATCCAGCTGTGGATATATAATCTGAATCTAATCTTGAGGAAATATTAGATAAACTCTAATTGAGAAAGTTTCTATAAAATAACTGGACTGTATTCTTTAAAATTGTCAATATCAAGACAGACAAAGAGAGACTGAGGAATTTTCTTATAGGAAAAGACACTAAAGAGATTTGGATGCAATACTAGATCCTAAACTAGAGGGAAAGAAATGCTATGAAGGATGTTATTGGGACAACTGATGTAGTTGGAGTCTAAACTACAGACTCAATTATAGAAATGGAATAAAAACTATAGCAAGTATTATATAAATGTTAAGTTCCAGGCCTATGATAACTGCACTGTGCATATCATCATTCTTAGGAAGTACGGCCTTGAGTGTGTGTGGGGGGAGGGCATGATATAGCAACTGCTTTCAAATGGCTCAGAAAAGTAAAGTGCATACATGCAGTGTGTCTGTAGAGACAGAGAAAGACAGAAAGACAAGTAGAGACAGAGAATCTTAAATGTAGAAAAAGTTTAAAATTGATTAATCTGAAGAGTATGTGGGAGTTCTCTGTACTACTCTGGCAACTTTTCTGTAAATTTGGAAGAATTTCCAAAGAAAAAGTTAAAAATAATAGAGGCAGGCCTCTAGCCTCAAGAGGGAACAAATCTGTGGTCTGTGGTGCAGTTTATGCTCCAGAGGCCACTCTCTGTGGGTTGAGCCAGGCAAGATCATGGGACCACATTCTTGCTTGGCTGCCTTCTTCCTGTCCTGCTTTGCTCCCTCCTTTACAGGATTCTCCTAAAATCCATCCTGTACACCCAAATGCCTATCTTGAGCTCTGTTTCTCAAGATTCCAACTTAAAAGACCTATTCCGACCAACCCTATTCATCCTTCATTTTTAATTCCCCTTATCCTGCAGAAGGCTGAATAATGGCCCCCTTAGCGCATCCACACCCTGATTCCTGGAAGCTGTGAATATGAGCTTATATGGCAAAAGGGACTCTGCAGGTGTGATTAAGTTAAGGGTTTAGAAGGGGGGGATATTATCCTGGTTTCTCTGGGGGGGGGGAGCTAATCTAATGACAGGAGTCCCTATAGAGAGGGAGGCAGGAAATGGGCATCTTGGTGGCTCAGTTTGTTGAGCATCTGACTCTTGATTTCTGCTCGGGTCATGATCTCAGGGTCCTGGAATTGAGCCCCACGATGGACTCCCTGCTCAGCGGGGAGACTGCTTCTCCCTCTCTCTCTGCCCCTCCCCCTCACTCTCCAATAAATAAATATTTAAAAAAAAAAGAGGCGGGAAATCAGGAGAAGTCACTTCTGATGACAGAAGCAGGGGTTGGAATGATGCGCTTTGAAGGTAGAGGAAGGGGCCAAGGAATTCAGGCAGCCACAGAAGCAGAGAAAGGCAAGCAAGTGAATTCTCCTCTCAGAGCCTCCAGAAGGAACCAGCCCTACTGACATCTTAACCTTAGAACCTAGTGAAACTTGAAATTGATATACAACTTCTGACCTCCAAAACTGTGAGGGAATAAATGTGGTTATTTTAACAACCAAGTTTGTGATAATTTGTTACAGTGGCCATAGAAAATGAATATACTCCCCTACCTTTTCCTGTTTCTGTTGCACTTATCACCTCTTATGACACCATATTAATTTACTTGTTATGCTTTTACTATTTTTTCTTTCTGCTCCCACTAGAACGTAAGCTCCACAGTGGCAAGAACAGATGTCTGTTTCGCTCATGGCTCTATTCAAACACCTAGACCAGTGTCTAGAATCTAGCAGGTGCTCAGTTAAATCTCCTGAATACCTGCTATTCATGCCTTTCCTCATCTCCCTCCTCTCCAACTATCCAAATTCTAGCTCTCCTTCCAGACTTAGCTAAAACCATGTGCTCCATGAAGCCTTCACTGACCTTTTAAGGTCACAACTCTCCCTCCTCTGAATTCCAAGAGCATGCCCTCCCTGTTCCTTTTATTCACACTTAATTCTAGTGCCCGGCATGTGGTATGAGCAGAGACTCTGGTCAGATCCTGGTTCCAGATCCTGGCTCCATCACTAACTCACTGTGGGATATGGCAGAGGGCAAATGTGTGAGTTAAGTAGAGCATGGGGGTAAAGGGCCTGGCACATAGTGGGTGTTCAATAAATGGCAGTCCCTGGAGTGAGCCCCCAGTTAATGTTGCTAAGAATAGAATTTCTGCCTTATGAGTTCTGTTTTGATTCTTTAAAAACTCTCCTCTCTTCCTGTAACTTTTTCCTCACTAGGTCAGAAGCTTCTAGAAGAGAGAATGTTGGCTCGGAACACCGAACATCAGAGTATGCTCGTAACACCCAGTGGGATACAGGAAATGCACAGGTGCTTTTAAGAGCCAGTGATCTCTTATCATGGAGTCAGGGGTGGGCAGGCAGTTGAAGGGATTTGGGTAACTCAACCCTCTCTGCACACGCCTCAGGATGCGGACACCTGAGGAGCTGTGAATATTTGCGGGTCACAAGATATTGTGACTCCTATGGCAGAATCCTAACTTTTGAAATTTAAAGTCTCACAGCAACTCAAAGTCCTTTTTCTCTTTATTCTCCACTTACCAGATTTTCCCAAACCTGTTTGCTCTTCCACAAAATCCCTTCCTAGACCTCAAATACTTCAGCATTCCCCACCCCCACGTATTTTTAAAATTTTGACTTTCTAACAATTAACATAACAAGAAGGAAGAAGCAACCACCAGCTGTGAGCAGAAGAATTAAAATCCAAATCCAGGTCTGTAGTCTGGAGCAAGCTTCCATTGTCCTTCTGTATAGCAGAACCATGCCTGACACAGAGGAATCATGTGCTTTCCAACTACCTGCGTGGGTATTAAGACTGAGATCACTCTGGAGCTCACGTCCCTGACTCACGTTTAAAACGTATAATCATAACAAGAGTCGCTGTCATTCAGGGAGAACTGACTTGTGCCTCATGCACCAAGTGTATTTTGCATATATCATCTAGCTTTCCCCCACCACAGTTCCATGAGGTATGCTCCTATCCTCATTTCACAGATGAGATCACCAAGGCTGACACATGAAAACCTGGCCTCGAGTCTGTGTTCCCGGCCTCACACATACCACACAGCCCATAATGAGGATAATTTTCACTGGACTCTTTTTCTTCCAAGCCTGGCTTTCCTGGCCTGACCGAGGACCTGGCCAAGGTAGAAAGAGGGCGGGTGGTGGAGCCAGTGCTGGGAATCAGGCAGCTGCCACAGGCCCAGGCCTGGATGGGAGAGGCAGGGTCACAGGAAGGAGCCAGGCTAATGCTGGGAGGCTTTGAAAGCCGAGTGGCTGCAGGGCTGAAGCCGTAACCAGGGGGGAAGGTGCTGGGCAGCCATGCCTGAGAAGCATCGCGAGTGGTGCCCCCAGTTCTGGCCAATGACGCCGTCTCTCTGGGGCCGCCTCTCCCGATCACCAGCTCTCACAGTGACCCTAAAGGCACCTCTTGTCCTGTGGCAGGATGTAATATTTTCCAGAGTGTGTTAGTTTCATATGGCCGCTCTAACAAATTACAGCACATTTAGTGACTTCCAGAACACAAGTTCATCATCTTAGAGTTCTGTGGATCAGAAGCCCCAAAATGGGTCATAAAGACTAAATGAAGGTGTCAGCAGTGCTGTGTTTCTTCCGGAGGCTCAGGAGGAGAATCTGTTCCCTCACCTTTTCCAGCTCTTAGAGGCTGGCCTCATTCACAGCCTGCTTCTCATCTTCCAAGCCAGCAGGAAGCAGCTTCCAGTCTCTCGGATTCTGCACATTGCCTTCTTTAACTGTCACCCTCCTGCCTCCCTCTTACAAGCACTCTTAAGATTACACTGGGCCCACCCAGATAATCCAGGATGTCTTTCCCATGTCAAGATCCTTAACATAGCTCTATCTGCAAAGTCCTTCTGCCACATAAGGTGAGATACTGATAGGTCCTGAGGATCAGGATGTGACCGTCTTCGGTGGTGGTGGAAAGGGGCAGCGCATTATTCTGTCTCTATACAAGGGAAGTAGGGGGAGCTTGGTGGATATTTTTTATCCTGGAACTGGCCCTCCTGCTCTAAGGAGGCATCACAATGCAGTGAGGAGGCCACAGACTCTGAAACCAGACAGGTGTGAGATTAGATTTCCAACTCTACTGTTTAATTGTGGTCTTGGGCAAGTGACTGAACTTCTTTGAGCTTCAGTGCCCACCTGCAGGAATGACGACAGCACTTGCCTCCTAGGGTTCTCATGTGGTTTGGAGATAATGCATGCAACGTGCAGAACCTGATGAACAAGGGGCCATCGTAACTGTCACTCTGATGTTTAAGCATGGTCTGTGAGGGTAATGACGGTAATGCAAACTCCAAATGTTTGAGGCAGAAGGAGTCCCTGCATGGGCCTCTGCAGAAGTGCCTTTAAAACCTTTCTTTACCAGAAGATGGGTGGGTGGCAGTGCAAGAAGAAGGTAGTGAGCTGTTGTACAAGGCTCAGGAGATGGTCAGATTCTCTCTGGCCATCAGTAGGTGGGTCTGCACTCCTCCACTTGCAGGCGGTTTCTACTCAGGAAGCCAATTCCTGGTTTAGATCCCACTGAGGACTCCACGGACAGTGCTGGCAGCTCAAGGACCTCCTCCTATCCACCTAATGATGCCAAAGTGTTCTCATGTTCAGTGGAAAAAGCAGGACCAGGCCAAGAAGACAGCTGATAGCAAATTCATTTTCCGTGCATTGGAATAAACAGAAAATGTCAATGGATCGCACATCGTCCTTGGAACTGAAGTCACACATGCAGCCTACAGGAGCCTATATGGTATCAAATAAACAAATTCGTGGCTGGGAACTGGTCCTCAATCATCACTTCTTCGATTTCACAGATGAGGAGGTGTGGGAGTCATTCCTCAGGTTTCTGGAACTAGAGAAAAGCCTCCTCTCCTCACCTCCTGCATGGCCTCCTAGATCTAAACTGAGCTGGAATATTTCAATGGTTGAAAACCAGTCTCATGTTTTTCTGTGTATTTCTCTTGCATTTAAAAACAGAGTACCAAAAGGGTGGGAGCCAGGTCTAGCACCTCCCAGATTGGCCACTGTGAAATAATCCTGTTTCTCCCACCAATGGTGAGCAACCTGAGGGCAAGGTCCACCTCTCTTTCATCTTTGTATTCCCCTCAGGCCTAACACAGGGTTTGGAGCATACGTCTTCAGTGAATATTGCATACTGACTTAATGAATGAACGTTGCTCAGAGGGTAATTGACTTGTTTAAGGTCACTTGACTAGTGAGAAGCAGGTCAGGGACAGAATTCAAGTCCTCCAATTCTGGTCCTGGGCTTTTCTTTCCAACACAGAGTGAAGGAAAAAGTGAACCATCAACATGTGAACGTCCCAGCCTAGGCCTGGAGTTCTCCGTCCAACCAGAGATTGTCAAAGGAGAGAGGCAAACTCATCCATTCTTCATAAAATTTAACTCCTTTGCTTTCTGTGATTCTCTTGCTCACTCTCTCTCTTTCGCTCTCCTCCTACCTCTCCTTCCCCCTCTCAACTCTCTTCTTCTCCTCTTTTTTCAAGGGCTTAAAATATAGCACATGTCAAGAATCCAACGTCTCCCCCACCAATTGAGCAGAGCATGATATGGCTGCATCCGACCAGCAGAGGGCGGGCTCGGATGCACCGAGCTTCCCTGGCCTGCTGACAAGTGTTCATCTCATCAGCCTTGGCTAAGCAGACACGATAGATTTTTTTTTTTTTTTTTTTTTTTACAAGGGGAAAAAAAAACCCACCTGAGCTAAAAGTCTTTTCCAAATTACCCCACCCGTGTCAACATCATCTGTCCTGTTTCCTGGAGGGTTGTCAACCATGTAGTTGCTCTTTAGGAGGTGAATAATGGAAGGGGGTGTTTGTATCAGTCGAGGTCATTTTTCAGTGGACAGTTTCTGAGGCTTGAAGCCTAAGCAGTGACCTGGGTAACTAGCTGGGACCAAGGAAAGGAAGCTGTGATTAGATCTTTAATTTTGGAAATTTGAACTGGAAGGGACCTTAGAAATCATCATTCTACTGTGAGCTAGAAAAGTCTGGCTGACATTACACAGCAGATCTGGGACTACAGTGAATGCTCACCTAACTGCTCAATTGTAGACAGTCTAGATTATATTACTGTCCTCTAAAGAGTGTGGAGTTTTATTTCAGCGAGGAGTTAAGTTACTAGCAGATACCTTGATCCTGCTGAGACTTGGTTTTGCATTTGAGTTGCTCCAGAGTGGCCCTTACCCCAGGATGTGATGTGATCCTTTCCCCTAAAGCATGGCCTTTTTGATGTCTCAACCAAATTCCCTGAGTTTTCATGAGATCCCTTCACTCAAGTTGGTTGAAAGTACAACACCTCGAAGCTCTGTCTGATCTCTGGAGTCTTTGCTCAGCTCTCAGCCCTTTGGGTATTGTTCTCTCCCAGGCCTTCAGGAGTCTGATCATACACACAAGCAAACTGGTGTTCAGCCAGAGACCCAAGAGGTTCTCTATGCACATTTCTGAAGCTCCTTTTCTGTACCGTGTCCCCTTCTCCTGCCCCACAAGTTCCAGCCCCCTCAGAAGCCCACACTCCAGTATCTGTTTCTTCCACTCAGAGAAAAACGTAGGCTGCCTCTACCCAGCAGGAATCCCGTGGTACTTCCACGTGGTAATTATATCAAGCACCTAGCAAAATAATAGCGTAATTCTACATAAATAGCGTAAATTCTACACAATCATTATGATTTGCTCTTTTGTAAATGCTTAATGTTCAGAAAGTATAATGATATATCATTTATTGGGCCATGTCTAAAAATCAGACAATATATTCCAGATACAAATACCATTTTTTTCTGAGTTGTTTCAAGTTCTTGAAAATTGAGTGGTTCGACTAGGAACAATGGAGAATTTCATGTCCGTCCCACGCTCAGCACGTTCCTGACTCTAACATCCTGTCATTTGTATTATTTATAAACATGTCTATTCTCCAAGCCCACCCCTCCATTCTTGTTTTAGATGGTTCAGCTCCTCTGAGTGCAGAGGCCAGTTTTATTCATATTTGTATCTCTTGTAGACAGTAGCTTCATTCAAGTGTAAATTTTTTAAGTGGAGTAAAAAGGCAGTTCTTCACACAAGGGAATAAAAATTGGAGTTATGCATCTACCACACCAAAGCAATGTGTTGTAAAAGTGAAAATACAATCACCCCATTACTGACTCCATACCGAACAGCCTACTGAGGGTAGTAGAAAGACATGGGGAAAGAGAGACCTGCTTTCAGATCCTAGCTCCCCGCTGTTTACTAAGTGAGTGACCTTGAATAAGTGACTAATATCCTGCACTTTAGTTTCCTTATCTATCAGAAAGGAATAACGACGATGGGGCACCTGGGTGGCTCAGTGGGTTAAGTATCTGCCTTCAGCTTTGGTCATGATCCCAGAGTCCTGAAATCAAGTCCCGCGTTGGACTCCCTGCTCAGTGGGGGGTCTGCTTCTCCCTCTGCCTCTGCCCCTCCCCCCTGCTTGTGCTCTGTCACTCTCTCTCTCTCTCTCTCTTACTCTTTCTTAAATAAATAAATGAAATCTTTTTTTTTAAGGGAATAACGACTACCTCACAGGGTCTGTTGTGAAGATGATAAGGAAATAATATATCTCAAGAAACTAAGTTCCCCACCATTCTACTGATTCAATCGCCCGTTAATGAACTCTGGATTTTTATGTATAGCAGCAAGTTTGGTGGACATTACTTGGTAGATCAGAGGCTATCGTGGACCCTCATATCTATAATGTTGTCTAGACAACCATCTCTCTCCTTTTGGGAATGATTCCCCCCCCACCCAATTGCCACTATGTGATTTGTATAGGAAATTTCACATTCTTACAGTCTCTACCTCTGGCCAGAAATGATTGATCCAGAGGTAAGCAAAGTTACTGGCTGGGAGCAGCTTGTACAGGGTTGCCTGATTAATACAGACACCTGGTTAAATTTGAATTTCAGATAAACCATGAATTATTTTTAGTATAAGTCCCTGATACAGAGCATCCTATATTTTTATTTGCTTAATCTGGCACCACTAAGCTTGTGTGGAGCTTGGGCTTAGTGTGAACAACACAAGGATGGCTGTCAGAATGCAGCTGGGGGGCCATTGGTTAATCATGTTCCCATGGTCGATCTGTGAGGTGCGTTTGTTCTGTAGTTATCTACCAATGTATAACAAACCATCCTCTTTTCTGGTGTAAAACAAAAACCTTTTTATTATGCTTGTGTATTCCATGTGTCCTGAATTAGGAGAGATTACAGAGGACATAGTTTATTTCTACCCCATAATGTCTGAGGCCTTATCTGGGATGCAAATAGCAAAGTATGACACAAGGAGCTGGAGGACTGAGTCATCTGGAGGCTTCTTCATGCCTGTATCTAGCGCCCTGGAGGCTGGTTCAGCAGGAACTCGTCATCCAGAATGCCTACATATGTATTCATGTGGCTTGGGATCCCTCACAATATGGCTGTCTCAGGCTAGTTGGGCTTTTTACATGGTGACTTAGGGCCCCAAGCATGATAGTTTTGGTAAATAAGACAGAAACTGCATGACGTTTTATGACTTTGCCTCAGAAGTCCTACAGCCTTGCTTCTGCTGTATTCTATTGGTCAAAGCGGTCACAAGCCACCTGGAGTCAAGAAGAGGGGATCTAGATCTCACCTTTTGGTGTGAAAGGATTTATAGTCATGGGGTTTTTTTTTTAAGATTTTATTTATTTATTTGACAGAGAGAGACACAGCAAGAGAGGGAACACAAGCAGGGGAAGTGGGAGAGGGAGAAGCAGGCTTCCCATGGAGCAGGGAGCCCGATGCGGGGCTCGATCCCAGGACCCTGGAATCATGACCTGAGCCGAAGGCAGACGCTTAACAACTGAGTCACCCAGGCGCCCCTATAGTCATGATTTTAAAGTGCCATGCTCATTAGTTGGCCAAGGCGAGACCTTCTTTTTTTTTTTTTTGAAACCGTCATTTTTAATAACTCCTCTTGCCTCTTAATGTCTATCAGAGATCCTCTGTAAGGAGCTCTGGCTCTTTCACAAAGTAAGAACTCAAATGCCTACCAAGCTCCTGGCATAAAATTCTTTTCCAAACATCTGTTCAGACCATCCTCAGCAGCACTGACACAACCACTAACTTTTTCTGCACTATTTCTTGACTAAATCTCTGATGAAAAATTTAAGCCACTGCGTACCATAGCAGGACCACCAGAACAAGCTTAATTTCTTTATAGACAGAACCCTCCAACTGCATCAATTATTCTGTCATTCGGCATAAAACTGTGGTTAGAAGTTGCAACAGCTGTGAGGATGTACAGCAGG
This sequence comes from Callorhinus ursinus, assembly GCF_003265705.2. NCBI lineage: Eukaryota > Metazoa > Chordata > Mammalia > Carnivora > Otariidae > Callorhinus > Callorhinus ursinus. The sequence continues at coordinate 16,083,754 of NW_027397097.1, forward strand.
AAAATGAGAATAGTGCTTTTCATCTTCAGAGATCTTGGGCAGATCAACTATCATTCTCATGATCAAGTGTCTACAGATTTCTGACAACCAGGGTATTGGTAATAAGGAAATGATTGAGAAGCCCTTCTTCATTGTATGATGTGTGCATGACTGTGTCATTAAAAATAAAATAAAACAGGGCAGATGCAGATTTTTATTTTCACTTCTATCTAGGTAGACTTTGGCAAGTCACTGTACTTCACTGAGCCTCAGTTTCCCCAATGCACAATGCAGGTAATAATTCTGAGTGAGTTAGCGTAAGGATTAGAATAATAAATATGAACTAAAGCAGCCAAAACATTGCACAGTGGCTACTGGGATATAAAAGGACATTTTGGAATGAACCAAGATCAAATGCTTGTCATGTGCCAATACCACAGGGGACACATTGATGATCAGGGCGCAATTCTTGTCACCAGAGACATCATGGCTGATTTAGGGGTACCGTATCTGCTGTGGAGGAGCAGATAATCTAAGGCTGAGTTTTAGGCAAGATGCTTCCTCACTTCCTCTGGCTAACCAGGATGTGCCTCAGTTTCCTTATCTGTTACAAGATGAATAATAATAACCACTCTTCCTACCTCACAGGATTATTTCGAATATTACCTAAGATGTAGGTATTTGATCGCTTTGTAAATGTTAAAATATTAAAGATGTGGTCTTGCCTCACTAGCCAAATTATGGCCCAGGGGCCATCAGAATTGGCATCACCTGGGAGCTTGTTAGAAATGCAGACTCTCAGGCCTCACCCCAGACCGACTTAATTAGAATTTCCAGTTTAATAAGACCATCAGGTGACCCCTATGTAAGTTAATGCTTGCAAGGCAGTGGTCCACAAGAGTGCTACATTTTTTTTTAAGATTTTATTTATTTATTTGACAGAGAGAGATAGAGAGGGAACACAAGCAGGAGGAGTGGGAGAGGGAGAAGCAGGCTCCCCACTCAGCAGGGAGCCCGATGCAGGGCTCGACCCCAGGACCCTGAGATCATGACCTGAGCTGAAGGCAGATGGTTAATGACTGAGCCATGCAGGTGCCCCGAGAGTACTGCATTCTGATGAAGTAAAAAACAAAGCAGTGTAAGATCCATTGTAAGGCAACCTATGGGTAACATGCATGAGATTCTAATAAAAATTAAAAGCCCATTTCTAAGGATTTCAGTTAAAAGGAAAAAACAGGGCTAAGGATTCACAGGGGTTGTGGGATTTTGAACACATGCTTTAGTCTTATTACCCTAAGTCCACCCAGAAAAGAGCCTCCATTGTAAGACTGAGTTGTATAAACTCTCTTCCCTACCTGCACAGCTGGGCCTTGGCCAAACAGGTCATTTTAGCCACCTCAATGACCAGGGCGCCTTGTGGTACTCTGGGCTCACTATGGCAATTGCACTCAAATCAAGATGGCCACCCATGGGTTTGTTCAGGGCAGTGTGCAGAGTAGGTGTCTGGCTCTCACAGTGCCTCTCATTTACTCCTCTATCATAACCTTATCCATTTTACTCTGTTATATGAGTTCAAGTCTGTCACCTCCACTGCACTGTGAGCTCCTTCAAGTCAAGGACATCTGTTTTGTCTGGAATGCCCAGCTCTCCACACGGTGTCACTGTGAGACATGTGGGAAGCTTTAGCTGGGAGCTATCCGAAAGGTCCCCATTCTGGCCCACCAGAATGGCCGATCAAGTGTGTATACTCTTCTCCTTATGCAGTTCCATTTATTTAAGTCTTCTAAAATTTCTTTTAACAATGATTTAATATTGTGCAAGTTTGCACCTCTTTTGTTAAATTTACTCTTCAAGACAAAGTTTAGGCTATTGATTTGAGATCTTCCTTTTTTAAAAATAGATTCCCTCTAAGCATTGCTCTAGTGTATCCCACAAATTTTGGTATGTTGTGTTTTCATTTTTACTTATCCCAAAGTGCTTTCTAATTTCCCTTGTGATTTTCTTCTTTGATCCATTAGTTATTTAGGAGTGTGTTGTTTAATTTTACATATTTATAAATTGTAATCATGTGGATGCTCCCTAAGTATCTCAAATTTAGTAATCAAAATTAAACTAACATTTTTTGGGTCTCCCTTCTCTACCTTGCCTTCTCATCCTATATTCTATAATTTTTTGATATGCATCTCATTCATTTCCCAAGACAGAAACCCTAGAGCCATCCCATATTATTCACTTTTCTCTTATGGATATACCTAATAAATAAATCATCTAGTCTTATTGCTTCTCCATCCTCTCAAAAAATCTTGGCACGCATCCTATTCTCTGTCTTCCTTCTGTACCAGTGCTATTCTAGAGACTAGGGCCTCCCACTCTCTCTCTCCCAGATTATTGTGATTTTTCACCTCTTAGTCTCTAGTCCCCAACACCTTACATTCACCCTCCACATTGTTCCACAGAATAGTCTCACATTCAAATTTGATCCTATAATTTTCCTGCTCAAACTCCATTATCAGTAGAGTAATCCCTCTATTCCTTTGCATGACATACTGCCTTCAAGATATGGCCACTGCCTCCCAAACCAACTCCATCTCCAGCTCTGTGATGGTTCCCTCTATACTGTCATGCCTTACTCAGTCATCCCAGAACATACTGTTACTGAACATGTCTTCTCTCTTTCATGCTTCCATGACCTTGAATGATACTACCTCTCCCAGAGAGCTCCTCCCAAACTTGGCATTCTTCCAACTAGCATCTTTCAAACCTGAGGTCAAAATCTGCCTCCTCTTGAAAGCATTCCCTGTTCCCCTGGACAAACTTAGTTGCTTCTTCTCTACTCAACAATATACTGTATCTACATCGCTAGTAAGGCAGTTATTTTACTGTATTGGCTCATTAGGATGTTTGTGTTCCAACTAGAAAATAGTTTCTTGAAGGTAGAGCACATCTTTTATCTCTGTATTTCCAGTGCTAGAGGAAATCTTGGCCCAAAACAGGTATTCCATGACTGAATCTCCCACTGTTCTGTACCCCACCACATACTATATAACAACATTAAATTTCTTTCGCTACCAGTGACTCAGGAATGTTTGTTACCGGGGCGCCTGGGTGGCTCAGTCATTAAGTGTCTCCCTTTGGCTCAGGTCATGATCCCAGAGTCCTGGGATCAAGCTCCACATCAGGCTCCCTGCTGAGTGGGGAGCCTGCTTCTCCCTCTCCCACTCCCCCTGCTTGTGTTCCCTCTCTCACTGTCTCTCTCTGTCAAATAAATAAATAAAATCTTAAAAAAAATATTTGTTACCGACTTACCTATTTCATCCCAAGTACTTTATAGGCAAAATTAAAAAAAAAAAAAAAGACAGAGACCTAAAAGCTATTTTGGCACTGTCAATGAATAATGTTCTTCACACCATAAAACCCTCTTTGTCTAATTCTGATTCCATAAATTAGCTGATATCTCCCATTCACTTCCCGTGATGGTTAAGTCAACTTGGCTGGACCACTGTGCTGAGATTAATATTGAAATCAGTGGAGTTTGAGTGAAGCAGATTGTACTCCATCATGTGAATGGGCCTAATTCAATCAGCTGAAGGCCTTAATAAAACAAAAACTGACCTCCCCTGAAAAATGAATGTTGCCAGCAGATGGCCTTTGAACTTGAACTGACCCTTCCCTGGGTCTCCAGCCCGCTGGCCTACCCTGCAGATTTTGGACTTATTAGCCTTCATAATCACATGAACCGATTCCTTAAAATGAATAAATCTCTCTCTCTCTCTCTACACACACACACCCCTTATTGGCTCCATTTTTCTGGACAACCCTGACTAATACCTAAGAACCTTTTCCATTAGCATAAGCATTAGCTTTTTTATGCTGCTAAAGGATGATTGATTATTTTAAGGGACGGATTCAGTAAATAGGTCCATTGGCTTTTCTACAAGCCGAGCAACTTATTCTATTCTTGCAGGCAAGATGGCAGGTATGGGGTATCTGGTGGTGAAAAATGATGGTGATGATGACAGTGAGAACAGCTAACATTTACCGAGGGCTTCCTCTTTGGCGGGCATTGTGCTAAGCATTTTACATGTTATCTGCAATATAGGTGCACAGTGATGACTTTTGAAAAACTGCCCTCAGCTGGGAAGAGCTGCCTCATCACAGATCACATTCCCTTTGGGAAGGGACAACCTCCTTCCAATACCGGGGCAATGCAGGAGACCCCAGCTCCCTCCCTAGATTTTAAGACAAGTCTGAAGGGCCATCCAGCTTCAAATGGTCCTATAAGATTGGCTGAAGCCTTGAAGACTGCAGCCTGGCTTCTCCCTCTTCCTTCCCCCACCCCACCCCCACCACGGTATGAATCCCAGCATCACTCCCTATTATGCATTCCCCATGCTCACCTCCTCTCAGAATCTGCTTCTCAAAGAATCCAACTCACACAACAATCCTGTTGTGAGGATTAAATGAAAGAATCCACAGAAAGTCCTTTGCCCAAGGCCTGACAGAGAGCAAGTATTCAAACGATGGGATTGTTATCATTATCCACCTAAACAGGTAGGTACTCGTGTTATTCCCTTTTTACAGATGAAGAAATTGAACATAAGAGAGGTTAAGTAATTGACTTACTTATATAGTAAAATTCAAGAGGGATTGCGAGTCCAGGTATGACTGAGTCCAAATCCGTGCTCATCCTTATGAGGCTCCCCTGTCTTCTTTCACATCATCATTCTGGAGACTCCAAATGCAATGTCTGGAGGAAGATATGTGGCAGGTGGAGATTGGGTTGTTGAAGCAAAGTTCAGGGCCAGCCTGGGTTGGGAGTGAACTACAAGCATGTGCCAACTCTGTCCAAGAGGTGAGATGGCAAATGGGAAACAACTGGAAGGCGACAGGAAAACAGTTGGGAAAATGAGAGGGAGAGAACCAGGGCTGTCCCACAACCAATGTGAGGAAGCAAATGAGAAGGTTCAGGAAATATTCCCTGTGAGGACTTGGAACACATCTCTTTTTTTTAAGATTTTATTTATTTATTTGACAGAGAGAGACAGCAAGAGAAGGAACATAAGCAGGAGGAGTGGGAGAGGGAGAAGAAGGCAGCTCAATGCAGGGCTGGATCCCAGGACCCTGGGATCATGACCTGAGCAGAAGGCAGACGCTTGCCTGACTGAGCCGCCCAGGTGCCCCTTGGAACACATCTTTATGGAATACCTGATAAAGTCAAATATCCCTGAAGCCCACTGCAAAAAAAAAAAAAAAAACCCCAAACATGAACCAGAAGAAAATCCAATTCCCCATGTAATATCTAATGGGCATCTACCTACGTGATCAATCCCTGTCTTCAAGGAGCTCACAGTCCAGGGTCCTGGGAGTGGAGGTGGGAGTGTGAAGCACACAGGCACACACACTAAACAGCTAAATTTACACAATGCAGCTCAATTAGGAGTCAGTGGAGAGAGTGAGCTGACACAGAAGGTGTGCTTAATTCTGCCTGAGAGAACCCTGGAAGGCTTTACGGAGGAGGTGACTTTTTGCTTTTGTTTTGTTTTTTTGAGAGAGAGTGGGGGGAGGGGCAGAGCCAGAGGGAAAGAGAATCCAAAGCAGGCTCCACACCCAGCATGAAGCCTGTTGATGCATGGCTTAATCTCACAACCCTGAGATCATGACCTGAGCTGAAATCAAGAGTCAGATGCTCAAGCTCAACTGACTGAGCCACCCAGGTGCCCCGAGGAGGTGACATTTGAACAGGGTTTTGAAGGTTAACAGAACTCTCTGCAGTCAAGGAGAATGTGAAAAGACTAGTCTATTTTCTAAGGGGAGAAAGGACACACAACTATTTGTTTTTCTCCAGGCTATGGAGAGCACTCCACAGGGAAGAATCACTGCATTGTCTTGTAATAGTTCATAGGCACTTGGTGGTTTCCATATTTCAACAACTAGGAGAAAATGCTCCTGGAGAATCCTTGTAAATACAAGCACTTCATCCTTTGACAGCCTTGTCATGGGGCAAAAGAAATGGTCCTTTGAATGTACATGTCATAAGACTCCAGCAGGAGCCACATGTGCACAGGGAAGGCAGCCTAGGTTCCCTGCAGTTCCACAGAGGAAACAGATGTTCTGCTCTATTCTCAGATGGTTGACCGTTCCCGGGAGATTGCTTGATCATTTCTAAGCCATGCCCCCCCCCCCGAGACTTACTGGAGCGCCCCGTCTGTAAGCCCTGGTAGCAGCACTTGTGTCTAGACCACAGGAATTCTGTCCTCAGGCTCTGACCCGGAGGCATCTGAAACCACGCGGAGAGAGTGACTCCATGCTGACAGCACGTTTGCCAAACAGGTGCTTTTCCACTGAGCTGCCTCAGAAGGAAGAGCTGGCCCAGTTCCCAACACTGCTGATCAGATGGCAGCTTTGCCCTCAGGGAAACATTTGCTGCCGGGATGAAGTCACAGCTCCTAGCCGTTACAGTCTTGTTACTTGTAACGTGTGTGCATGTGACGCACTGATGCCCCTTAGGGAGAACTCCCAAGGAAGCTTTAAGGAATTAGAAGGAAATGGAAATGGTACTTTCAGCCCCTCTCTGTTAATAACTAGCTCTGGTTAAGTGGTTTCAGGTAAGTCCTTCAGTTACTCAAATTCGGTGTGGACGGTGGGCACCACTGGACCCTCGTGCTTTGTCTATGGATGGATGTCAGCGGACAGGCACAGTAAGCACCATCCTCGCCATTCCGGCCTGGACACTCTGGGACCCAGGGATAGGGGCAGTTTGGTTCCCTCTGCCCGGAACTCTGGGGAACAGGTTGAACAGCCAGACAGCTTCACCTGTCACTCTGAGGCTTCATCATCAGACATGTTAAACCCTGGATATGACCTGCAGGTGACAGAAATCTCCCTCCCATCTTTGAGTCTTTCTCTGCCTTGCAGTGGTCCTGCCCATTAGAATCATCTGGAGAGCTTTTTAAAAATACCTATGTTGGATGTCCACAATAGCCAAACTATGGAAAGAGCCAAGATGTCCATCAACAGATGAATGGATAAAGAAGATGTGAGATATATATATAGATATAGACACACACACACACACACACACACACACACACACTGGAATATTATGCAGCCATCAAAAAACGAAATCTTGCCATTTGCAATGACGTGGATGGAACTAGAGGGTATTTTGCTGAGCGAAATAAGTCAATCAGAGAAAGACATGTATCATATGATCTCACTGATATGAGGAATTCTTTTTTTTATTTTTTTATTGCTATGTTAATCACCATACATTACATTGATATGAGGAATTCTTAATCTCAGGAAACAAACAGGATTGCTGGAGTGGTGGGGGTGGGAGGGATGGGGTGGCTGGGTGATAGACATTGGGGAGGGTATGTGCTATGGTGAGCACTGTGAATTGTGTAAGACTGATGAATCACAGACCTTTACCTCTGAAATAAATAATACATTATATGTTAAAAAAAAAAGTACGAAGGGAAAAATGAAGAGGGGGAAATCGGAGGGGGAGATGAACCATGAGAGTTTATGGACTCTGAGAAACAAACTGAGGGTTCTGGGTGGGGGGATGGGTTAGCCTGGTGATGGGTATTAAAGAGGGCATGTACTGCATAGAGCACTGGGTGTTATACGCAAACAATGATCATGGAACACTAATCAAAAACTAATGGTGTGGGGGGCGGAGCAAGATAGCAGAGGAGTAGGAGACCTGGATTTCCTCTGGTCTCAGGAATTCAGCTGAATAGGGATCAAACCATTCTGAACACCTACAAACTCAACAGGAGATCGAAGAACAGAGTAGCAACAACTCTGAACAGAGAAGCGACCACTTACTGGAAGGTAGGACATGCGGAGAAGTGAATCCGAGGCGATATTGGGAAGGATAGACGGCGGGGGAGGGGGCCTCCGTCAGCAGCTTCTGACAAGTGATAGAGCCGCGGAGCACAAAATCAGAACTTTTAGAAGTCGGCTCTGCTGAGGGATGTCGCTCCAGTGGCTAAGCGAGGGGGTGGAAGACTCGCGGGACAGTGTGGCCTCAGGACCCTCGGGGTCACAGAAAAACCGGGGGTGCCTGAGTGCAGCAGAGCTCCCAGGTATCGGAGCGGGGAAGCCGGCTGCAGAGAGGGAGCTGAGGCGCAGGCTGTCAGCTCGGGGTTGCCAGAAACTGTGATCCGCGGCCCAGTCGGGCCACTGCTCCTCCAGCAGGGACCCAACAAGCTGCAGATCTGGGGAGACTCCCCTTCCTTCCCGGGGAGGAGCGGCGCGGGAGCACAACACAGGGATCTGCTGGGTTTGGAGACTCCACAGGGGTCGGATGCCAGAGATAGAAACACTCAGTCACAGGCCGGTGAGTACGGAGTGCGGTCGGAGACCAGGGAGACGGGAGTGACTGCTTTTCTCTGGGGGCGCACTGAGGAGTGGGGCCCCGAGTTCTAAGCTCCTCCGGGTGGAGATTTGGAGGCCACCATTTTCACCCTGGTTCTCCAAAGCTGTACCAGAGCTTGCAGGGAACAAAAGCTCCTGAGAGCGAACCCGAGCAGCTTGCTTAGCCCGGACCGACAAGGGCAGGGCAATTCCGCCTCCGGCAAAGACGTTTGGAAACCACGGCAACAGGCCCCTCCCCCAGAAGATCAGCATGAACAGCCAACAAGCCAATACCAAGTTTACCGATCAAGGAGAACGGGAGAACTCCAGCGCTAGGGGAATACAGCACATAGAATTCATGGCTTTTTTTTTTTTTTACCATGATTCATTAGTTTTTCAAAGTTAATTTTTTTAACTTTTTTTAAAATTTTTCTTTTTCCCTTTTTCAACCAACATCTTATCAATCCTTTTTTTAAAAAAATCATTTTTAATTTTTCGTTTTTAGAGTCATATTTTATCCCTTCATAGTAGTTACCCTTATTTTTGGCATATATATATATAAGTTGTTCTCTCTTTAAAATTTTGAGGTACAGTTTCTTCTAACAGATCAAAATATACCCTAAATCACTAGTATTTGGCTTTGTTCTAGTCTCCTGCCTGATCACATTCTCTCCCCCTTTTTTTTTAATTTTCTTCTTTCTTTTTTCAAACAACTTCTTATCGTATCAATTCCTTTTATAAAATCTTTTATAATTTTCATCTTTATAGTCATCTTCCATCCCTTCATTGTATCAACCCTTATTTTGTACATATATAAGTCTTTCTTCCTTTAAAATTTTAGGAGGCACTTTTTTCTAACAGACCAAAATACGCCCAAAATCTACTGTGTGGCACTGATCTATGCACTAGCCTGATCGTATTTGACCATATTTGATCATACATATTTTTTGTATTGTTCTGTTTTTGTTTTTATCTTTTTCTTTTTTTTCCCCTCTTTCTTTTTTCTTTCTTTCCCTTTCTTTTCCCCTGGTTTCAGGTCTTTTCTGATTTGTATAGAGTATATTTGCTGGAGACGGTGTTAACCTGTTAGCAGTTTGTTCTCTCATTCATCTATTCTCCTCTGGACAAAATGACAAGACCAAAAAAATCACCTCAGCAAAAAGAACAAGAGGTAGTACCGTCAGCCAGGGACCTACTCAATATCGACATTAGTATGATGTCGGACCTAGAGTTCAGAATCATGACTTTAAAGATACTAGCTGGGCTTGACAAAAGCGTGGAAGTTATTAGAGAAACGCTTTCTGGAGAAAAAAAGACCTAAAATCTAACCAAGTCGAAATCAAAAAGGCTATTAATGAGGTGCAATCAAAAATGGGGGCACTAACTGCTAGTTTAAATGAAGCAGAAGAGAGAATCAGCAATATAGAAGACAAAATGATGGAAAATAAAGAGGCTGAGAAAAAGAGAGAGAAACAACTACAGAATCACGAGGGCAGAATTCGAGAGATAAGCGATACGATAAGGCGAAACAACATTAGAATAATTGGGATCCCAGAAGAAGAAGAAAGAGAGAGGGGGGTAGAAGGTATATTGGAGCAAATAATAGCAGAGAACTTCCCTAATGTGAGGAAGGAAACAGGCATCAAAATCCAGGAGGCACAGAGAACCCCTCTCGAACTCAATAAAAACAGATCAACACGCCAACATCTAATAGTAAAACTTACGAGTCTCAGAGACTAAGAGAAAATCCTGAAAGCAGCTCAGGAGAAGAGATATGTAACCTACAATGGTAGAAGCATTAGATTGGCAACAGACCTATCCACAGAGACCTGGCAGGCCAGAAAGGACTGGCATGAGATCTTCAGAGCACTAAACGAGAAAAATATGCAGCCAAGAATACTATCTCCAGCTAGGCTCTCATTGAAAATTGAAGGAGAGATAAAAAGCTTCCAGGACAAGCAAAAACTAAAGGAATTTGTAAACACGAAACCAGCCCTACAAGAAATATTGAAAGGGGTCCTCTAAGCAAAGAGAGAGCCTAAAAGCAGCACAGATCAGAAAGGAACAGAGACAATATACAGTAACAGTCACCTTACAGGCAATACAATGGCACTAAAGTCATACCTTTCAATAGTTACCCTGAATGTAAGTGGGCTAAATGCCCTAATCAAAAGACACAGGCTATCAGATTGGATTAAAAAACAAGACCCATCAATATGCTGTCTGCAAGAGACTCATTTTAGACCCAAAGACACCCCCACATTGAAAGTGAGGGGGTGGACAACCATTTACCATGCTAATGGACACCAAAATAAAGCTGGGGTGGCAATCCTATATCAGACAAATTAGATTTTAAAACAAAGACTGTAATAAGAGAGAAGAAGGACACTATATCCTACTTAAAGGGTCTGTCCAACAAGAAGATCTAACAATTGTAAATATCTATGCCCTTAACGTGGGAGCAGCCAATTATATAAGGCAATTAATAACGAAAGCAAAGAAACACATTGAAACAATACAATAATAGTGGGGGACTTTAACACCCCCCTGACTGAAATGGACAGATCATCTAAGCAAAAGATCAACAAGGAAATAAAGACTTTAAATGAAACACTGGACCAAATGGACTTCACAGATATATTCAGAACATTTCATCCCAAAACAACAGAACACACATTCTTCTCTAGTGCCCATGTAACATTCTCCAGAATTGATCACATCCTAGGTCACATATCAGGTCTCAACCGGTACCAAAAGATTGGAATTATTCCCTGCATATTTTCAGACCACAGTGCTTTGAAACTAGAACTCAATCACAAGAGGAAAGTCGGAAAGAACTCAAATACATGGAGGCTAAAGAGCATCCTACTAAAGAATGAATGGGTCAACCAGGAAATTAAAGAAGAATTAAAAAAATTCCTGGAAACCAATGAAAATGAAAACACAACTGTTCAAAATCTTTGGGATACAGCAAAGGCAGTCCTGAGAGGAAAGTATATAGCAATACAAGCCTTTCTCAAGAAACAAGAAAGGTCTCAAATACACAACCTAACCCTACACCTAAAGGAGCTGGAGAAAGAACAGCAAATAAAGCCTAAACCCAGCAGGAGAAGAGAAATCATAAAGATCAGAGCAGAAATCAATGAAATAGAAACCAGAAGAACAGTAGAACAGATCAACGAAACTAGGAGCTGGTTCTTTGAAAGAGTTACCAAGATTGATAAACCCCTGGCCAGACTGATCAAAAAGAAAAGAGAAATGACCCAAATCAACAAAATCATGAATGAAAGAGGAGAGATCACAACCAACACCCAAGAAATACAAACAATTATAAGGACATATTATGAGCAACTCTATGCCAGCAAATTAGATAACCTGGAAGAAATGGGTGCATTCCTAGAGATGTATCAACTACCAAAATTGAACCAGGAAGAAATAGAAAACCTGAACAGCTTGATAACCACTAAGGAAACTGAAGCAGTCATCAAAAATCTCCCAACAAACAAAAGCCCAGGGCCAGGTGGCTTCCCAGGGGAATTCTATCACACATTTAAAGAAGAATTCCTACCTATTCTTCTGAAACTGTTCCAAAAAATAGAAATGGAAGGAAAACTTCCAAACTCGTTTTATGAGGCCACCATTACCTTGATCCCAAAACCAGACAAAGACCTCATCAAAAAGGAGAATTACAGACCAATATCCTTGATGAACATGGAAGCAAAAACTCTCACCAAAATCCTAGCCAATAGGACAACGGTACATTAAAAGAATTATTCACCATGACCAAATGGGATTTATCCCTGCCTGCAAGGTTGGTTCAACCTCTGCAAATCAATCAACGTGATACAATACATTAACAAAAGAAAGAACAAGAATCATATGATCCTCTCAATAGATCCAGAAAAAGCATTTGACAAAGTACAGCATCCTTTCTTGATCAAAACTCTTCAGAGTATAGGGATAGAGGGTACATACCTCAATATCATAAAAGCCATCTATGAAAAACCTACAGCGAGTATCATTCTCAATGGGGAAAGGCTGAGAGCCTTTCCCCTAAGGTCAGGAACGCGGCAGGGATGTCCACTCTCACCACTGCTATTCAACATAGTATTAGAAGTCCTAGCCACAGCAATCAGACAACAAAAAGAAATCAAAGGCATCCAAATCGGCAAAGAAGAAGTCAAACTCTCACTCTTTGTAGATGATATGATACTGTATGTGGAAAACCCAAAAGACTCCACCCCAAAACTGCTAGAACTCATACAGGAATTCAGTAAAGTAGCAGGATATAAAATCAATGCACAGAAATCAGTGGCATTCCTATACACCACCAAGACAGAAGGGAGACAAATCAAGGAGTCGATCCCATTTACAATTGCACCCAAAACCATAAGATACCTAGGAATAAATTTAACCAAAGAGGCAAAGGATCTGTACTCAGAAAACTATAAAATACTCATGAAAGAAATTGAAGAAGACACAAAGAAATGGAAAACGTTCCATGCTCATGGATTGGAAGAACAAACATTGTGAAGATGTCAATGCTACCTAGAGCAATCTACACATTCAATGCAATCCCCATCAAAATACCATCCACTTTTTTCAAAGAAATGGAACAAATAATCCTAAAATTTGTATGGAACCAGAAGAGACCCCGAATAGCCAGAGGAATCTTGAAAAAGAAAAGCAAAGCTGGCGGCATCACAATTCCGGACTTCCAGCTCTATTACAAAGCTGTCATCATCAAGACAGTATGGTACTGGCACAAAAACAGACACATAGATCAATGGAACAGAAGAGAGAGCCCAGAAATGGACCCTCAACTCTATGGACAGCTAATCTTTGACAAAGCAGGAAAGAATGTCCAATGGAAAAAAGTCAGTCTCTTCAACAAATGGTGTTGGGAAAATTGGACAGCCACATGCAGAAGAATGAAACTGGACCATTTCCTTACACCACACACAAAAATAGACTCCAAATGAGTTTATTTGAAAGACCTAAACGTGAGACAGGAGTCCATCAAAATCCTAAAGGAGAACACACAGGTAGCAACCTCTTCAACCTCAGCCACAGCAAATTCTTCCTAGACACATCGCCAAAGGCAAGGGAAGCCAGGGCAAAAATGAACTATTGGGATTTCATCAAGATAAAAAGCTTTTGCACAGCAAAAGAAACAGTCCACAAAACCAAAAGACAACCGACAGAATGGGAGAAAATATTTGCAAATGACATATCAGATAAAGGGCTAGTATCCAAAATCTATAAAGAACTTATCAAACTCAACACCCAAAGAACAAATAATCCAATCAAGAAATGGGCAGAAGACATGAACAGACATTTTTCCAAAGAAGACATCCAAATGGCTAACAGACACATGAAAAAGTGCTCAACATTGCTCAGCATCAAGGAAATCTGAATCAAAACCTCAATGAGATACCACCTCACACCCGTCAGAATGGCTAAAATTAACAAGTCAGGAAACGACAGATGTTGGCAGGGATGTGGAGAAAGGGGAACCCTCCTACACTGTTGGTGGGAATGCAAGCTGGTGCAACCACTCTGGAAAACAGTATGGAGGTTCCTCAAACAGTTGAAAATAGAGCTACCATATGATCCAGCAATTGCACTCCTGGGTATTTCCCACAAAGATAAAAATGTAGGGATCCGAAAGGGTACGTGTACCCCAATGTTTATAGCAGCAATGTCCACAATAGCCAAACTGTGGAAAGAGCCAAGATGTCCATCGACAGATGAATGGATAAAGAAGAAGTGGTATATATACACAATGGAATATTATGCAGCCATCAAAAGGAATGAGATCTTGCCATTTGCAACGACGTGGATGGAACTGGAGGGTGTTATGCTGAGTGAAATAAGTCAATCAGAGAAAGACATGTATCATATGACCTCACTGATATGAGGAATTCTTAATCTCAGGAAACAAACTGAGTGTTGCTGGAGTGGTGGGGGGTGGGAGGGATGGGGGTGGCTGGGTGACAGACATTGGGTAGGGTATGTGCTATGGTGAGCGCTGTGAATTGTGAAAGACTGTTGAATCATAGATCTGTACTTCTGAAACAAATAATGCAACATATGTTAAGAAAAAAGAAAAAGAAGAAGATAGCAGGAGGGGAAGAATAAAGGGGAGTAAGTCAGAGGGGGAGACGAACCATGAGGGACGATGGACTCTGAAAAACAAACTGAGGGTTCTAGAGGGGAGGAGGGTGGGGGGATGGGTTAGCCTGGTGATGGGTATTAAAGAGGGCACATTCTGCGTGGAGCACTGGGTGTTATGCACAAACAATGAATCATGGAACAGTACATCAAAAACCAATGATGTAATGTATGGTGATTAACATAACAATAAAAAACTAATGATGTAACGTATGGTGATTAACATAACATAAAAAAACAAAAAACTAATGATGTAATGTATGGTGATTAACATAACATAAAATAAAATTTTTAAAAAAGATACCAATGTTGGGGCACCTTGGTGGCTCAGTCATTAAGTGTCTGCCTTTGGCTCGGGTCCTGATCCCAGGGTCCTGGGATTGAGCCCTGCATCGGGCTCCTTGCCCTGCGGGAAGCCTGCTTCTCCCTCTCCCACTCCCCCTGCTTGTGTTCCCTCTGTCGCTGTGTCTCTCTGTCAAATAAATAAATAAAATCTTAAAAAAAAAAAAAGTATGTCAAGGACCACACTCCAGAGATCCAGAGTAAGTGGCCTGGGATGGAGGTTGGGAAATCCTCTATTTTTTATAAAAGCTTCCCAGATGAATCTAACAGGTAGCTATGGTGAGAAGCATTGCCCTAAAATCTCATACCGTTGCATAAAACGTAATTTTTTTCAGTGTTATGCCAGAATATAATACCGCCAACAAAAAAGCAGTACTGGATCGCCTGGGAGGCTTCAGTGGGTTGAGCGTCCAACTCTTGATTTCAGCTCAGGTCATGATCTCAGGGTCGTGAGATCGAACCCCAGGTCAGGCTCCATGCTCAGCCAGCAGTCTGCTTGAGATTCTCTCTCACTTGCTCACGCTAAAAATAAATAATCGTAGTACTGATAATAATTGCTTAAAGTATACTGGCGGGATGCCTGGGTGTCTCAGTGGGTAAGCATCTGCCAGCTCAGGTCATGATCCCAGGGTTCTGGGATGGAGTCCCCCATCGGGCTCCCTGCTCAGCGTGGAGTCTGCCTCTCCCTCTACCTGCCGCTCCCCCTGCTTGTGCTCTCTCTCTCTCTCTCTGACAAGTAAATAAATAGAAATCTTTAAAAAATAATAAAGTATACTGGCTAGCATTTATAGCTTATCATCCTGAAAATGGCCTTAGGCTCAATGAGGAAAAGATGCCAACCCTGAGTAAGGAGGTCATACGCAGCAGAGCTTGGTCTGAAACACCCGGGTTTTATAATTATGTCAGTTTAGCCCCTTTCAGTGCCTCACCCTGACTCCTAAATTACCAAGGCTGTTTTCAGTTATCAGACTATTTGAGGCCCGTGACACATTTACAGCTGGACCTCCCCCACCAGACTGAATTGGAACAGTGAGGTAATTATCTGAGTAATTCAGGCAATGGAGTTTATTTTTCCTGAATTACCTGGATAATGACCTCAAGCCTAATACGATGGAAAGAAGCCAGAGCTACATTCTGATGGTTTTATTGTCCCCTCAACAACACATTCTTATTTAAAAGGTCCAGATTTAAAGAATTAAACTGTTGAAGCTTGCATCTTCCTCATTTGACACAGGACGCCCCATTAATCATCTGGCAAAGATAGCAGCTTCTCAGTGTTCAGGGACCCTGCGGCTGTTAACTCCTCCTCCCAGCTGAGGAACGCAGCAGTCTTGGATTCCTGGCATGGTCTCTGTGTCTCTGGGAGTCATCACCTCAGCTAATGAGGTGACGAAGAGGAAGACTTCTGGGTGTTGAATTTTCATTTCTACTTATCATTTCTTCCTTAAACTACAGAACCAAACATGCAGAGGTAATTCCTGTCTTCCCCAGGCTGGACGGGGCTGGATCTGTAACATGAAGCACCTTATCCATGTGGCAAGGCCTTGCCACATGGAGGCTGGAGAAGCTGTTCCAACTGAAGGAACAGGAACTCCCTTGCTTCTGCTGCTGTCACTGTCTTCCTCATGGAAATGACCAAATGTCTCAGAGGAAGAGGTGTCTATCCTATTTCCCAAGGAGCGTTCTTCCTCCCGGGCACTCAGTCATCCCTCCAGAGCCTCAGCTCATCACTCATTCCTGTCTTTCATCTCTCCTCAAGGTTTGCTCTCTACTGGCTCCTTCCCTTCTGCAGATAGGGTTCAGTCTTCTCCAGCCCTGGCAAGTAGGAAGCAAAGTAGCAAATGAGACTGGGGTGGGGGTGATCCAGGCCAGAGCCAGTGGTGGATGAAGTGACACTATTAGGAGATGGGAAGAAAAAAGTAGAAGCCAGAAACTGGAGCCAGGTCAGAGACACTCAGATCAATATAACAAATGGGAACCAAGAAAGACCATGATGCTCTGGGAAAACATGGGTTTGGAATTGAATCCTGGCTCCTTCACTTTCTGGCTATATGATAATCTTTAAAACAGTGATGTTATTAAAATCCACCTCCTGAGGTGTTACGAGGTTGAAATGACTTACTGCGTATAAAATTGCTTAAAGAAGTTTTATATTACATAATTGTTACTGTGACTATGGCAAAAAAGGAAAAGCTGACTAACAATATTAAATGCTTCTCTGGAAGCAGGGAGGAAGAGGGAGTAGGGGTCTGTCTTCTAGTCCTTTCCTTTAAACTTTTGAAACTTCTCTCCATGATAAGAAAAGTATTTTACATAGTGTTCAAGAACACATATTTATTCATAAAAGTATTGTTAAATACAAATTCAAAACTGAGTAAATTTTAAAGATCTAGCAAGTAGAGAGGAGCTCCAAAGGGCTGCAGAAAAGGAAAGGTTTTTAAGGTAGAGAGGTGGCAGGGGGAGGAAATTATTAGCAAAGAATCCATTGAAAATTCATGCCCACCCTTAACTTTAGAATATTTGGAATATTCTAAATAGCTTATTTGGAAAGAAGGTCTTTGCAGATGTAATTTAGGCAAGGATCAAGATGAGATCCTGCTGGGTTATGGTGGGCCCTAATCCGATGAGTGTGTCTTTGTAAGTGGTAGAAAAGAACACACAGAGAACTTGATGTAAAGATGCAAGCAGAGATTGAAGGTGTACTATTATAAGCTAAGGAATACTGGCAGCCTCCAGAAGCTGGGAGAATCTAGGAAGGATTCTTGTCTAGGCTTTCTGAGAGAGTCTAGCCCTGAGCACCTTAATTTCAGACATCTAGTCTCCAGAACTCTGGAAGAATACATTTGTCTCATTCTGAGCCACCTGGTTTGTAGTAATTTGTTAACAGCAGTGAGAGGGAACCCATACATGTGCTTATAGGTATCTGAATCCAAAGCTTCACAAAATATCCTTACTATGTGTGATGCCCTTTGATATTTTCTATCAATGCTGGTTGTGACCCACTAAAATTAATGTCATGACCCACTGATGGGTTGTCATCCACAGTTGGAAAAAAAAACTGTTCTACTTTGTCTCTCATTGAGGATGAGTGTTGAGTGAGAAAGGATATTTGGACTTGGTGATTAAGAGTCAATTCTGGATCATCATTAAATAAACACAATCAAGAAGCCAGTGGGGGTTGGAGGGAAGAGTCAATGCCAACTAGCAAGGAAATAATTCAAGTAGGGATGGTAGGAGCTGATGGGTTAGAATAGAGGTTTGATCATTATAATAAAGACCCAAAGTAGCAGTGGCTTAAATAATGGACTCCTGTAAAGAATAATTTTTTTATATAAAAGGTAAAATCTCAACTCTCATACCAGTATAAACTGAATACATGTCAAAGATTTTAACTCATTAACTGATGAGGGATCCAGTAAGATATGGAGAGTTCAAAGTATCACACTTACATAGGTTAATCAGGAATGCTGAAATCAATTTATAAATACATGTAAAATTGGCTTTTTCCATGGGGCAGGAGTGGGGAGCAAGGACGAGGGGAATTGACTATCCCCCCACTGGACAGAATTTGTTTGCATGGGGAAGAGAAACAATCATTTGGACCACTATCCATTATCTGTAACTTAACAGAGCTGTAAAACAGTTCAAAGATAATGAATGGTAGAGATAACCGCTGGATAAGCTCCTTAGGACACCCATGAATCTTTTTATTGCTCATTTCAAATTATTTCAGTTTTTCCTGGCACTCTCTTAAATGAGAATGTAAGTATTCTAGAACCACCGTGGAGCTCCCTGTGCTGGGGGACCAGCTGCTTCTAACTTATTTATTCCTCCTCTGTCCCTAGAGTGACACTTTCATCTGCATGGACCAAGATGGCGCTCCAATGCCACAACCACATTCCTTTCAACAGGAAGCAGGGAAAGGGGAAACTAATACCCTTCCCTTTAAGGGTATAACCTAGAAGTTGTACACATCACTTCTGATCCTATTCTGTTAGGCCAGACCTTAGTCGTATGTTCATTCCTTGCTGCAAGAGAGGCTGGCACATGTAGGCTTTATTCCCTGTGGCCATGTGCCTACAATTTGAGGGCTCTCTTCCTGAAGAACATAGAACAGATATTAAAGGACATTTAGTAATCTTAATGAAAGGACCTAAACCAGAATCCTGAGTTTAAGGATTACTAAATAATAATGAAGAAATCAAGACAGAACATCTTGGTTACTCTTCTGAGAATTGGCAAGAAAAGGAAGAAGCAGACCAGGAACAGGAAGGGAAAGTCAGACAGAAGGGAAAAAGGACTGGCTTTTCCTGGTCTTGAACTCCAAAGCTCACAGTACAAACGCCATCCCCTGTATGTAGCCTTGCCTAATCCCCAGAGTTAAAAATCTCATTATCTCCTAAGCTCCCAGATCCCTTGATGTATGCCATTTGCCTCATCGCTGATTATTTCTGTGTGTCTCTTATCTCTCCTGTAGGCTGTAAGTACCTCATTTATCTTTTCAACTGTCACAGCCTCTAGTATACTGCTTTGCCCACAGCTGACTTCTTTCTCGTTTATCACATTCCTCCCTATTGGTCTCTCTTCAGTATGAAGCAAAAGAAGAGTCTAGTATTTCCCTTCCCCTTTCAACAGCACAGAGAGTTAACAGTGTTCTTTGAATAGTACTATTTCCATCTTTCACTCAGGATAACTATGAGAAATGACTGTTCTCAGACCTCAGTATTGTAAGCAGGAGCTGCCCAGCAGTGAAGTGTTGCTAATAAGAAGGAATGGGTGCTCTTTCTTCTTGTCATGCATGTTTCTGTAGGTTAATGATTTGTTGTGTAGCTATTAAGATGCTAGGATTGATAAATATGTACAGAGTCCTTTTGCAGTAAAACTGATTATGATTTGAAAAAAAAAGTGAGACTTCAAATCCCAAGTTTGATAATCATGTCTTCAACGCAGATTTCATTTGTATATATAGTAACACATAAGATTTAATCAAAGAGTAAAATGACTGTTCTACCCAGGACAGTCTAGCATATTAGAAAGTCAGAGGAACTTAAGGGGTGCCTCGATGGTTCAGTTGGTTGAGCCTCAGACTCTTGGTTTCCGTTCAGGTCAAGATCTCAGGGTCCTGAGATCAAGTCCGGTGATGGGCCCCATACCCAGTATGGAGTTTGCTTGGTATTCTCTCTCTCTCTCACCCTCTGCCCCTTCCCCCTCCCCCACTTGCCCTCTCTATCTCTCTAAAATAAATAAAATCCTGGGGCACCTGGGGGGCTCAGTCCTTAAGCGTCTGCCTTCAGCTCAGGTCATGATATCAGATCATGGGATCAAGCCCTGCATTGGGCTCCCTGCTTGGCAGGAAGCCTGCTTCTTCCTCTCTCACTCCCCCTGTTTGTGTTCCCTCTCTTGCTATGTCTCTGTCTGTCAAATAAATAAATAAAATCTTTTAAAAAATAATAATAAAATAAATAAAATTCTTTAAAAAGGAAGGAAGGAAGGAAGGAAGGAAGGAAGGAAGGAAGGAAGGAAGAAAGAAGGACAGGGAATTTTGAATACACAGTAAAGATACAAATCCTGATCCTGCTTCTTACTAGCACACATGACCTTGGGCGAGTCACTTAACTTCTCTGGATGTCTCCCTTCTCATCCATGAAATGGGGATAATAAACCCACCTTGCAGGACTATTCTGACATATAAGGCTACTGTATATACAATGTCATAAATTCAATGGCATTTATTATTATTTTAACACCAAACCAAGAGTATTTGGATTTTTTTACTGCATTCATCTCTTTTAACCAAATACATGGTACTGCTGTGTAGATACAGCTACAGTCTTCAGAAGATACGTCACATTTATGTCCATTATAGGCTACATTAACAAATGCCTCTGCTCAGCCCATCTATCATTTCAGGCAAATTATCAGAAGTATCATAATGATTTGTATAACGTAACTAACAGTTCATCTTCCTGTGGAGTGGGTAAGTGGAGATCGGCTTATGATAGTAACTATACAGCTTTTAAAAATCTACCTTTGTTTCTTATTTACTTTGGATGGGGGATCTTTTTTAGACTCCTTAAAACTTTAAGTAAGTCTCAGAGCCTCCAGTTAAAATGACCAATTATTGGGTCAACCAGGAAATCAAAGAAGAACTTAAACAATTCATGGAAATCAATGAGAATGAAAACACATCGGTCCAAAACCTATGGGATACTGCAAAGTGGTCCTAAGGGGGAAATACATAGCCATACAAGCCTCACTCAAAAAAATAGAAAAATCCCGAATTCACCAACTAACTCTACACCTTAAAGAACTAGACAAAAAGCAACAAATGATGCATAAGCCATGCATTAGAAGAGAAATAATTAAAATTAGAGCAGAGATCAATGAATTAGAAACCAGAAACACAGTAGATCAGATCAACAAAACTAGAAGCTGGTTCTTTGAAAGAATTAATAAGATCGATAAACCACTGACCAGACTTATCCAAAAAAAAAGAGAAAGGACCCAATTTAATAAAATTATGAATGAAAGGGGAGAGATCACGACTAACACCAAGGAAATAGAAACAATTATTAGAAATTATTATCAACAACTATATGCCAATAAACTGAGCAATCTGGATGAAATGGAGGCCTTCCTGGAACCCTATAAGCTGCCAAGACTGAAACAGGAAGAAATTGACAACCTGAATAGGCCAATAACCAGTAACGAGATTGAAGCAGTGATCAAAAACCTCCCAAAAAACAAGAGTCCAGGGCCTGATGGATTCCCTGGGGAATTCTACCAAACATTCAAAGAAATAATACCTATTATACTGAAGCTGTTTCAAAAAATAGAAACAGAAGGAAAGCTTCCAGACTCATTCTATGAGGCCAGCATTACCTTAATCTCCAAACCAGGCAAAGACCCCATCGAAAAGGAGAATTTCAGACTGATATCCCTGATGAATATGGAGTCCAAAATCCTCAACAAAATCCTAGCTAATAGGATCCAACTATACATTAAAAGGATCATCCACCACGACCAAGAGGGATTTATCCCCGGGATGCAAGGGTGATTCAACATTCACAAATCAATCAATGTGATAGAACACATTAATAAGAGGAGGGAGAAGAACCATATGGTCCTCTCAATTGATGCAGAAAAAGCATTTGACAAAATACAACATCCTTTCCTGATTAAAACTCCTCAGAGTTTAGGGATAGAGGGAACATTCCTCAAGTTCATAAAATCCATCTATGAAAAACCCACAGCGAATATCATCCTCAATGGGGAAAAGCTGAAAGCCTTTCCCTTAAGATCAGGAACATGTCAAGGATGCCCACTCTCGCCACCATTGTTCAACATAGTACTAGAAGTCCTAGCAAGAGCAATCAGACAACAGAAAGAAATAAAAGGTATTCAAATTGGCAAAGAAGAAGTCAAACTCTCTCTTTTCACAGACGACGTGATACTTTATGTGGGAAAACCCAAAAGACTCCACCCCCAAATTACTAGAACCATTACAGCAATTCAGTAATGTGGCAGGATACAAAATCAATGCACAGAAATCAGTTGCTTTCTTATACACTAACAACACAACTGTAGAAAGAGAAATTAGAGAAACGATTCCATTTACAATAGCACCAAAAACCATAAGATACCTCGGAATAAACCTAACCAAAGAGGTAAAGGATCTATACTCTAGGAACTACAGAACACTCATGAGAGAAATTGAAGAAGACACAAAAAGATGGAAAACAATTCCATGCTCATGGACTGGAAGAATAAACATTGTTAAAATGTGCTACCCAGAGCAATCTATACCTTCAATGCCATCCCGATCAAAATTCCAATGACATTTTTCAAAGTGCTGGAACAAACAATCCTAAAATTTGTATGGAATCAGAAAAGGCCCCGAATTGCCAAGGAAATGTTGAAAAAGAAAAACAAAGTTGGGGGCATCACGTTGCCCGATTTCAAGTTATATTACAAAGCAGTGATCACCAAGACAGCATGGTACTGGCACAAAAACAGACATATAGACCAATGGAACAGAATAGAGAACCCAGATATGGACCCTCAGCTCTATGGTCAAATAATCTTTGACAAAGTGGGAAAAAACATGCAATGGAAAAAAGTCTCTTCAATAAATATGCTGGGAAAATTGGACAGCCACATGCAGAAGAATGAAACTCAACCATTCTCTAAAACCATTCACAAAGATAAACTCAAAATGGATGAAAGACCTCAATGTGAGACAGGAATCCATCAAAATTCTAGAGGAGAACATAGGCAGTAACCTCTTTGACATTGACCACAGCAATTCTTTCAAGATACATCTCCAAAAGCTGGTGAAACAGAAGCAAAAATGAACTTTTGGGACTTCATCAAGATAAAAAGCTTCTGCACAGCAAGGAAACAGTAACAAAACAAAGAGGCAACCCACAGAATGGGAGAAGATATTTGCAAATGACACTACAGATAAAGGGCTAGTATCCAAGATCTATAAAGAACATCTCAAATTCAACACCCAAAAAACAAATAAGTCAAAAAATGGGCAGAAGATATGAAAAGACACTTCTCTGAAGAAGACATACAAATGGCTAACAGATACATGAAAAAATGTTCATCATCATTAGCCATCAGGGAAATTCAAATCAAAACCACATGGAGATACCACCTTACACCAGTTAGAACAACAAAAATGGACAGGGAAAGAAACAACAAATGTTGGAGAGATTGTGGAGAAAGGGGAACCCTCTTACACTGTTGGTGGGAATGCAAGTTGGTACAGCCACTTTGGAAAACAGTGTGGAGGTTCCTTAAAAAATTAAAAATAGAGCTACCCTATGACCCAGCAATTACACTCCTGGGTATTTACCCCAAAGACACAGAGGTAGTGAAAACAAGGGCCATATGCACCCCAATGTTCACAGCAGCAATGT
The DNA here is from genome assembly GCF_003265705.2 of Callorhinus ursinus. NCBI lineage: Eukaryota > Metazoa > Chordata > Mammalia > Carnivora > Otariidae > Callorhinus > Callorhinus ursinus. The sequence goes on from NW_027397097.1 coordinate 16,107,540, forward strand.
CCGCAATAGCCAAACTGTGGAAAGAGCCGAGATGCCCTTCAACAGGTGAATGGATAAAGAAGATGTGGTCCATATATACAATGGAATATTACTCAGCCAGCAGAAAGGACGAATATCCAACTTTTACATCAACATGGATGGGACTGGAGGAGATTACGCTAAGTGAAATAAGTCAAGCAGAGGAAGTCAATTATCATATGGTTTCACTTATTTGTGGAACATAAGGAATAGCATGGAGGACATTAGGAGAAGGAAGGGAAAAATGAAGGGAGGGAAATCGGAGGGAAAGATGAACCATGAGAGACTGTGGACTCTGAGAAACAAACAGGGTTTTAGAGGGGAGGGGGTGGGGGGATGGTTTAGCCCAGTGATGGGTACTAAGGAGGGCACGTACTGCATGGAGCACTGGGTGTTGTCCGAAAACAATGGATAGTGGATCACTACATCAAAAACTAATGATGTATTGTATGGTGACTAACATAACATAATAAAATTTTTTAAAAAGTTAAAAAAAATGACCAATTAAGTTGTATAGAAACTCTTTCCTTTTTCCACATGTAATTATAGGGCAGATATTTCAGAATGTATATAAGCGGTGGTATTTTAATAATTTTGTTGAGCCTTGGGGCACCTGGGTGGCTCAGTCGTTAAGCATCTGCCATCAGCTCAGGTCATGATCCCAGGGTCCTGGGATCAAGCCCCACATTGGGCTCCCTGCTCGGCAGGAAGCCTCCTTCTCCCTTTGCCACTTCCCCTGCTTGTATTCCCTTTCTTGCTGTGTCTCTCTGTCAAATAAATAAATAAAATCTTTTAATAATAATAATAATAATAATTTTGTTGAGCCTTAAGATGTGGTATCAAAAACTGCACGTTCCTTCCAGTCAGGGGTAGAAAAATGGGACAGGGAGAGAGGAATGACCTACTTGGCCTTCCTACTCTTCAATAAGGCATTGACCCTTGTCAAAGAGAACACATATATATTCGCACACAAACAAGGACTCCCATTTACCTTATTTTCAAATTTAAATTATAGTATCCGGTCATTCATCTTTGTCACAATTCACCAAACAGTTTTGCAAGAACATGTTTCATAAACAAGCTCTCCTTTCAGCATTGGCCAGGAAGGTTAAGGTTTAGATCCTGTGTGATAGAAAACCTTTTTGTAATTCTCCCCCAAACATCTGTTCAGTCATTCATCATTAACATCTGTCACCCATTTCTAGGCTCAACCCAGACAAAGCTGTTTTTCTAACACACTCTATTCCAAATTGTTACCAAGTGATTCCTAGTCAGACTAATCTTACACAGGGATTGAGAAGACATCTTATTGGATCAAATTCGTCCTCTGCTAATGCAGCATCTACCCTGCAGCGTTGGCAAACAGCCAGTGGCTCAGAGGAAGGGAAATTCCTCTTACATGCTAACACTTTCCTGCCTCAAATTGGTAGTGACACTGAAACTTTTAATTCTCTTTAACCCTTCAGGGTTAGCAACATTATCTCATACATCCTATATATTTGTGTATCAAACTTTGGCCCATCAGGCCCATCCTATACCGTATTCGAGCCCCAGCGGGGTTGCTTTGCAAACTAGCTGAAATAAGAACATATGAAATGTTTTCTAATACTTGACCCAATTATTTGCATAAAAAAGCAAGAAATGTTGGCTCATTTGGAAAGAGCAGAGTGGTTAAAAGCATGCAGACCTGAACTGAGATCTTAGAAATGTCAGTTAGCTTTGGACACTTTAGTTAATGACTCTGGGCCCTCATCTACTTAATGGGGAAAATGGATACATTATTATTATATGAGTTAAAAGAGACATTGTATGTAAGGTGCTTGACACAGTGCCTAGTACATAGCAAGCAACTCAGTGGTAACTCTTGCTATCATCACCATTATCATCATCAAAGAAGTAGAAAAAGACCAGAATGGCTTTACCTTGCTCTTTTACTCTCAGCATGTCCTTTTCCTTTCTGCTTAACCAGAGTTTCCTGAATGCCTCTTATGGGCTCAGACATGTGCCAAATATTAACATGAATGAGATAAATTCCTTCTCCTCAAGAAGCTCTCTCCTTAGTAGAGGAGAAAGATAGATTGATGCCCTACTTCAAATCAGACTGTGGTAAGTGCTATACAGTTACAAGTAAAGCTCCCCACAGATTATTTGAAGATGTTTTAACACCAAATCTCTGTTTTTCTTATTAGAAGACTTTAATTAAGGCTCATCTTACACAGCAAGTTAGGAATTTAAACCCCAGGGCAGACCTTTCATTTCAGTGGGAACCTAATGGTCTTGAAAAACAAGACCAGATTTTTCAAGATGTGTTTGTCTTATGAAAAAAAAAATTTACAAAGGCAAATCAGATAACCAAAGGTCAATGTTTATAATGTCAATAGTGCAGGGAGCCGGAGGAGAAGGGTTTCACCTCTGTTTCCATGCATGTTTAAAAAAAAGATAATAATGAAGAAGGCCCCCAAACTGAACCAGATTGAGAAACCGAATTATTCTTTTGGAAATAACATCATCAAGTATAGTGTAAAAAAGATATGAGCAAGATGCCATGACTCATTAAAGCCAATTTGATATTATAAGGTGCTAAATATTAATACCAATCTCTACCAACCGGTATCTATCTATCTATCTATCATCTATCTATCTATCATCTATCATCTATCTATCATCTAACTATTTTTTTTCCTTCTTAGAGATCAGAGAGTCCTATGGACTCCATTTTCCATTGAAGATAATCATAAGGAAAGAGTCCCTGTGGGAATTCGATCCTGGCCATAGCTATGGGCCCCTTTCCCACATTATCTGAGGAAAGGGCAAATGGAGCTGAGCACCTTCCCGATCTGTATCCTTTGCTGTTGTTCTTTCATGGGTCCCTGCCCTGGGGTCCTAAGTCTTGTGTGGGAGATAAGTGTGTCACACTGAAGACATGACGTATGTGCTGAGACTAACAGATGGAATCTGAGTTCCTCAGAAGAGAGGGAGGGGGCAGACAAAGACTTTCTAGGCAGAGGGAACTGCTTGGGAGAAGAGGGGTGCAGCTTCCTGATAGCTGGTCTGTAGGGGGAGATGCAGAATGGGAGTGGGGAGTGGGGAAGAATGGGCCAGGAGCAGGTCCCCAAACAGAGCACACATTCCTAGGAACAGGTGAGATCCAATCCCCAAACAGAGACAACTTCCTAGGAACAGGTGAGATCCCAGGCCCATTCTAGAGACCCCTCAAATGTGTGTACTGAGGTCCACACGGGCCACATAATGCCATGTCTTCATGGAATTTTCCCAGTGTACAAATTGCTCCCTCAGGCTTTATCAGACAGTGATATATTTCTATCTTCCTTCAACAGATTAAAAAATTGAAATTTAACAGCTGTGTATCTTTGGGTATTTTACTGAATTCATCTGAACCTTTATTTCCTCATGTCTAAATGGAAAAACAGCACCCACATCTCTGAGTGCCCACAAGCATTTATGTACATTGTCTGGTGCTAAAAGGCACTCATCCATGCTCATTCCTTTGTGTCCTAGGGCTACCCATGAGGAAGCAATAAGAAATCAAACCCAGGTGTCCTGACCAGTAGGTCACTTGTGCTCTGAGGCATCCTTCTACGTCCATGCACACCCTGCAGACAAAGTGCAGTTGGTAAGTCCCAGATGAACTGCCACCATGTTTACATTGTGAAGCTGGGAGGTATGTGTCCCTTGCCCTTCAACCCACCTACTTCAACAAACCCTGACCCTGCCAGCACATTCCCGCGCTGATCCCTACCCAACCCAGCACCTCCGCCTATGAGGGCTGAGAGGAGAACCAAGCTAACTCCAACAAGTCAGGAAAAAATATCACCCCAAGGGAGGTCTCAGCCATGAAGTCAACTGGGAGGGGAACCAAGGACAAGTGACGCTAACAAGACCGGATTTTTCAAGATGTGTTTGTCTTATGAAAAAAAAATTTACAAAGGCAAATCAGATAACCAAAGAATGCATGATCTGTGAGGGAGAGAAGTAGGAAACCGAGTTAGAAAAGGAAGGGGCTGACTAAACACCACTTGGGAAATAGAGATGTTTCTAAATCAACCGGCCCTAAAGACTTGCTGCTGAGACGCTTGCAGCCAAGTGGACTCCTTTCCCTGAGAGTCAACCTGAGATTAGAATCTTGTTCTCGAAGTTGGTGACATCTTTAAAACTTGATTTATTGTTTCCTCCTCAAAGCCTTCCTGTGCTGCAGGCGCAGGCACTTGGTTTCAGGGTCTGGATGTCGCCCTCCTCCCAGGCAGGACGTCAGCTCAGGCAGGTAAGAGGGAAGTGGATGTGCGCACGCGCCCAGGATGCACATGCCCAGCTTCCGGCCCACCTCGCCGTAGAGCTTGGCAAACGAGCGGTCCAGGCCAGAGTGCGGGTAAGCCAGGTGCATAATGTCTCAGGCTCTGTAATGTGATACATCCGATCCGTTTAACCACAGAATTCACAGATTGTTTTAATGTGAGCAGATCACACTCTGTCCCTGCTTGCGACCCTTCTGTGACATCCCATGCCCCCCAGAATGCAAGCCACAGTCGTTAGGGGCCGCGAGGCCCTGCATGGTGACTCTGAGCCGCCTCACCATGCTCACTTTGAGTCACTCTTCCCCACCAGGGCTATGTCACAGCTGTGTTTGCCTTCTGACAGTTTGCTGGTGACTCCCTCCTCCTTCCCGCTCACAGTCTACACTTAACACTCTGCCCTCTGCCTGGCCGCTGTCGCCTCACTCTCCCTCGCTGGTGCCCACTCCAAATCTCAGTGTTATTGTCTCTCTCTTAAAGAGGGCTTCCCTGTCTCTCCATCCTAAGTAGGTCCACCCCTACGATGTGCTCACAATAGCCCAGTCTTCTCCTTAGTGGCTCTTGTTCAAATGCGTGCATGGAGTTATTTGTTCAATGTCTATCGCCCCATCTCTGATAGATGAAGGCATTGACTACATCTATTTTATGTGTATTGGATACCGAGAACCTCACAACAGCTCCTGGCTCAGCGCAGGGTGTGACAAATGTTCAGAAAGTGAATGAATGGCTGGTTTGAAGAGAACTTCAAGCTGATGGTTTCTGACCAAAATCAGCTCAGGACGGAATATCAAATTATTAAAAGTGCCTGTAACTGAATTGAATTAGACAAAATGGTAGTTTGGCCAGACTGTCTTCTCCTTCTAGCCAAAGAACTGTGATAAAGGGAGGTCACTGGGGTAGCAGTTCGATAAGCTCTGGCACTTGGTTTCAACTCAGGTGGTAAGCTCAGGATCATGAGATCAAGCCCCGCCTCTGGCTGGTACTCAACATGGAGTCTGCTTAAAATTCTCTCTCCCTCTCCCTCTGCCCCTTCTTTCTCTCTCTTTCAAATAAGTAAATAAATCTAAAAAGGGGGGGGTGGTCACTGGGCTGCAAAGTTGTAAAGAACTTTGAGAAAAACAAGGCCTATTTTTCAAAACCAGAAAGCCACTAATCAGAAGTTTTCTGGGAGAGCTGGTCAACTCAGGTTTCTTTCTAGTCATACAGCCATCCGTGTAAATGCTAAAATGTCAGAATTTAAAGTTGTTATTTGAAAAAGAAGCAGCTGCATCTCCAGAGAAACCCACAGCTCCTTGCTCACATGGGGTAGTAGTTTCCGGTGTGATCCTGAGAGGCCCAGCTGTTCCCATAACTAAAGGCAACTTCCAGTCATTCCTTTGGTTTTCCACTGATTACAAAATATTATTATAAAGGCAGTGCATGTCAAGTCATGGTCATTTATGAAAACCAGGAGACCGCCAGGGAAAAGTAAATAAAGAAAAAACCTCATGACTCATGTCTGTCTCCCTCTACTGAACCAGGACTGGGTTCACAGCCAGAAACTGGAAGTTGCTCTCTCTGTGTACCAGAACCGTGCTAGGCACACAATAGATCCTCCGCTCAGGTCTACCGGTGCTCAGACCCTGTGGGGACATTTTCTACAACTTCCAGAACTCCCCTCACTTTCCTCCCAACTTCTGTTCTATTTAGACGTAGCCTGTCTGCCGATCTACAACAGTATCTCCCAGCCAGAGTCTCCCATCCTTTCAGACAAGGCATTTGTACTCAATTTTCTACTTCCTAAGAACTGTTATTCAGACTATCTCATTCCCATCTTTGGCTGACGTGGATAAGAGTCTTCATTCAAGCCTCAGCCACTTTGGGTCCACCTGCCTCCCCTCAGCCCAAGGCCCTCTATGAAATTTGAAAGAGTGAATCCCAGAGAAATGGAATACATCAGTTAGCTGCCACCAGCTGACAGGTAACAGGCATGGTGTCCCAGGCCTGGCTATTAAACTCCCTCCAGACATGAATGACAGAGGAGGAGAGATTAGTGCACACAATGCCACTACCTATGTTTTTTCTAGAAAGACAGTAAAAATACAATCCCCAAATACAATAGCATCAAGGCACAGATTGGTGCTTACTTTTCCTGATCTGAATGAATTCCAAATTGCTTCTCTCAACTATTTTATGTTTTCAGGACTAAGTTAGAAATTTCTTCCCTTCCTCCTAAGGATAAAAGACATATGTAAGAGTTGTTAAGAGCTTGGACTTTGGAAATTCTAGGTCCACCTCTGAGTAGTGGGGGAAAGCTATGTAACCCCTGCAAGTCTCAGTTTCCTTTTGCCAAGATACAGAAGATGAGAGTGCAGACAAAGCTTGTCCACTGGGATGTTGGGGGACTCACCTGCCCCAAATGAATTATATTTCCAAAGATTAGATATCTTTTCAAAACAGCTTTTCCTGCTACCATGTGATCCAGATCCAGCATCTTCTAGATATATTTCTCCTCCTTCCTCCCTCTTCCTCTCTTGCTCTCTCCCCCTAATGGATTAAGAGATGAGATGTCTAATGTTAATTTGCACAACTACAGTTAAAAAGTGTAAAAGAGGGGTGCGTGGGTGGCTCAGTCGGTTAAGTGTCTGCCTTTGGCTCAGGTCCTGGGATGGAGCCCTGCCTTGGGCTCCCTGCTCGTGGGGAGTCTGCTTCTCCCTCTGCCTCTCCCCCAGCCCCCCACCCCCACTTGTGCTCTCTTTCTCTCTCTCTCTCAGATAAATAAATCAAATCTTTTTTTAGAAAGGGTAAAAGATGTGCTTCCCCCAAAATATAGTCAAAGAAGAATCACCCCAACTTCTGTTTTATAAACTGTGTGTCTCAAGGTAACTGCAATCAGCCCTAATGATCCACAGCAGGCCAACTCTACTGCATGGATGGGGCCTCTCAAACCACCAGTCATTTACAACCCAGGTAGATGTACTACCACTGTGCCAAACTGTACTATTGTAATTTTTAATGGATAATCTTTTAGAACACTTTTAGAGCAATTGAAATGCTTACCTCCAGACCCCTGGGTAAATGATCTATTTATTCAACCCCCTCATGCCCTCAAAGTGAGGATTAAGAGGTAAACCAGGAAGCCCACTAGCTGTGTGACCTGGTACAGGCAGGTAAACTAATTTACAATGTGATGAAGTGGGGCTGCTTGCCTTGGTAGCTTTTACTGCTGAAGATCTTTCCTACTAGCATCAGAGAAAAGCAAATCTGGCTTAAGTAATATAGATCAGGAAGAGCAAATAGATTTCAATGTGCCTTCCAGCTGGTTTGGTGGTTGGTGGCTCCTGAATACCTGTAAGGTTGAGAAGCCTTCTGAAGCTCCATTTGGCCCAGTGGGAGCTCTGTGATCCATTTGCACTATTTGCCACGGGCCTGGGTTGAGGGAGTGAAGACATGTCTGCTGTGCATTTGCTGTCCTTCATTTTGTTACAAACACATAGGATGGAGGGGCACCTGAGTGGCTCAGTCAGTTAAATATGTGCCTTAAGCTGGGGTCATGGTCCCAAGGTCTTGGGATTGAGTCCCGCATTGGGCTCCCTGCTCAGCAGGGGGCCTGCTTCTCCCTCTCCCTCTGTGTTCTCTCTCTCTCTCCCCCCCTCCCCTGCCCCTGCTCTTTCCCTCTGCCCCTCCCCCTCTTCCTCCCGTGCTTGTGCATGCACGCTCTCTCTCAAATAAATAAATAAAATCTTAAAAATACACACACACACATAGGACTGAAAGTCAGACTGGATTCTAGTCCTGCTCCATCTACACACAGAAACTCCAGTAAATCACCTAACTCTAGACTCATTTCCTCAGCTTCCACAGTCCCATCTTGTACTTTGTATCCTAGTGATCATAAAATACCCATAGCTCTCCCCACATATTGGTCTGTTTTCTCTTTGGCTCAATTAGGGTTGCTTTGTTTTGTTTTGTTATTCACATAAAACTTTGTGAGTGAAAGTATCTTGTAATATACGTAATATATAATAGACACACTGTTATATATAGTTTTGTGATAGAGATTTGTAGATCATTTTGTACATATATCTAGACAGAAAGACGGTTCCCTGCACTAACCTCAGTGCATGGCACAGTACTTGGCACATTCTAAGTGTACAATAAGTGTTTATGGAATAAATTAATGATTGAGAAAACTGAAAGAATCAAAATGTTGGGAGGCCTGGGTGGCTCAGTCGGTTAAGCATCTGCCTTTGGCTTGGGTCATGATCCCAGGGTCCTGGGATCGAGTCCCAGTTCGGGCTCTCTGCTCACTGGGGAGCCTGCTTCTCCCTCTGCCTCTGCCTCTCTCTCTGTCTCTCATGAATAAATAAATAAAATCTTTATAAAAAAAGAATCAAAATGCAGCAGTGGTATTAGGTCAATTGTCATTTTTATATTTTTTCTATAAGGAGCATGTATTTTTTTGTTGTGGTGGTAAGAGCACTTAATGTGAGATTTACCCTCTTGACACAGTTTGCACAATACAACATTGTTAGCTGTAGGCATGGTGCTGCACAGCAGATCTCTAGAACGTTTTCGTCTTGCATTATTGAAATGTTATACTTGTGGAGTAGCCATCTCCCCCTTTCCCCCTAACCCCAGCCCCTGACAACCACAATTCTACTTTCTGCTTCTAGGAGTTTGACTATTTTTTTAAAATATATCATTTTCCTTTAATATTCAAATCCACATTGACAAAAGTGGCTCATTATTTTTAGAATAATTAATTTGACTTTCAAGCTAAAACATGTCCATTTCAAAACTATGTCCACAATAGATTCACCAACTCTTCTGTCAACTCAGTGTTAGCATGGGGTTCAAAAGATATTGTGTAAATTGAAAAGGAGTTCTAAATTTACCAGTAACCAAAAAAAAACCAAAAAAACCTTCAAATTTCTCCTGTCATTTTTGCAGCCAAAGTATATAATTTTGTTAATTGCACTGAAAATTTTCTGCATATTGATTCCCATTAGAAAAAGGCATAAAATTATTATTATTGTTCTATGTAATGGAATTTTTAATTTCAGCAAATTCTCACACTGGTTTTGCTGAGTCACAAATAAGCTTTTCTTTTCCACAACACTTCAAATTTAGCCTGTTCTTTTGTAGTGTGATATTATATCACACTAACATTTTTTGTCTTTGACTTACACAATTTTGTTTCAAGAAAATCGTGAATTGGAATCAACAATACAGGGACACCTGGGTGGCTCAGTCAGTTGAGTATCTGCCTTCAGCTCAGGTCATGATCCCAGGATCCTGGGATCAAGTCCAGCATTGGGCTCCCTGCTCAGCGGAGAGCCTGCTTCTCCCTCTGCCTGTCACACACCCTGCTTGTGCTCTCTCTCTCTCTCTCTCTCTGACAAATAAATAAATAAGATCTTAAAAAAGTATAGTTAACAATACCGTAAATTTTTACAAAACAGCTCAACTGATAAGTACTGGCAAAAAATCCCAAGAGATCATTGACTTCATTGCTCTTCTAATTTGTTCAACAGATCTGTAAACTGGCAGTGATTCACAACATTTACATATATATACTAAAGAATTTTAACAACTGCAAACATGACATTTTTCACAGAGTATGCTTCAGAAGCTTAGTCCAGATATTTTCAATATATATCATAGAGTGAAAAAAAAATCTCAGACTGTTGTTCAAAATTCCAAAAAATCAAAATTATTTTTTAAATCTAAATTAGCTAGAGCATCATCCATCATGATAGGAACTTTTTTTTTCTTTTTTTCTTTTATTATGTTATGTTAATCACCATACATTACATCATTACTTTTTGATGTAGTGTTCCATGATTCATTGTTTGCTTATAACACCAAGTGCTCCATTCAGTACATGCCCTCTTTAATACCCATCACCAGGCTAACCCATCCCCCCACCCTAGAACTCTCAGTTTGTTTCTCAGAGTCCATAATCTCTCATGGTTCATCTCCCGCTCCGATTTCCTCCCCTTCATTTTTCCCTTCCTGCTATCTTCTTCTTCTTCTTTTTCTTAACATATAATGTATTATTTGTTTCAGAGGTACAGGCCTGTGATTCAACAATCTTACACAATTCACAGCGCTCACCATAGCACATACCCTCCCCAATGTCTATCACACAGCCACTCCATCCCTCCCACCCCCACCACTCCAGCAACCCTCAGTTTGTTTCCTGAGATTAAGAATTCCTCATATCAGTGAGGTCATATGATACATGTCTTTCTCTGATTGACTTATTTCGCTCAGCATAATACCCTCCAGTTCCATCCACGCTGTTGCAAATGGCAAGATTTCATTCCTTTTGGTGGCTGCATAATATTCCATTGTGTATATATACCACCTCTTCTTTATCCATTCATCTGTAAATGGACATCTTGGCTCTTTCCATAGTTTGGCTATTGTGGACATTGCTGCTATAAACATCGGGGTGCACATACCCCTCCGGATCCCTACATTTGTATCTTTGTGGTAAATACTCAGTAGTGCAATTGCTGGGTCATATGGTAGCTCTATTTTCAACTTTTTGAGAAACCTCCATATTGTTTTCCAAAGTGGCTGCACCAGCTTGCATTCCCACCAACAGTGTGGGAGGGTTCCCCTTTCTCCACATCCGCTCCAACATCTGTCGTTTCCTGACTTGTTAATTTTAGCCATTCTGACGGGTGTGAGGTGGTATCTCATTGAGGTTTTGATTCAGATTTCCTTGATGCTGAGCAATGTTGAGCACTTTTTCATGTGTCTGTTAGCCATTTGGATGTCTTCTTTGGAAAAATGTCTGTTCATGTCTTCTGCCCATTTCTTGATTGGATCATTTGTTCTTTGGGTGTTGAGTTTGATAAGTTCTTTATAGATTTTGGCTATTAGACCTTTATCGGATATGTCATTAGCAAATATCTTCTCCCATTCTGTCGGTTGTCTTTTGGTTTTGTTGACTGTTTCTTTTGCTGTGTAAAAGCTTTTTATCTTGATGAAATCCCAATAGTTCATTTTTGCCCTTGTTTTCCTTGCCTTTGGCGATGTTTCTAGGAAGAAGTTGCTGTGGCTGAGGTCGAAGAGGTTGCTGCCTATGATCTCCTTTAGGATTTTGATGGACTCCTGTCTCAGGAGACTCCTCTAGGTCTTTCAACCATTTGGAGTCTATTTTTGTGTGTGGTGTAAGGAAATGGGAATGGTCCAGTTCCATTCTTCTGCATGTGGCTGTCCAATTTTCCCAACACCATTTGCTGAAGAGATTGTCTTTTTTCCATTGGACATTCTTTCCTGCTTTGTTAAAGATTAGTTGGCCATAGAGTTGAGGGTCCATTTCTGGGCTCTCTATTCTGTTCCACTGATAGATGTGTCTGTTTTTGTGCCAGTACCATACTGTCTTGATGATGACAGCTTTGTAATAGAGCTGGAAGTCCGGAATTGTGATGCCGCCAGCTTTGCTTTTCTTTTTCAAGATTCCTCTGGCTATTCAGGGTCTTTTCTGGTTCCACACATATTTCAGGATTATTTGCTCCATTTCTTTGAAAAAAGTGGATGGTATTTTGATAGGGATTGCATTGAATGTGTAGATCACTCTAGGTAGCATTAACATCTTCACAATATTTGTTCTTCCAATCCATGAGCATGGACCGTTTTTCCATTTCTTTGTGTCTTCCTCAATTTCTTTCATGAGTATTTTATAGTTTTCTGAGTACAGATCCTTTGCCTCTTTGGTTAGATTTATTCCTAGGTATCTTATGGTTTGGGGTGCAGTTGTAAATGGGATTGATCAGGAAGTGATCAATCTTCTTAATCTTTCCTTTCTTCTGTCTTGTTGTTGGTGTACAGGAATGCCACTGATTTCACTGAGTTCTAGCAGTTTTGGGGTGGAGTCTTTTGGGGTTTCCACATAAAGTATCATATCTGCAAAGAGTGAGAGTTTGATTTCTTCTTTGCCGATTCAGATGCCTTTTATTTCTTTTTGTTGTCTGATTCCTGTGGCTAGGACTTCTAATACTATGTTGAATAGCAGTGGTGAGAGTGGACATCCCTGCTGTGTTCCTGACCTTAGGGGGAAAGCTCTCAGTTTTTCCCCATTGAGAATGATATTCGCTGTGGGTTTTTCATAGATGGCTTTTATGATATTGAGGTATGTGCCCTCTATCCCTACACTCTGAAGAGTTTTGATCAAGAAAGGATGCTATACTTTGTCAAATGCTTTTTCTGCATCTATTGAGTGGATCATGATCATATGGTTCTTGTTCTTTCTTTTATTAATGTATTGTATCACACTGATTGATTTGTGGATGTTGAGCCAGCCTTGCAGCCCAGGGATAAATCCCACTTGGTCGTGGTGAATAATCCTTTTAATGTACTATTGGATCCTATTGGCTAGTATTTTGGTGAGAATTTTTGCATCCATGTTTATCAAGGATATTGGTCTGTAATTCTCCTTTTTGAGGGGGTCTTTGTCTGGTTTTGGGATCAAGGTAATGGTGGCATCATAAAACAAGTTTGAAAGTTTTTGATACATTTCTATTTTTTGGAACAGTTTCAGAAGAATAGGTATGAATTTTTCTTTAAATATCTGATAGAATTCCCCTGGGAAGCCACCTGGCCCTGGGCTTTTGTTTGTTGGGAGATTTTTGATGACTGCTTCAATTTCCTTAGTGGTTATAGCTCTGTTCAGGTTTTCTATTTCTTCCTGGTTCAATTTTGGTAGTTGATACATCTCTAGGAATGCACCCATTTCTTCCAGGTTATCTAATTTGCTGGCATAGAGTTGCTCATAATATGTCCTTATAATTGTTTGTATTTCTTGGGTGTTGGTTGTGATCTTTCCTCTTTCATTCATGATTTTATTTATTTGGGTCATTTCTCTTTTCTTTTGGATAAGTCTGGCCAGGGGTTTATCAATCTTAGTAATTCCTTCAAAGAACCAGCTCCTAGTTTCGTTGATCTGTTCTACTGTTCTTCTGGTTTCTATTTCATTGATTTCTGCTCCGATCTTTATTATTTCTCTTCTCCTGCTGGATTTAGGCTTTAGTTGCTGTACTTTCTCCAGCTCCTTTAGGTGTAGGGTTAGGTTGTGTATTTGAGACCTTTCTTGTTTCTTGAGAAAGGCTTGTATTGCTATATACTTTCCTCTCAGGACTGCCTTTGCTGTATCCCAAAGATTTTGAACAGTTGTGTTTTCATTTTCATTGGTTTCCA
>NW_027397097.1:16136059-16238883 GCF_003265705.2 Callorhinus ursinus
CCATCAAATACCATCCACCTTTTTCAAAGAAATGGAACAAATAATCCTAAAATTTGTATGGAACCGGAAGAGACCCCGAATAGCCAGAGGAATCTTGAAAAAGAAAAGCAAAGCTGGCGGCATCACAATTCCGGACTTCCAGCTCTATTACAAAGCTGTCATCATCAAGACAGTATGGTACTGGCACAAAAACAGACACATAGATCAATGGAACAGAAGAGAGAGCCCAGAAATGGACCCTCAACTCTATGGACAGCTAATCTTTGACAAAGCAGGAAAGAATGTCCAATGGAAAAAAGTCAGTCTTTTCAACAAATGGTGTTGGGAAAATTGGACAGCCACATGCAGAAGAATGAAACTGGACCACTTCCTTACACCACACACAAAAATAGACTCCAAATGGTTGAAAGACCTAAACGTGAGGCAGGAGTCCATCAAAATCCTAAAGGAGAACACAGGCAGCAACCTCTTCGACCTCAGCCACAGCAACTTCTTCCTAGAAACATCGCCAAAGGCAAGGGAAGCCAGGGCAAAAATGAACTATTGGGATTTCATCAAGATCAAAAGCTTTTGCACAGCAAAAGAAACAGTCAACAAAACCAAAAGACAACCGACAGAATGGGAGAAAATATTTGCAAATGACATATCAGATAAAGGTCTAATAGCCAAAATCTATAAAGAACTTATCAAACTCAACACCCAAAGAACAAATGATCCAATCAAGAAATGGGCAGAAGACAGGAACAGACATTTTTCCAAAGAAGACATCCAAATGGCCAACAGACACATGAAAAAGTGCTCAACATCGCTCGGCATCAGGGAAATCCAAATCAAAACCTCAATGAGATACCACCTCACACCCGTCAGAATGGCTAAAATTAACAAGTCAGGAAACGACAGATGTTGGCAGGGATGTGGAGAAAGGGGAACCCTCCTACACTGTTGGTGGGAATGCAAGCTGGTGCAACCACTCTGGAAAACAGTATGGAGGTTCCTCAAACAGTTGAAAATAGAGCTACTATACGATCCAGCAATTACACTACTGGGTATTTACCACAAAGATACAAATGTAGGGATCCGAAGGGGTATGTGCACCCCGATGTTTATAGCAGCAATGTCCACAATAGCCAAACTATGGAAAGAGCTAAGATGTCCATCGACAGATGAATGGATAAAGAAGAGGTGGTATATATACACAACGGAATATTATGCAGCCATCAAAAGGAATGAGATCTTGCCATTTGCAACAACATGGGTGGAACTGGAGGGTGTTATGCTGAGTGAAATAAGTCAATCAGAGAAAGACATGTATCATATGACCTCACTGATATGAGGAATTCTTTTTTTTTTTTTTTTTTTTAAATTTTTTAATTTTTATGTTAATCACCATATATTACATCATTAGTTTTTGATGCAGTGTTCCATGATTCATTGTTCGTTCATAACACCCAGTGCTCCATGCAGAACGTGCCCTCCTCAATACCCATCACCAGGCTAACCCATCCCCCCACCCCCCTACCCTCTAGAACCCTCAGTTTGTTTTTCAGAGTCCATCATCTGATATGAGGAATTCTTAATCTCAGGAAACAAACTGAGGGTTGCTGGAGTGGTGGGGGGTGGGAGGGATGGGGTGGCTGGGTGATAGACATTGGGGAGGGTATGTGCTATGGTGAGCACTGTGAATTGTACAAGACTGATGAATCACGGATCTGTACTTCTGAAACAAATAATGCAATATATGTTAAGAAAAAAAAGAAGAAGAAGATAGCAGGAGGGGAAGAATGAAGGGGAGTAAGTCTGAGAGGGAGACGAACCATTAGAGACGATGGACTCTGAAAAACAAACTGAGGGTTCTGGAGGGGAGAGGGGTGGGGGGATGGGTTAGCCTGGTGATGGGTATTAAAGAGGGCACATTCTGCGTGGAGCACTGGGTGTTATGCACAAACAATGAATCATGGAACACTACATCAAAAAGTAATGGTGTAATGTATGGTTATTAACATAACAATAAAAAATTATAAAAAAAAAAAAACCTGGCACCTGGTTGACAAAAGGAATCTGGCCATGGGGAGTCTTAGGGAAGAGTGTACCAGGCAGAAGGATCTGCACTGAGAAGGCCCCAAACATGTAAGACCCAGGGGGCCACTCTGGCAAGGGAAAATTGAGATAAGCAAAGGCTGGAGATGGGCAGTTGGCCATATCATGCAAAGTCTTGCAGGCCATGATAAGGAGTTTGGATTTTGCTCAAAGTATAATGTCAAGTCCTCAAAAGGTTTGAAGTAGGGAATTAGCATGAATCAGGTTATATTTTTTTAAAATCAATCTTGCTTTGATGTAGCAGGGAAGGGGCAGGAGTTGGAAGGAGGAGATCGATGAGGAAGCTGTTGTAAAAGTTCAAGAGAGAGATGATGCCATCTTGGACCAGGGTGGTGGCTGGATAGGTGGGGAGCCCCAGGGCAGGGAGCACTCAGCACTCGGCTGTGGGCTGAAGTTGCACCAGTGGGAAGCTGGTAGAATCTTGCAAGTAAATGAGGCCCACAGAGATGGCTGGAGTAAGAGGCAAGGCCCCAATGACTTCAAGTGCTGCATAAGAAGTGTCTAAGACAGCCTTCCTTTTCTTTTGAAGACCCTTTGTGTCTAGGAACTCTCTAGCAGACTTCAGTTAAATCTCACTGAACTCCCCTTGCTGGAGGCCAGGAACGGGAGTAGTCTACAATGGGGCTGAAATAACTGTGATGGGCTTAGACCAATCTTGGTTCAAGCCCTGCTCTGGGCACATTGTCCCTGAACAAAATCAAGGTTCTGTAAACTGAGCAGGAGGCAGAGGATGCCTACAGGTGAGATGGCCAACACCAAGAATTCTGATATGGATGTGGCAAGTTTCAAAATATCTGAGAAAAGATGTCAGTTACACTGTTGGCTGTATGAGACCAGAATTCAAAAGACAGGTTTGAATTCAATGTATTTTTTTCAAGTTTAGCATCCTGTTTAAAATATGCTGAGTTGCTGAGGCCACTCTGATCTTGGAAATTGTGTTGAGAATATAAATGGGAATCTAAATGGGGCCCAAGGAAACATGAGGGCTTTAGTGAGTATATCAGGATTCAGTTTTACACTGTGGAGACGTGATTAGCCTCACAGCCTGCCTATCTGAGAACAGCTGAGAACGAGAGACGCCGAGAACACATGGCGCAGCAGTTGGGAACCATCAATTGCATCAGCCCAGCTGCCTGGGAGCTTCCAAATGGAGAGGGTTTAATTGGAAGGTCTTGAATCTCATTAAGGGACCAGGATATCCATGGGGACGTGAAAAGAGTGAGACCAGGATTAAGACTTTGGACAAAGGCAAGTACAAGAACATTCTTCCATAGTAGGCAATGATGCTCTGGGAAGACAGAAAACTCACGGTGGCAGTGGCGTGGAGGGAGCCAAGCACACCCAGATGGCTGGCTCAGGAGTTAGAGAGACCTGGTTCCAAACTGACTCTGACCTTGGGATGGTTCCTTACCCTCTTTAAATCCCAATTCCTTCATTTCTGAAACTCTGTACTACCCACTCTGGAGGCTCAAGATGGGGAAATAAGATAATATAAGGAAAGAGACCAGTGGTGTCTCTCAGTGAGGCAAGTGTCTGCTTAGAGTTGTAGATAGGGGCACCTGGCTGGCTCAGTCAGTAGAGCATGGAACTCTTGATCTTGGGGTTGTAAGTTCGAGCCCCACACTGGTGTTGAGATTACTTAAAAATAAAATCTTAAGAAAAGAAAGAGTTGTAATAATATACTAACCAAAACTTGGGTGGGGAGAGGGAGGGAAATTAAATGTAGAACAATAGATTGATCAACCAAAACCACAGAGCGACTGCATAACAGCATGTTATATATCATTTGAATTATGTTTTAAAGAGCATAATTAGTGGGGTAACACTTACCATATAAAGTTATATGAACAGAGCAGGATATAAAGTACATATATTTTTAAAAAGAAAGTATTTATATCAAAATGTTAACAGTAGTTGTTTGGACTGGGAAATTACAGATTTGGTTTTGTTTTTACCAAAAAGCACACAAATATTTTGCCATTTTCTGAGTTTTCTGTGAGAATGAATTGCTCTTACAGAACATGGGAATTAGAGATAATAAATGGTGGATGTTTTAATGTCACTGTGATTGTTACCCTCATTAGTATATTGTTCTTGTTTGCTGTTCCCCAAATCCACATCTGGCTTAGCCCCTGGGAAAATGGCAACAATCCAGTGGAACCCAAAAGTGTGTACCTAGAGGAATTAAAAGGATTTTTCTTCATTTAATTTGGGTGGTTTCAACTGGGTGTGCCTCATCCTGACAGGAAATGTGTGTCACCAGGAAAGAATTTAATTCTTTGCAGCAAAAAGATGGTTAGTGAAGAGAGAGCAAACACCCGTGCATGTTTCTCACAGACTCAGCTTGATTGTATCAGACCAGCTCTGCTGTGTAGCTGGCACCACTCCAGTGGTGGTGCCACTCCAGGAGCCACCTCCAGTAAAGGGCCAGCCTGTTGTCACTGGGCAGGGATGTGCTATAGGGTCCTCCCTGAAGACAGCTTCACTTAGCCCCTGGCCTCCAAACCTGGCTTTGTCCTTTGCAAGAGTCACCTCCATCCCTGAGCCTCAGTTTCTCAACTGTAAAACCTTTTGTATCTGTCACGCCTCTCCCCTTAAAAAGTGGGGTCCCTTTGGGCAGGGACTATGTATCATTCCTTTCTGTATCCATAGGACCTAGCCCAGCGCCTGGGCTCAATTAATGTCTGTCGACTAAGTGATGAAGTTCCATTAAGTGACTTTTAAATTATCTCATCCAGTGTTGGCAATGGAATTCGTGAATACGGCTCTCCAGGGTATATTTATTGGTTCATTTTTTTGGAAAAAAAATCTATTTTTTAAAGATTTATTTATTTTTTATTAGAGAGAGAGAGCACGAGTGGGAGGGTGCAGAGGGAGAGGGAGAGAGAATCTCAAGCAGGCTCCTGCTGAGTGCAGAGCTTGAGGTGGGCTTGACCTCGTGACCCTGAGATTACAACCTGAGCTGAAACCAAGAGTCCAACTCTTGACTGACTGTGTCAACCAGGCCCCTCCCACAAAAAAACCAATCTAAAACAAATATGGGGAAATGTTAAGAAAATCTGGATAGTGACACTTTAATGGACCCACATCATATCCATATTAACCTCTGATTTGTGGTTTTACTCATCTGCAAACTAAAACTCATTGTTTTCTGCCTTGAATGATGAATGTGTTATAAAATGCTTAGCACATTTGTGTACTCACTAAATGCCCATTTCTTTCAGCAAAGGGAGTGAAAGTTCTTCTTAGTTGGTCTTTTAATTCTAATGCTAACATTGGACTTCGTGATCTGAATGACCTGACCACAGTCATCCTGGCTGTATCCATGGTCCCTGTATCCAACAGTGACACAGATTTTTCAGTGGAGAATAAATTGGCTCCTGTTAGGACAGACCATAACATCGATCTCACCTTCTATCCCATCCAATGTTGGAGGTCTTCTCGGGTAATGTATACAAGTGTAATTAACTGCCCATTCATTTACCAGATGCCCACCATATGCTAGGCATTGTACAGACCCTGGAAAGTCAGGGATGACAAGACAGAACCCCTGACCACAAAGAACTCACTGTCCAGGACACGAGACAGAGGCAGAAACAAATTAGTATAATTTAATGCAGTGAATACTAGATTAATAGCCCAGGGGAGGAAGTGAAACCTCCACCCACACTCAATTTCATTTTAGTAATATGGGCCATAGTTCTCCTAGACCTCTGAAGTTTAGAAAACATTAAGAAGGTATTCAAATTGGCAAAGAAGTCAAACTCTCTCTCTTCACAGATGACATAATGCTTTATGTGGAAAATCCAAAAGACTCCACCCCCAAATACTAGAACTCATACAGCAATTCAGTAATGTGGCAGGATACAAAATCAATGCACAGAAATCAGTTGCTTTCTTATACACTAACAACGCAACTGTAGAAAAAGAAATTAGAGAAACGATTCCATTTACAATAGCACCAAAAACCATAGGATACCTCGGAATAAACCTAACCAAAGAGGTAAAGAATTTATACTCTAGGAACTACAGAACACTCATGAAAGAAATTGAAGAAGGCACAAAAAGATGGAAAAACATTCCATGCTCATGGACTGGAAGAATAAACATTGTTAAAATGTCTATGCTACGCAGAGCAATCTATACCTTCAATGCCATCCCGATCAAAATTCCAATGACATTTTTCAAAGTGCTGGAACAAACAATCCTAAAATTTGTATGGAATCAGAAAAGACCCCAAATCACCAAGGAAATTTTGAAAAAGAAAAACAAAGCTGGGGGCATCACGTTGCCCAATTTCAAGCTATATTACAAAGCAGTGATCACCAAGACAGCATGGTACTGGCACAAAAACAGACATATACACCAATGGAATGGAATAGAGAGCCCAGATATGGACCCTTAACTCTATGGTCAAATAATATTCGACAAAGCAGGAAAAAATATGCAATGGAAAAAAGATAAGTCTCTTCAATAAATGGTGCTGGGAAAATTGGACAGCTATATACAGAAGAATGAAACTCAACCATTCTCTAACACCATACACAAACATAAACTCAAAATGGATGAAAGACCTCAATGTGAGACAGGAATCCATCAAAATTCCAGAGGAGAACATAGGCAGTAACATCTTTGACATCGGCCACAGCAACTTCTTTCAAGATTCATCTCCAAAGGCTAGTGAAATAAAAGCAAAAATGAACTTTTGGGACTTCATCAAGATAAAAAGCTTCTGCACAGCAAGGAAACAGTAACAAAACAAAGAGGCAACCCACAGAATGGGAGAAGATATTTGCAAATGACACTACAGATAAAGGGCTGGTATCCACAATCAATAAAGAACTTCTCAAACTCAACACCCAAAAAACAAATAATCAAGTCAAAAAATGGGCAGAAGACATGAACAGACACTTCTCCAAAGAAGACATACCAATGGTTAACAGACACATGAAAAAATGTTCATCATCATTAGCCATCAGGGAAATTCAAATCGAAACCACATTGAGATACACCTTACACCAGTTAGAATGGTGAAAATTGACAAGGCAAGAAACAACAAATGTTGGAGAGGTTGTGGAGAAAAGGGAACCCTCTTACACTGTTGGTGGGAATGCAAGTTGGTACAGCCATGTTGGAAAACAGTGTGGAGGTTCCTCAAAAAATTAAAAATAGAGCTACCCTATGACCTAGAAATTGCCCTCCTGGGTATTTACCCCAAAGACACAGATGTAGTGAAAAGAAGGGCCATATGCACCCCGATGTTCACAGCAGCAATGTCCGCAATAGCCAAACTGTGGAAAGAGCCGAGATGCCCTTCAACAGATGAATGGATAAAGAAGATGTGGTCCATATATACAATGGATATTACTTAGCCATCAGAAAGGATGAATACCCAACTTTTACATCAACATGGATGGGACTGGAGGAGATTACACTAAGTGAAATAAGTCAAGCAGAGAAAGTCAATTATCATGTGGTTTCACTTATCTGTGGAACATAAGGAATAGCATGGAGGACATTAGGAGAAGGAAGGGAAAAATGAAGGGGGGGGAATTGGAGGGAGAGATGAACCATGAGAGACTGTGGACTCTGAGAAACAAACAGGGTTTTAGAGGGGTGGGGGGATGGGTTTTAGCTCGGTGATGGGTATTAAGGAGGACACGTACTGCATGGAGCACTGGGTGTTACACGAAAACAATGAATCATGGATCATCACATCAAAAACTAATGATGTATGGTGACTAACATAACATGACAAAATAAAAGAGAGAATTGAAGAAAAAAAAAGAAGAAGAAGAGCCTGTCTGCTGAAAAGAAAAAGGCATCACCTTCACAAAGAATAATCTCATTTATGTAGGAAATAAAGCTAAATGCGTGCATGAGATATACAGAAATGGACATAAATGCAAAGACAGAGTTCAGGCAGGGAACACACCATTTTCAAAGTGTTTGCTTGGAGGGAGGAGGTGATAGGGTGGTGAGAAGGATGGACCCTTGGTACTCACATATTCCTGTGTCATTTGAAGTCTTTCACATTGAGGATGTAGTCATACATTGCTTATGCTATCATTGCATTATTATATGTCCACAGAAAACAGAAGGTAAAGGAGAGTCTTCCCTCAGATGTCCACATGGTTTGCTCCCTCATCTGCTTCAGGTCCTTGTTCAAATGTTTCTTTCTAAATATCCTAGTTTCAGGGCACCTGGGTGGCTCAGTCACTTAAGCATCAGACTCTTGCTTTCGGCTCAGGTCATGATCTCAGGGTCATGGGCTCGAGCCCCGCATCAGGCTCCACACTCAGCAGGGAGTCTGCTTTAGAGTCTCTCTCTCTCTCTCCCCCTCTGCCCCTCTTCCCCACCCCCCACCCCCGCTCTCACTCTCTCTCTCAAATAAATAAATCTAAATAAATAAATATCCTACTTTCAGTCCCCATCCCCTTCTCTGGTTTATTTGTGTTCATAGTGCTTACTACAATCTGACATTCTATATATTTCACTTCTTTTTAAAATTGACTGATATCTCCCCCCCCCCCCCCCACTAGAATGTAAGCTCTGGGAGAGGTCAGATGGGTGCGTGTCATTTCCTGGCTCTGAACCCAGGGCCTCACACACCGGGCAGGTGCTCTGCAGGCCAACTGCTGTTCATAGCAATTATTTCTGAATGGAAGGATTACAGATCTTTCCTTTTCTTCTTTCTGCTATTTGGTACCTGAATTTTTGTCATGGACTCATATTAATTTTATTACCTAAGGAAATAATAAAGCTCTTTTAATTTAAAAAAAAAAATGTTACCTGGGAGGCAAGAAAAGGAGACTCCAGTAGAAGCCACACAGGGAGCAGAAGGGGCTGGTGGCAGTCAGGCCAAGGAACATGGGAGTGACTTCATGGGACACCTGGATGGGAGGCCAGAGTCCCTCCCTCGGGGCTCCTCGGCTACATGGTTCTTTCCAGACACGGAGATAAATGCCTGGTCTCGGGGTCACTGGCTCACAAAGGCTCTTCTGCCCTGAAGCCTCCCATTCCCTGAACAGCAGAGCCCAGAAATGTATCCTTGTCCTCCTAACCAGCGAATGTTTGTATCTAGTTCCTACTTAGGTTTCAGTAATTCTTTGCTGAAGCCACTTGGCTTCTTGTTTTCCTTGGGAACCAGACTCTTTTTAAGTCAAAGCCATAAAAAGGATGAAATCCATTACCTGATACTTTTCTATTCAGCTCTTCAAACCTTGCCGCAGATGGAGGTCCTGTGTACTGTGCTCTCATTGTCGGCGATGGCGTCTAACCTGGACACTTTGAATACAGCACATGTGAAGGTGAAAGCTGGGAGCTTTTCTTCATTCTTTTGTCTTTCTCCATTTTTTCTCTAGTCTATTTCCAATCTAGAGCCATTGTCTTGAGTGAATGATTGTAGAGACTGCTGGGTCCTCATCTCTAAATGCCCCTCTAAGAGCCGCGGGAGAAGGTAGTTATGTTGGCCCCAAAGTTAAGGGACTTGGATTCTGTGAATTGTTCTGCCACTAACTTGTTATGTGTTAAAATCATATTTACCTGTCTGTGCCTCAGTTTCTTCAACTGCAAAATAAGTTCTTTTTTTTTTAAGATTTTATTTATTTATTTGAGAGAGAGAGAGCACATGAGAGAGAGGAGGGTCAGAGGGAGAAGCAGACTCCCTGCCGAGCAGGGAGCCCGATGCGGGACTCGACCCAGGGGCTCCGGGATCATGACCTGAGCCGAAGGCAGTCACTTAACCAACTGAGCGACCCACGCACCCGCAAAATAAGTTCTTTTAAAGGCTTTCTAAAGTCCCTGCCCAAATCAGTTTTTGTTAAACCGAGGATCAACAGTGACACCTTGTGGAACCCCTTGAGCTTCAGTTTTTTTTCTAGCCCACAGCCTGATGCTTTCATCCGCAGGAAGCCAAGTCCCCCCAGCCCTCCCATCCTTGGCCAGCCACCCACACCCAAGGTCTGTGCTTCTGTGGTGAAGTTTGAGGCTTGATGTGAATGGGAGGGTTTCAGCTGCTGGTGTCTTGTGGGCTGGCAGGGACCTGGGAACAGTGAACAGGGTCGGGCTGGAGATTTGATGGTTTTTGCAGGTGCTCCTCCAACTTTGTGAAATTATCAAACTCCAAACTGCTCTGTGCCTTCATTTTTCCATTCATACCCTAGAGTTGCCACTCAAACTGCTTCCAAACTTATGGTTAGTTTATTCATTCGTTTACTTATTCATTTGTCAAATATTTAATGGATATCTTCCAAGTGCCAACTTCTAAGCAACTACCTGTGCTCATGATACAAGTTTGAGAAGACACAGTCCATACCCTTCAAGGACATCGCTTTTGTCTAATGGAGAAGAGAGACAGAAAAAGTTTCCATTACCATACAGTCAGATAAGGAAGACAACATGCATACAGAATGGCATGGGTGCTCAAAACAGACATCTACATGGGCCTGGGAAAAATGTTTGACAGATGACAGCACACTTAAATCTGGACCTTACAGAATAGCTAGAAATTTGCCAGAGAGACACTCCAGGAAGAAGGAACAGGGTGACCATGGACACAAAAACATCATCTCTATGCCCTCTCTGAGATCAAAACCCAAAACGTTCTTGACCAACCCAAGGGATTCCCCTTCTAGCTATCACTATATTTCTCAGCTGCCTATTTTGGCCAAGTTTTCCAAAAGAGCAAACTTCTTACTCTGTCCTCACAACCCCGCTTCCTATTTAAACTTCGCCCAAACCCCTCAATGACTAACCGATGTCACCAGTACACCATATCCAAACAACCTTCCTTTGTTGCTGCTGGCTTACTTTCTCTCCCAGCAGCCATTAGGCATGGTGAGGCACTCTTCACCATGAAGTTGACTCTCTGCTCCTCCCCTTCGCCCTCTCCCTTGTCAGCTCTTCCTAGTCCACCCCTCGAGAATGATCAATATCCCTTGGTGCTCAGTCCTGAAACGTTTTTTTCCTACCTAGGGAATCTCATTCATTCCCATGGTTTTAAGTATCATGGATTGGCTCCAAAATTTGCATATCCACACATGACTTCTGAAATCCAGACTTCTCAACTATTAGGGTCTTAGCTTCTAGCACCTGAAGGTTGGGTGTCTTTCCCTGGCATTTTTCTTCTTCCCATCTGCCTCCTGCTAGACTTAAAATCCCCCATATGGGTAGATCCATCTTTACTCTCTTCAAATTTGTATGTATAATGGTTAGTACAGTGCCTAGTGGGCAATTAAAGAAGTATTTGTTGACTGAATGAAATATAAGTAAACACATTATTTCAAATGATAGAATAAACCTGTAGTTTTGAGGGTTTTTTAAAAATCTTTCCATCAATCTAGTTCAAGTTCAGCCAGGCAAGCCCCACAGGGTGTCATATGCTCTATGTTTTAGGATGTGGTCTAATTTTGATTTGTTTCTTGATGCAAAGTATCAAGAATTATATAGGAATTGGTACCACCCCCCCAACACACTGTCTGCTCTCCTCTAAAGGGAGATTTCCCCATTAAATCTCACTGATGAACTTGATCAGAATACTGTATTCTCCTTGATTATTCTGAGTTTACAAGCTTCTTATCTGTGACCCTC
The DNA here is from genome assembly GCF_003265705.2 of Callorhinus ursinus. Classification (NCBI taxonomy): domain Eukaryota; kingdom Metazoa; phylum Chordata; class Mammalia; order Carnivora; family Otariidae; genus Callorhinus; species Callorhinus ursinus. The sequence continues at coordinate 16,147,748 of NW_027397097.1, forward strand.
AGGGCAGTTGACATTCTTTCGGGAAATATTGTAGCTGCCACAGCCCATGCTCCAGCTTGGTGTGTATTCACGTTCTGGGGGCTTTTATTAACCAACATACACAGGTCCCAAGTGACGGCAGCAGGAACCAGAGGCAGAGCGGTCCAGGCTGTGGGAAAGAAAAAGCCATTCCTGGCCCGGCTCCTCAGCACACTGGCAAAGGGAAGCTGTGGGCAACATGCTCAGGTTAGAGAAATGAGGTAAACCCTCCTTGAGATGAACTTGAGCCTGACACCCTTTTCAGGTTGAGGCCTGGGACACAGAGTGGTTCCCAGCAGCTGAGAGGAACTGAGTTGAAAGAGGCTTCAGGCAGGGGGAGCTTCCCTGGGATGGGAAGTTGTTATCAAAATAAACCTCCAGGGACGCCTTGGTGGCCCAGTTGGTTAAGTGGTTAAGTGCCTGACTCTTGATTTCGGCTCAGGTCATGATCTCAGGGTCCTGGGATGAAACCCTGCCTGCTTCTCTGCACTCAGTGGGGAGTCTGCTTCAGGATTCCCCTCTCCTTCTACCCCCACCCCCATCTCATGCACTCTCTGTAAAAATATATAAGTGAATCTTTAAATAAATAAATAAATAAATAAATAAATAAATAAATAAATAAACAAACAAACCTCCAGTCACTTAATTCAAGAAGCTTTGGGAATGTCTATGAATAGGTCAAAATAGTAATGGCCAAGGAACATTCATCTCTCTTACATCCCCATGGGGTGACAATGACCAAGTTAAAGATGTCTGCTTTCTGAGACCGAGCCCGAGGTTCACCTATGATAAACTGTAAGACTCTTGGACAAATTACTTCTCCGAGCCTTTATTTCCTTTTCTTTAAAATGGACAAAATACTGTCCCCACACAGTCACTACGAGAAGTAAATCCAACCTATTGAGTGCAGAGCGCAACACCTGGGACATAAGAGCAGCTCAGTACACATAAGTGCTTTTCTTTTTTTTTTCTTTTTTAACAGCTTTATTGAGATGTAATCCACATACCATACAATCCACTCATTTAAAGTCTAAAATGCAGTGTTTCTTGGTATATTCAGAGTTGTGCAGTCATCACCACAATCAATCTTAGAACATTTTTATCACCCAGAAAGAAACCTATACCCATCAGTTGTCACATCCTATTTTGCCCTAGCCCCATCTCAGCCTTAGGTAACCACTAACAGGCTTGCTGTCTCTCTAGATTTGCCTATTCTTGACATTTCATATAAGTAGAGTCATATATGTGTGACACATATATGTGACAAAGATCACATATATGTGATCTTTCATGGTAACTGGCTTCTTTCACTTAGCATAATGTTTTCAAGATTATTCCCTATTGTGGCATGAGTCAGTACTTCTTTCCTTTTTATTGTTGAAGAAATGTCCCTTGCATAGATATACCACATGCTATATTCTGCTCATAAGTTGAATAAACATTTGAGATGTTTCCACTTTTGCTCTTGTGATTAATGCTTGAACATTCACATACAAGTTTTTGAGTAGACATATGTTTTTCTTTCTCTTGGGCATATATGTAAAAGTATATACCTGCTATTTCCCTGAGAAATTAACATAGAAGCAATTAAAAAAAAATACAGAAACTTCCCATCTCAAAAATCAGCCAACCTATCTGCCTTCATCCTGTTCCAGAGGAGGACTTGCCCTTGGTCCCATCTAAGGTGGTCCCATAAATGCTTTTCTATCCTCTGATACCTGAGCAGAGGAAAATGTCCTAGAGGTATCAATATTTTCCCAGGAGAATTTTCTTCTGGACTTGCTCAACCAACAGATGAGTAAGCCAGCAGCCTGGAGGGGGACTCCCAGCCTTGGATTATGGTTGTGATTTCCAAAGCTGTCCCCCTAGTCCCCTGCTGTTTGTTCCTCATCTCCCTGCATCTAACAGAGTGCCTGGCACATGACAGGTGCACAAAATATTTGCTGACTTTAATTCAACTAGACCTGCACTGCCCAATAATGTAGTTACTAGTCATGCATAGCTATCAAGCACTTGAAATGTGGCTAGTCTGAGTTGATTGTGCAGTAAGTGTACAATACACACCAGATTTTGAAGGTTTAGTACAAAAAAAGTAAAATATTTAATTAATAATTTTTATATTGCTTACATAGAATGATAATATATTTGTGTATACTGAATTAAGTAAAGTATGTTATTAAAGTTAATTTCTCCTGTTTCCTTTTACTTTTTAAAACATGATTGCTAGAAACATCTAAATTACATGTATGATTTATATGCTGGATTTCTACTAGACAGAGCTGAGCTAGACTATAGACCCCTTACTTGCTGAGAGATCATTGGATACATGCCAGACTTCCCTCTCGGTAAAAGATGTACAAGCTCCATGAGGCCCTTTCCAGTTGAAGCATTCTATGATTTGATCAACTTGAGGCTACAGTTTCTTTTATTTTTTTTTAAGATTTTTTATTTATTTGAGGGAGAGACAGAGTGAGCAAAAGAGAGAGCACAAGCATGGAAAGTGGCAGAGGGAGAGGGAGAAGCAGATTCCCCACTGAGCAGGGAGGCTGACTCGGGACTCGATCCCAGGACCCCAGGATCATGAACCAAAGGCAGACATTTAACCGACTGAGCTACCCAGGTGCCCTAGGCTACAGTTTGTTAAGTATGAATACTTATTAAATTGCTACCATGGGTTAGAGTTTTGCACACATTGCCATTTAATCCATATAAAAATGTGAGGGGAGAATGACGCTCCTCGTTTTGCAAAAGAAGAGAAGACCTGAACAAGTGAAGAGATTTGGCAGAGGCCAGCTGGCTAGAGCTAGACTAGAATCTTCCTCCCTCTTCTCTGGTTCTTTGTAGATATTTCCAACATAAAACGTGACTCAGGAGTTAATGCGGGTGTTTGGGCTCTGTTGTTCCCCAGGATGTATTTCCTCGTCTGGAAGAATCTTATATTGTCAGAATCACTGTAAAAATGTGTGGCTCCTGGGAGACAAGAGAGGACACCTGGGACCTGTCAGGTTTGGTAGATCATTGACACCCAGCAGTTAAGTGCTGGCAGGCTTCTGGGTAGAGAAGATCAAGAGCTGCTGGAGGGTAATTGTTCACCAGCCTCAGAAGATCCAGTGGGGAGGGGAGCTGGGGGAGTGAAACATTGACCAGTTCTGATTGAGATGCAAGAATGTGGTAGGGAGGCAAGGAAAGGTCAGAGGGAGCAGTCGGCACCTGAGACAGCTCCCATGGGCAAAATTCCTCTCCTACTGGCCCGGGGAAGGGAATATGCTCAGAAGGGGAGAAAGGGGCCTCTGGCCTCAATGTGCACTTAATTTGTGAGCTCCTACAGCCATTTCTAGAGCCTGGTATACTCAAAAAAAAATAAATAAATAAATAAAAGGCCAGGTCATGTTTGACTTTTTCAACTCCCCAGACTCATCTGACTTTTGGAGAGCTGGGACTGAGTAGGGAGGGCTAGAAAAACACAGATCAATAAATAAGATAATGCTCTTGCCTTGAAGCCAAACTGGAAAATGCAGTCACTGGGCCTGAAGGCTCCAATACTCAAGTTCAAGTGTTGGCTCCACCTGCGGGGTAATCCTGGGCAATTGAGTAGTTACCCTCTGAGTCTCAATTTACTCAATTGGAGAAGAAAAGTAATAAAATTGACCTCCAAGCATTGTCATAGTAGTTACATGATAATGAGAATTCCTGCCTCCTAGTTCAATCGACGTTGAAGAGTAGGAAAGACAATACTGTTGTTTAAAATGGTCCAAAGGCTCCCCACAATTCCGAGGGGTGGGTGTAATCTCCCGTCCGTGATCTGGCCCCAGCTCATGCCCCAGCTTCCCTCTTGCCTTCATACCGCCTCCATCTCCCCCAGCCCCGCACTCCACCTTTAGCAGCTTCTGATCTGTGACACTTTTAGCACCAACAACCTGGATGCTGAAGCTCAGTATTTCATTCCTTGGCGTTTTCTGCAGCCTTTATTTATTTATTTGACAGAGAGAGATAGCGAGAGAGGGAACACAAGTAGGGGGAGTGAGAGAGGGAGAAGCAGGCTTCCCACGGAGCAGGGAGCCTGATGTGGGGCTCGATCCCAGGACCTTGGGATCATGACCTGAGTGGAAGGCAGACACTTAATGACTGAGCCACCCAGGCACCCTTTTCTGCAGGCTTTAAGTCACCCAAGGAAACTGATCCCTCAAAGACCGTCCTTTAGCACAACCCACCAAGGTACCCCTGTCCTTTTCCTAGGGTTAGCCCTTAGCTCAGTAGGGCCACACTCCATCACCCTAGACATCATGTGGCAAAGAGCACGTTGCATTTCTATCCATTTTTCTTAAAACATAAAACCCAAGTTTGCTGGCTGGCTGCCCCATTTCTGTTATGTACACCAAGATTAAATTTCTCTTGGACTCGTTTGCAGAGCCCCTGGATGCTGAACTGAAAAATGATATACATTCTCTCTTGGCAGGCAATCACCCAAGTGGGAATTGTCTTGAAAAATCGCTGTTTAACTGAAGCTTGTGAGCATGTGTGTACACACACATATATACATGAATGCCCTGCTCAGGTTGATAAGCTTCTTCTCATTGGCCGATAAGCTTCAGAGGTTGAACAGCAAGAGCCAGAAAAAGGGGTTTATGACATGACAGCTTTAATGGCAATGAGGTTGTCATGGCTGTGTTTTTTAAGTTTGATTCTGAACTCCAGGCAAAAAGGGAAACATGCTGAAGCAGGTAGCTCTTATTATCAGAAAGGAGTGTTCTCTTGACCCTTCTTGGGAATATCGAGACTATTACACTATTACCTCCCATTTACTGAGCACTCGCTATGTGCCAGGAACACAGTACTTACGACAACCACACAAATGAAGTTTTTCTCTTGAAATTGAGGAAATTCGGATTCCCAGAGGTGATGACTTCCATAAGCCTTCTCAGCTAGTAGGCGTTGGAGCCTGAATTGCTACTCAAGTATATCTGGCCCCAGCTACTGCCCCACACAGTTTTCCCATGTCTTCAAACATGTCTTCAGCAATGTTTTCACAGCAAAAAGACTACTTTTTATGGCTCTTTGAACTTCAAGTCAAAACTTCTAGACTTCGGGGTTTGTTTGGTGTCATGTTCAAAGCAGAAATGAATTGACCGACTGAGACTTGAAACTTGGCCCCATGCCTCCCCCACCTATTATCTGTGTCTGTATCTGTAAACCTAAACATATGTTAGTCCACTGTGTTAAGGTGCCCTCTATTCATTTTTCTATTTAAACCTCACAACAGTTGTGTGACTCAGAATCCTGGTTATCAGTAACAGGACTATGTGAAAGAATTTAAATAAAGGAAGACATCTGATTATAAAGACTGTGCTGTATCTGAGAGAATGTAAGGGTAAGAAGTGTGGCTGGGCTTCCTGAGGGAGACTAGAAGCAGAGGTCAGGACATCAGAATGCAGACAACTGGACCTACTTCTCTGGAAAGAGTTGTCTCTTGGTCTGGCTTCTCTCCCTACCCCCGTGTTAGGGTGACCTTCCTTGTTTTTAAGTACAAGGACTTCATTAGGATTACACTTCCAGCCTTTGGTCATGAATTTGGGAAAAGAACCAGGCACTCATAGCTGAGCGCTTTCCCTTCCCTTTCTTCTCTGAAAGCCCCCAGAAAGCCCTCAGTCTCCCTTCCTCCATCTTTGTGAGGCAGCCTCTGGCTATTTAGGGCTGCCTACAAAAAGTCTATCTCACTGTGGGGTTCAGCAATGCCACACTAAGCCAGATTTATCTGCAAAAAGCTGATATATTGCTCTTCCCTTGTCCATCCCTCAGTTGGCTCTGAAATGAGGCAGAGAAAGAAGAGGGTCCTCTCAAACTCCACATGCAGTCAAAAAGAGGCCTTACCCAGTCATGTCTCTCCCCATTGCCCAGACCAAGAATTAGCAGCACCTCTGGGTCCTAGGCCTCTGAGATTCTGACTGACCTAACATGGGTCAGCCCACCCTGGGTCCAATCAGCTCTGCCAGGTTCCTGGAGTCACCAGATCCAAAGAGGGAGGAGACTCATTGGAGGGAGAGAATCAGGCTGAGCAGAAGCCTCAAGATTCCCGTTAGAGGTAGGTACATGTTGTTCAGGCAGTTGCATCTTAGGAGAGGACAGTCTCACAGCTAATATCAGAGCTGAGATTCTTACCCAGGTCCAGTTGACCCTCACGGCATGTTCTTAACAGAAAACAAGCAGTGAGACCCCAGAAGTTGGCCTTGAGCTGGGTATTCTCTAGTTAGCATTAAAGAGAATGAATACATATCATATATAAGGAAAGGACTTCAACAGGGACACCTGCATGGCTCAGTCGATTAAGTCTGCCTTCGACTCAGGTCATGATCCCAGGGTCCTGGGATCAAGCCCCACGTCAGGCTCACTGCTCAGCGGGAAACCTACTTCTCCCTCTCCTCCCCGCTCATGCTCTCTCTCACTATCTCTGTCGCTATCTCCCTCTCTCTCTCAAATAAATAAAAAAAATTTTTTTTAATTACAAAAAATGACTTCAACAGTAACACTAAGAGCAAGGCGGAGCTAAGATTGTACTTTCCTCTTTTCAGTGACACCTCCTTTTCCTGTCTCTGGACTGGCCTAGAAATGTTGGGGCTGCACTGAGAAAAGCAGACTATCTCCTGAAGAAAGTCTCCGCTTACAAGCTGTGTGTCCTAAATCTCTTCGCCTGAAGCTCTTTGATCATCATTCGTTTCTTCATCCATTAAACAAATCTACATATTAGTATATAATACCTATGCATATTGTATGTTAATACCTAAGACATACATATATAGCATATGAGACATTATAGATTACTATATAATACAGATGCTTATTATTGTATCAATAAATGTACTGGATATCTAGCACATGCCAGGCACTGTGCTAAGTAGTCAAAAATACAATGAAGCCTACTAGATGCTTCTTTTCTTAAGTAAGAAATGCAAAGTAAAACTAACTCTGCTGAGATAATATTGTTCTGCTCTCAGATTGCCAAATGTCCAAATGTTCTGCAACACATATGGGTGAGGCCAAGGGGAAACATTTATGCTGATACATTGTGGGTGGGAATAAAAAGTGGTACAACCCTGTGCCAAAATTTGTTAAAATACAAGCTCATATACCTTTGTACCAACAATTTGTTTCTGAGAAATTATCCTTCAGATGTTCTCACACTCATAAAAAGTAATGTATGCATATGATTATCATCATTGCAACACTGTTTGTAATAGCAACAGATTAAAAATGACTTCAGTGGCCCTCAGAGTGGCCTTGGATCAGCCAGAGAGTGAAACAGTGAGCACCGGTGACAGAAAACGTAGCTCTCTAAGGTCTAAAATGGAAAATTGCCCAGGCATGTTGGTGAGCGGAAAAGGCAAAGTGCAGGACAGGGTATAGAGTGTACTAACGTAATGCTAGGTGATAGTACGGTTATGTAAATAATGTAGCCATGTAGAGCAATACTCATTATAGTGTAGTAATACGAATAGGATCAGAAATAGATATACACTAATACAATGAAATCATGTGATAGTATTAGTAATAGTAATGCTAATAATTAGTATAGTGTGTGTGTGTGTGTGTGTGTGTGTGTGTGTAAAATCTTCTATAGGCATTTAAAAAAATCTCTGGAAAGACTTTTAAAACCAATATAAGCGATTTGGGTTTTTAAAGAAATATAGGTAGTGGGGGTGTCCCCTGGGTGGCTCAGTCAGTTAAGAATCTGCTTTCAGCTCAGATCATGGTTTCAGAGTCCTGGGATCAAGCCCCACATCAGGCTCCCTGCTCAGCGGGGAGCCTGCTTCTCCCTCTCCCTCTGCCTCTCCCCTGCTTGTGCTCGCACCCTCTGTCAAATAAATAAATAAAATAAAATCTTTATATATATATATATGGGAACCCAGGCAAATGGGGAAAGGGGTAGGAATACAACTTTTTGCTGAAAATCTTTTGAGAATGTTTGAACCTCATGAATGTATAACCCATTCAAAAATGGAAACAAATACACATAATTTAAAAATAACAGCAGCGCCGTGAGCACAAAGCCGGAGGCCAGGACGCTTCGGGCATCAGGTGACAGGGTACAGACCTGGCCAGCAGAGGAAGACCCTGAGGAAGTCACTTTTTTAAAATGAAACTTGACAGAGAAATAGGCGAAGGGACAAATGAGTGAACGAGGGCTGTCCAGGAAAAAGGACCCCGCATACAAAAGCCCTGAGGAGGGAAGGGGCTTCATCTGCAAGGAATGGAAAGTTACCCCATACAGCTGCGCTGCAGACACAAGGGTAGGGGGACTGGCACATGGGAGCTAAAGACAGAGCGAGGAGCCAAAGTGTGCTAGCTATGTTAAAACACTTGGACTTTATCCGAAGGGCAGTAGGAAGCCATCGAGTTTAAGCAGGAAAGTGATGGGATCAAGGTTATGTTTTGAATAGGTTGCTCTGGAGCCTCTGAGGAGAAATGACTGGGGGAAGCAAGAGTGGATGTTGACAACCCATATATCTGAGAAGCCGCTTTGGAGCCCTATCTGGTGGTTTCTTCTAAAGTTAAACATACACCTACCCTATGACCTGGCAATTTCATTCTTAGGTATTTATCCAAGTTAAATGAAAACATATGTTCACAGAAGTATTTGCACAAGAATTTTTATAGCAGCCATATTGGTAAGAGCAAAAATGATCTCCCCAAACCCTACAAATCTCTAGCAAAAGATGAATTTCTAAGCAAATTGTGGTGTATTTATACACTGGTGTACTACTCGGCAATATGAAGGAAGGGACTCCTGATAGACACAACACAAATGATACTTAAATCTGTGAGGAAAAAAAAGGACAAATGCATACACCATATGAATCTATTGACATGAAATGAAATCCAGGTACAGAAAAAATAATCCATTGTGATAGATATCAGAAAGTAGCTGCCTCTGGGGTGGGGGGAGAGAAATTGACTGGAAAAGTGAGGGAATGTTCTGGGGCGATGAAAATGTTTTATTTCTTGTAGTACATGGCAGTTACGCAGTGTGTGCAACTGTCAAAACTCATCAAAGTGAACAGCTGAGATTTATGCTTTTCATTCTATGTTAAGTGTATCATATATCTCAGTAAGAAGAAGAAAGAGAGGAAGGAAGGAAGGAAGGGAAAGGAAAGAAATAGTAGTCATTGAGAAAGGTAGGAGGTGTTTATAATAATCCAGGAGAAAGGTCATGGTCACCTGATGCCCTATCATGGGGATCAAGTAAAATAGTGTGTAGAAGAAGGCAAACTATGAAGGTCCATGCAAACCATAAAGCTCTATACATACTGTGAAGCCCTGTGCAAAAGTGAGGATTTAGTCAAACTTAACCCATATCAAATTCTGGCGTGAACGTGGGACATCTGACTGCCAGAGGCAGTCCTGTTTATTTGCAATGAAGGGCTTGTGGGCTCTTAATCATGCTTTTCTTGTTGGTCTGTCACCATTTGGCAGGAAATGGATCCAGAGGCTGCTGCGATTCGTCAGAATACTTGATCTTGAGGCAAAAATAAAGCAGTGGTGGCGCCTGGCTGGCTCAGTCAGTGGCTCGTGCGTCTCTTGAACTCGGGGTTGTAGGTTCGAGTCCCACATTGGGTAGAGAGGTTACTTAAAAATAAAATATTCAAAAAATTTTTAAAACGAGTAAAGTAGTGCGGGGAGAGGTGGAGGGGGCGGGGTACAGAGCTGCATTGCCAAGGATAATTTTCTACTAAAAACTGGGCTTTCCAAACAAACAAAAAAAATGCATTTAGCTCCTGGGCTTGAGTCTTGAATTTATTTTTTGAATCATTAGGGTTTGAAGGATACCGAGAAAAGGAAGCAGGCTGTCAGTTCCTGAGGCAGGGACCATAACCATCAGTGACGTGGCCACCCAGGGCTCAGGAGAGTTCGCTGGGAGCTGAGAGCGTGTGCGAAACACACATGGGCTGCCTCTGAGTGCAGACAGGTTTAGAGAAACAGCTGTGGGGAAACAAGTCAAAAGCCATCAGAAGAATTGGCTACTCACCATTTAACCAAACACAACTTTTTTTATGTGCTTTGTTCAATGTTAATAAATCCCTAATTATTTGCTTGCATTTCTTGCTGATTTTTCTCTCCCAAAACCACTTTGAATGAGCAGACACAGCTGGCTCCTTCCTATCCACACCAACAGACGCTAAACGCCCTGTACTGTCTTTGGGCCCTTTGTCCATGAAGAGGAGCCATCCCTGCACAAGTCAGGTTCCATGACCTCCGGAAGAGGTTAGAAGCTCTTCAGAGCTACAGCGGGCATTTGCCATATTTTTATTATGTAGTATCTGTCACCTAATCCCCCTCTCTTTCTAAGAATTGATCTCTGTTGTAGTTTCTCCTGGTGTGTTGGTAGGACCCATCTTCCACACTGAAAGTAGACAGGATCTCTCTCTCTCTCCCTACTCCTCTCTCTCTCTCTCTCTCTCTCTCTCACACACACACACACACACACACACACACACACACACCCTTAGCCATGGCAAAATCTGATGATGGGTAACTGACTTGGGATTAGCCCACCCTTGAGCTGGGAGCCTCAGGGGAGCAATACAAGAGCATGGATGTGTTTGGTGGTTATCCATGGAGACAGCTGGAAGTCATTTGTTCAAAATTAGCAAAAGTCATTTGTTCAAAAGTTGGCATGCTGACCCAATACTCCCACCAAGACACCATTACTGTGACTCCTTTGGCCTTGCCCTCCGACTTGCCTCTTATGGATTGGAAAACTGAGTCCTGGTACTTAAAATGACATGTCCATGTTCACATGATAAATTATAATCCAGGCCAAAACTCAAACCTAGATTTTTCACTGTACCCCCACTGCTTCCTGCCTAGCACAAGAATCTCCCTTAACTTCTACCCATTTCTATCCTCCAATAGCCCTTCAGTAAATTCCCTTCTATGTAAGTTACCTGGAATCTGCTTTCACCACTGACACCCCAGACAAACACACAATCGTAAAATAGCGGTTTCATGTCCCATCTCGTGTCTTCATAGAAACGCTCTCAAGCAGTTTCTCAGACACTCAGATGCAAAGCTTTACTTTGGGGGCAATGGAAAGACACCTGCATACGTGGGAGTGGGGATGAGGAGAGAAGCGCAAAGAAGACGGGAGAGGGAAAAGAACCACACATTTTCTACCCACTGCATTCCAGGACTGAGGATACAGCGGGGGGGGTCAGCAGAGGCAGAGGCTCTAACAGATGCCCTTGTGGTGACAACACGGGGAGGGAGGTGTTTCACACCCGAAGTGGCAGGAGTGAGTTGGGGTGAGGCTGAGAATCTTGCCCATGGCCACGCGACATATGATGGCAGAACCAGAGTCTGAGCCAGACCACACTGCTACCCAGACCTGCCCTTTCCACTTGAGTACATGTGTTGAGCACCGGTGGATAAACCGTATGCCTTGTTCCTTTTAATAGTATGATTTCCAAGTTGTATCCATGATTCAGAATGAGTTCATAATGATGTGACAAGATCACTGGATTATGTTTTTATTTATTTAAAAAACCCAAGGTATAAAACTTTCCTGAGCCCATGAAGAGGGAGAGCTGGAGGCGCCCTGAAGTCTGTTTGATTTAAGGGGAATGGATCTAGCTTGAGTGTAAATTTGAGACTGTGTTTGCTTGTCTCACAATCTGTTTTTTCAAATTACTTTCATATGTTTTATTTCATCCGTTTCCCACACTCTGGATGAGAAAACTGAGACCCAGGATTTGAAGTAACGTGCCCATGTTCATACAACAAATTAGCACCAAACGAAAACTCAAACCCAGACCCTTTCACTGGACCCCACATCCCCCTCCTGCCCGCACAAGAATTATTGTTGCACCAGTCGGGCTTAACAAAGGGATTTGCACTGATTCACGCTCATGATTTGATTTGGCCTCCTTGGGATTCTGCAGGTAAACATCAGTCCCACATCACTGTCCAAGTATATGCAGTCTCTCTCTTTGTCTAGCTCTTCACGTCTTCCCTGGCTTTCCACTGCTCCTCCCTCCTCCCTTTCTCTGTTTCTCTCCTTTTCTTCTCTTCTTTCCTCCCTTCCTCTCCTCCCACAAGCACACTTATTTTTTCCTACATAGGGATGGTCTCATGTTGACGGGGTGGGTGAAACACGAGCAGAGCAAGGGTCTTTTAAGTCCCTGGAAGCAGAATATTTTCTTATGGATTTTTATTGTTTGGATTGTTTTACCAGGCTAATGAAAAAAGACCCTAAGGCCCCCTTATCTCAGGCCAACCAGAGGATGTCTTCAAGTTTTTGTTTTTGTTTTCAAGCTGGTTCCTTACAAATGCATCTAGAAGGTCACTCTCAGGTCCCCAAGATAGGAGCAGGTAATCAATCACACCCAGGACATCAGCATCACAGAAGAGAATCTCATGAATGGAAGCACTTGGGGAAAGGAAGAGGGGAGCCTGAGCTGCCCCAGAATTGTGAGCTCAGGAAAGGTGATCTGATGGATTGCTTTCTCCAGAAGTTCCCTGGGATAGTCTCAAGTATATTCTGCTTCAGTGGCTGGTCTTGCCCTCTGATTTTTTACTCCAAATAAATAAATAAATATATACTTACACAAAAGGCTCAAATGTTTACCAGATAATTTGATAATTGCAACTCAGCAAGCAACAAAGACAGTGTCTAATAGCGCCAAGGGCTGGGTCCACACGGTTCCCCAGGCAATCCCTTCTAAACAAACAAAGGGGACTCCAGTTCCAGCTTTGCCAAGGACCAGTCTTGTGAGCTTGGGCAACTCATTTCACTTCTCTGGGCCTCACTTCCTCAACTTTAAAATGACTTAATGCATTAGTTTATTCTTTCAACAAATACTTACTAAACATCTGTCTGGGACAGGCCTTATGCAAGGAACTGAAAATATTTTTTTTAATTTTTTTTAAAGATTTCATTTATTTATTTGAGAGACAGAGTGAGGGAGAGAGAGAGAGCAGGGGCTGAGGGAGAGGGAGAAGCAGACTCCCCTGCTGAGCAGGGAACCCGACGCAGGGCTCGATCCCCGGACCCTGGGATCATGACTTGAGCTGAAGGCAGATGCCCAAACCAACTGAGCCACCCAGGCGCCCCTGAAAATATTTTTTAGAGAATAGATAGACCCCTAGGCTCAAGGGGCCTCAGATACGCATAATAAAGGAAGATAATAATATTTTTAAGCATTCTACTGGCACTCTGTGCAAAGTGCAATGGAAGGACAAAGGTGGAAACAATTTGACCCAGATTTAAAAGGCTATGTGTGACTTTATTTTGTTTTGATCTGCCTTTCACACTAATGTATTTTATTCTTCCTTGACTTAGTTATTTTCAAATAATTGTTGTTATTATAAACCATTACCAATTACTACATTACATACTGTTTAATTGCCCCAACAATTATAAAAGTGAGATACAATGATCACCATTTTGGATATTTTAGATATAAGAACACCGAAGCTCAGGGGCGCCTGGATGGCTCAGTCAGTTAAGCGTCTGCCTTCGGCTCAGGTCATGATCCCAGGGTCCTGGGATCAAGCCCCGCATCAGGCTCCCTGCTCAGCGGGAAGCCTGCTTCTCCCTCGCCCACTCCCCCTGCTTGTGTTCCCTCTCTTGCTGTCTCTCTCTCTGTCAAATAAATAAATGAAATCTTTTAAAAAAAACAAAACAAAACAAAAAAGAACACCGAAGCTCAGAGAGGCTAAGGAATCTACTCACACGCAGCTCACACAGCTGGGAAGTTACAGATCTGGGATTTGAACCCCCAACTATCAACTTCAAGGCTTGTGTTCTTTCCACTATGCAGTACTGCTTCAGGTATATGCAGCAACTCGGGACTGGCAACATAATTTGTAGAAACAAGTGCAAAGTAAAAATATGGGGCCATTTGTTCAGAAATTATTAAGAATTTCAGGACAGACCACTAGAACATTAAATTAAGCAGAGGGCCTTTCTAAGCATGGGGCCCTAGACATCTGTCCAGGTCACACACCCATGAAGTCTGCCCCACCAGCTACAATTTACTTTGCAAATAGCATCTCCCATCAAGGAGCAAAAGCATCATAGTAACTGGAGGCCCAGATCTCAGTGACAGAATTTTCCAGTGGTCATGCTTCATGTGCACACTTCCTGATGTTACCCAGAGGGCTCAGCATGGATCACTTGGTCAGAACTTGGGGGCTCTGTGCAGTAGCTTTCCCAGAGAAGGAACATTTTTTTGTGTGGGGAAAGATAGATCATCTTGGGCTGACAAGGGTTCTGACCACACCCTCACTTTACATTTAGAACCTGAGGAGGGACTCACTATTTTTTTAAATATTTTATTTATTTATTTGACAGAGAGAGAGACAGCGAGAGAGGGAACACAAGCAGGGGGAGTGGGAGAGGGAGAAGCAGCTTCCTGCGGAGCAGGGAGCCCGATGCGGGGCTCGATCCCAGGACCCTGGGATCATGACCTGAGCCGAAGGCAGACGTTTAACTGACTGAGCCACCCAGGAGCTCCGAGGAGGGACTCATTAATGCAGCACAAACAGAACACAGCCAAAGGCTCTTGTTAAAACTGTAGGGCAGATCTGTAGGTGTCCTCTAACGAAAGGCGGTGGGGAAAAAGCAACAAGGACTCTGCATACGCTGGTTTATAAGCCTCTCTCCTGAAGCATTCAAGGTGTGTCCGTTCCTATGGACCCAGCAGAGATTATGAGTGCCCTTTTGGTCAGCAATTCTGAATCAGTGGTTTTTAATCTTCTGAAATCATAGACCCATCTATGAAAATATGGACCATCTCCACAGAAAAAGGACACATGTGTACATAAGTATTTTGCATACAATTACAGACTCCCTGCACTGACTCCAGATTTTTTTAAAAACCCATTTTAGAGCCTAGTTTCCCCAATTACAAAACCTAGAATTGCAGAAATTTAGAGACTATTTTTATGAAATCGTCTTATTCCTCAGAGGGGGTGAAGGCCGAGGTCATTTGGGATAATAAAAGGCTCTGTATGGTTCCCAGGACTCACTCCCCTGATCAACTCTTCCTTGAAGTAGTTGTCCCATTCCTAATGTGGGACCAAAACATTGTTGCCACGTGGGACATTCTAGAACCACAGATGGCTGATGCCAGGATCTTAGTGACCATTCAGGGAGCACCTGACAAGCCAAGGTGTTGGGGATAAGAACAGTTCATGTCCTCGAGAGGCTCACAGACATCTACAGGAGAGACACATAGCAACAACAGAATATAGCAGAACGTGTGTTATTGCAGATGTTTGAATTAGGCTGAGAGCTGACATACGGAAGGACACCATCGGCTCTGCTTGCTTGGATCATACCAGCTCCCGGAGATGGCCCGGGAGAGAAAACTCCTATAACAGGGTCTTGAAGAATGGGCTCCGGACCATGCAGGGAAAGAATCTTCTAGCTGAGGGGACGGGCACATGGGGAGGCAGAGAAGCATGAGGAACAAGTGGGTGGGATTGGCTAGAACATAGGCTATGTCTGAGGAAGACGTGGGAGGTGGTGCTGGAAGGGACCGGCTTCTGGGGCCTTGGACCTACGGAAAAGTGTCAGCTGGAGTGATGGATGAAGGTGTCTTTTCTTGGGGACACTACAAGGAGGGCATGGACTGCTGCCAGGCAGGGATGGGGTAGGGATGAGGGGCAAGCAGCCTCTCTCAGATCCCTATCACCTCTCCATAAAAATCAACCACTGCCAAACACTAGAGAACATAAGAAGGGCCCTGGAAAGCATTCAAAAATGATGGGCAGGCAGCCTAAAATAGATCTCTAAGATGCCAATGAGATTTATTCACCAGAAAAGGATGGTTCTTCTCCACTAAAAGATGGCTGAAGGGGAGGAGGCCTTGTCCCAGAGAAAGCACTTTCATTTTAAAAATTAAAAAAACTTAAAAACCTGATCCCAGCTTGATGTATGATGTGTTTCCTCTGCAAGGTCTCACATTTTTTTTTAAAGATTTTATTTATTTATTTGAGAGAGAGAATGAGATAGAGAGACAGCATGAGAGGGGAGAGGGTCAGAGGGAGAAGCAGACTCCCTGCCGAGCAGGGAGCCCGATGCGGAACCCGATCCCGGGACTCCAGGATCATGACCTGAGCCGAAGGCAGTCGCTTAACCAACTGAGCCACCCAGGCGCCCATCACATTTTTTATTCATTCTTAAAATTGAACGAGGTTAGCCTTAGGTGGTGGGCTGCCTCCGAAGAAATTTTAATCAAGAGAAGAGAATATCTCCAGAAACGCATAACGGTTGCTGTTTCCTTGTCACCACTTCTCAGGATTCCTGGGCAGTATGGGCTAAGAAGTCCTTGGAAGGGGTGTGTTTTCTCCCAAGCAAAGGCAGAAACAAGAAAAATCCTAATTACTAGGGGGTGGGAGGGATGGGGTGGCTGGGTGATAGACATTGGGTATGGTATGTGCTATGGTGAGCACTGTGAATTGTGCAAGACTGTTGAATCACAGATCTGTACCTCTGAAACAAATAATGCAAGATATGTTAAGAAAAAAGAAAAAGAAGAAGATAGCAGGAGGGGGAAAATGAAGGGGAGTAAGTTGGAGGGGGAGACGAACCATGAGAGACTATGGACTGAGAAACAAACTGAGGGTTCTAGAGGGCAGGGGGGTGGGGGGATGGGTTAGCCTGGTGATGGGTATTAAAGAGGGCACATTCTGCGTGGAGCACTGGGTGTTATGCACAAACAATGAATCATGGAACACTACATCAAGAACTAATGATGTAATGTATGGTGATTAACATGACAATAAAAAATAAAAAAAAATCCTAATTACTGGGACACTCCATGGAGTAGATCCTCTGCCCTGAAGATGTCATTCCCTTGATCACCGCTAGGTGTCATAAAAACTCCGTTTTAAAAGAAAGAAAGCTGCAAAATTGCAGACCTAAAGAAAACAATTCCCCCTAGCGTTCAGACTTCTTCAGCAAAACATGTTTTTTACAACACAAATGGCAAATGTTCAGAACTTATCTCTGGAGTAGCTACATAATGGTTAGAATTCCTCAGACTAACTGTAAAGAAGATGGTTCCTACAGGCTCACCACAGATTTTGTTGAAAAACCCATAGTAAACGTATATTGCGCAGGAAATTCCATTGCATTTACACTATTTATTTAATAAAAATAATCTCTGCGATTATTTGCATTTATTTCTGAAGGAGGATGTTTTTCCTTCCTCAGAATAAGTTCAGGAAATGGGTGAAGTGTTCAGGAAGTTAGCTAAATGCTGATGTAAATCCAAAAGGAAGGTCTGTTGTTTAAAAAAAAAAAAGCTAGGAAGTGGTTCTCTCTTTTACTTATCGAAAATGTTATATAGAATTTCTCACTGAAAAGGAAAAAGACTAGGAAAAATGTGTGCCCGTGATATCTTTTTCCGGCGATCTGGTTAGGCCGTGCAGACTAGCCGCAAAGAAAACTGTGTCAAGAAATAAAATCTATGGAAGGACATGACTGGGGATTAAGTTTGTCCTAAATTCAGCCCTTCCTATGGCTTTGTATCAGCTATTCTAGGAAGTGTGTCTTGATAGGAAACTCTGAGTCCAGAAGAGGTGGTGGGGCCCCTCGGCCCGATAGGAACAACCAGACACAAGCTCCCCGTTCCTTCCAGCGCCCGGCAAATGGTGTCCTGCCGACCCGGGCCCTTCCAGGGAGGGAGCCTCATTCGAGGAAAATCCCAGCTCCCCCCAGGGCAGCCTGGGCAGTGTTTTGCAAATTGCGGAGGCCCTTTGGTGCGGGTAGTCATTTCCTGCGGCTGGTGGCTCGCAATGCAGGGAGGGTGCGGGACCAGGTGCGCAGAGCAAACAGAAAGCTTCTGGCCTTGAAACACCCCAGCCCAGAAAGCAAAGATTCGGCTCGCAGAACAGGGCCGTGGAGGACGCCGCGTGTTGTGGTTTCTCTGAACGTCGCCTCGGCCTTTGCAACCCTCTGCGACCACCCTCCCTCAGGCCTTCGTGGTTTCTCGTCCAAACTGGTGGGCCGGCCTCTGCCCGGCCTCTGCCCGGGCTACAGCCCCGGTCCCTGCGGCAGCTAGGGCGGGCTGTGCGGAACCACTGGCGTGGACCGGAGCCCTCCCTGCCCTCACACTGTGCCCGGCGTGGGGGCACGGGGGACGGCACGGCCTCCCAAGCCTCTCCTAACTTGGCTTCGGGCCACCTTCCCTCCCACTCCAAGAATCTCCAGTTCTAGTTCCTCTGAGCGCTGGCCGCCTGCACCCCCAACAGGCCACTCTTCTCAGCACGTTGATTCGCACATTTATTCCTCTCATTCTGCGTAAACGAGGAAATGGGGATTGACCACATGCTTTTTTAAAGTTCTACAGAATAGTCCCTTTCGATTTATAGAATTACGACATGAGAGAAGCAAGGGAACGGGCTCGGAGGACACAAGGCACACCCACCTACGCAGCTACCCATTCAGAGCAAATATTCCAAATTAACATGGCTGCTAGAAAAGATGCTCAGGTGCAGGTGGTTAGCCGTTCTGATGATTCAGTGCCTTCAGTGGCATGTCTCGAGTACGTTTTGTTTTTGTTTTTTAAAGATTTTATTTCTTAGAGAGAATACAAGCAAGGGAAGCTGCAAGCAGAGGGAGAAGGAGACTCCCCGCGGAGCAGGGAGCCTGATGAGGGGCTCGATCCCAAGACTTCGGGATCATGACTGAGTGGAAGGCAGACGCCTAACAGACTGAGCCACCCAGGCACCCCTCATGAGTACGTTTTTATGTTTTATTTTTTACATACTGAAATCAGCGGATGGTTGTGATGAACAGACCAAATCTTAAGAGTGGTGGTCTCTGGGGTCCACCCCTTCCTTTCTTCTCTTCCCCCTGCCTCCCTACACATTTACCTATTGAGGCAGAAGTGTCATTTTCGCAATCGAACGATGAGATGACAACAGTTTGAAGAATGTTTTCCCATTGTACTCGGTACTCAGAAGCTGTTCTTTCTGAGCGAAACCAGCTAGGTCCTGGGACTTCGGTTAGGGAGAAATTACATAGTAAATGAGCTAGGAAGAGGAGCACTGATCCTTTAGCAGGTAGGGATAGAGCAGGACGTGCGGTGCAGGCGATGAACTTCTGGAGGGAGACGTAGTACCTTACTTATCTCGGTGTCCCCTACAGTGCCCTCCCAGGACAGTGGCTGGTGCATGATGGGCCCTCATTCAGCTATTCAACAAATATTTACTAAGCAGTAGAGGATTTGTTTCTCAAGGTTTGGAGTTTTAAGCTTGTTAGTAACAGCTGAATTCTTTCTCTGTTTTGTCATCTGCACTTTTGGACTCTAAGTTGGACCTTGTCTTTTTGCGGCTTTTTACAAGCACTCCATCTCCCCCTTCCCCAGCCTGGCCCATATTCTACAAACAGTAGGCTCGCAGCAAATGTTGTTCCGGAGGGGAAGGAGGAAAAAAGAAGGGAAAAAGACAACTAACAATAAGCAACACAGGGGTAGGTGATCATTCTCAAACCTGTCTTTGAGACTAGAGAATTTTCTTTGAGAATTTTGCCAGAGCATCTTTCCAGAAAGTCCTGCCTATGTGATGGCTCTTATTGTTAGCTCTGATTTCTTTCCTATGCTGGTTATGTTTGTCACCAACCCCCCCCCCCCCCCCCGCCCCGGTTCGCCTACCTAAAAGCCCTGCCTCCCTCCAGCCTTCTTTCCATAGACATTCCTGAGACTCGTGCCCTGTGTCAGGCACGGCTAGCACCAGGCCCCAAGGGCACACAGGCAGGCACCTTTGGGCACCCAGAGTCATCCTCAGGGATATCAGTCCAGTGAGGAGATGGACACATGAAGAGACCATTACAAACAGTGCCATGAAGGCTCCCAGAGGCTTAGACTATGGTAAGAAGGAAAGGCCAGAAGTGTAAGGAGGAGAGTCAAGGACGTCTTCCCAGAAGAGATGACTCAAGACTCGAGTCTTGGATGACGAACAGGCACGACTTTCCCTGGATGAGGAAAGATGGAAGGGGCATTCTAGGCAAAGGGAAACACCTATGAAAAAGCAAGGGAGTGAGAGGGAAAGCGTGGACAAATTGTCCTATGTGATTTATCAATTCCATCTCATGGTTTTATACTCGACCCATTTGCCTCCTATCATGTGAAATGATGCAACCCTCGGGCATTTTAGAAAACTTCGGTAGCCAATCACTTCATCTCTTAAAAAGAAAGGCACTGATAAGGTGGGCTCGCCAGGAGATTAGGCATGCCCTTGGGTGAAAACAGGATCAGGCACTTAGAGGAAACCACACAGGAGGCTAATGAGCATCAGGACACTGAGGTGAAATGTAGTAAATTTTAATTTTTATTCTCTCTCCTGGGAGTGAGACATTGGAATCCTTTGCGTGAGGGCAGGTGAATGCATGCATTCTCCTAGCCTGAGAATGAGCTGAGAAAGAGGACAGGGTGATTTTAGGAATTTCAGATGGGGCCAAGGCCCATTTCGAAAGCCTTTTGGAATACACCTTTGCATGTCCAACATTTTCACATTTAGCGAGATGCTCCCATTCCTCCAACCCTGCTGCCCTGGGAAGGAAAACTGAGGAGAGGATGACGGCCTTTTCCAAGCGTGATTTGTTTCTGTCCACGGAACCTCTGAAGACAGGAAGCTGAGGCTGACCTCTCTAGCCAGGAGTGAGCTCAACTTTAAAATTGTGATCGCATGTGAAAGCTAAAATGGGAAAGAAAAAATCAGTTCTCAGGACAGAAATGCTAAAAACCCTTGGGCCACATTCCAGTCAAGGTCCTGGCCCTGCACACAGAGCTCCCATTGCGGGGGTGGGCGGGAGACCAGCCAAGACCAGCTTAAGTCAGTTGAGTGTCAGGGATCATGGGGTTGATTCTAGAGGTGTCCAGTTTGCAGATAAAGAAACTTATCCCAGTGATTTATGCTACATAATCCTTAACAGAAGCTCATGGCCAGGTCTCATTATTGAGAGTTGCCTGACAAAACATTTACCCATTCCCACCAAACTGTTTGCAGTGGTTGAAGGAATCCAAGGAATCGAGTAGGTTTTCGTTTCCTAGGGCTGCCATAACCAATGGTCACAAACCGGGTGGCTTCAGACCCAGAGGTGTATTCTCATGCAGGTACGAAGGCTACAGGTCTGCAGTCAAGGTGTCGGCAGGGCTGGCTGCCATTGGAAGTTCTGAGGAAGAATTGTTCTTCCTTCCCTCCTAACTTTCGGGAGGCTGAAAATCCTTGGTGTTTCCGGCCTGGCCGGCAGCTGCATCACCCTCATCTCTGCCTTTGCCTTCACAAGGCCATATCTCCTCTCAGTGTCTGTGCCCAAACTGCCCCCTTACTATAAAGACACCAGTCATTGAATGAGCACCCACCCAAATGTAGTGTGAGCTCATTTTAACCCAATTACGTCTGCAAAGACCCTATTTCCAAATAAGTTCATATTCACAGGTACAAGGGGATAGGACTTCAACATGTCTTTTGGGTGAATGCACCCCCTCACCACTGTGTGTAAGACAACAAAAATCCATGGGCTGGGCGTGAGAAGACCAGGCTGTCCAACCTGCTACCTCCCTGGGCGAGTCCCTTGCCTGAAGTTTCAGTTCTTCCTCAAACAAGACAATGCCTGCCCTGCTTACTTTAAAGATGCCATGAGAATAAGATGAAATCATGTAAGTATAAAGGTATTTTCATATGGAAAGTGTTCCTACAAGTGCAATTATGAATTCATTCCAGATTGTGTTGACTTTTCCTTAACTTCATAACTACTTAATGAGTAGGTAATGAGAAACACAGCCCGTCTTACAGGGAAGAGAATTTAAATTACATACCTCCCTTCATTTATGGTTTCAGATACAAGTACAATAGCAACCTGCAGTGAAGGAGAATAGTATTACAGATCCTTCTTCCCTGGGCTTTTTCCTTACACCAAAACAGGGTGGTATTCAGGTGAAACTAGGGTGTGGAAAGTAATTTAAAGGCAAACCAAGAGGGTTGATGTTCTCTTCTGGGCCACAGCAGACATCTCCAATGGCCATGGTTCCCCTTTCGTCTGTGTCTGTGTGTCCTTATTATTTGCTCCCAGGACAGTGTCCTGATAATGGCTTTCAAATTTGCTTTGTCTGATGACTTCTGGATATGGAGACATAGACCACCCAATTTATAAAATTAACGAAAGAAGTCGTCATCCTGGTTGACTGATACGACATACTCCCATGTCTATTATACAAAATGACCACTGGGTAGCCAGGAAAAAAAAATTTAATGAAAATGTTAAAAAAAAAAATTCCCCTCGCCCCTTTTAAAGACCCCTGAAGCTCTAGTGGTGATAGGAAAAACTTTTTCAAGCCACCAGATTAAGTCAATGGTGCTCGGAAAGAATATTAAAAATGGCCACCCAGAGTGGAAATGCCAAAAAGAAGTGTCATGGATGACAGCTTGGGAACTATGGTTACCTCCAAAGCATCATGTGACCATTTGAGTGATACTGATGACCACAGTAGTGATAAATTCTGTTGACCTTAGACCTCAGGGGTTTGCTGACCCAGGAGAAATCTCAGAGGGGAAAAATAGCACCAGCAAAAAAGAAACAAAGAGGCTCTCAGAAAGAGGCTCCCAATCTGCCCTGCAGACCAAATTCTCGATTTCTCACTGCTGGGAATGTGTGCTTCCTGGGAACTATTATATACCTCCAGGAACACGCCACATCTCAGACCAGTTAATAAACAAAACTTTATTTTCCTTTAATACAAAAATTAAATAGCAAAGTTTTTTTTTTTTGTACAGTGATAAATTAGAAATTTACAGTACAGACATCAATGCAGACACACGTTTGTACATCCTTAAAAGCAGGGTCCATTTCCTTTGACGTTCAGCAATTCATCAGGGCACGTGTAGCAGGGCTTTGCCTGGTACCTGTATGTCGAACATCTGAAAGTCCCCGGGGTTGGCCTCAAGGTGGCTGGAGCTGCAGGGCAGCACGGGGGCCCAAGGACAGGCCACAGGGCGTCAGCCTGCCCGCTGCACAAGCAGGCCGAGGCCCAGTTCGTCTTGTCACGTGTCACACTTGATAGTTACTCCACCCTTCCTGCAAAGAGTTCAAGGGGCCTTCATCCTCAGACCTTCGAAAGTCTCACAACATCCCTGTGAGGTAGGAAAAAATTCTGAACCACCTAGATGCCCCACTGGGGAGAGAGCGAGAGAGCAGCCTCCCTCTCCCAAAGTGCACAACCAAGTTGGGGCCCGAGCCCATGAACAGGACATGGAGAGGAGAACATCCTGGGGGAGAAGATGGACCAGGCTTCGGGAAGCAGAGCTGCTCCCGCCCCTCTTCTCAGAAGCCCTTCTGAGATAACAGTGATCAGATCCTGAATATCGCAGGAGATCAGGGGGCCACCAAAGCCTGGAGGACATGGCTCACAGAGGACCCCAAACAGGCCCTCTCCGAACTGCCTGGTCAAATACAGGGAATTCGCTGGTGCAAAGAAGAAGAAGGGAAATAGGTAAATCAGAAACAGGAACAGGCTGCTATAGGGCAAATGGGCCGCCCGAAGGGAAGAGGCCTGTTGGGGAGGGTCAGGGTTCACTTCCCTCTTGGTGAGAGCCAGGGTGCCGTGACCACATATGCGCATGGCAAGACTCAGCGGCAGAGAGCTCTGAGCAGGCCACAGGAAAACAAAATCCATTATTTAAGGCTCCAGTATCTGATCCCCGGTAGGAGCAAAATGCTCTTCTAGGAGATTCTAAGATCTATGACCTAGGCCCATAGGAAAAATGATAACCTGGGTCCTTCGCCAGGCATTATACAAACCCAGAGGAGGACTCTGAACCCAAATACAAAAAAAGAATACCAGGAACCACTAAAGTCCAATGACTGGACATAATTGGCTGGAAAGGCAACTCCCTCCAATCTCTCCCATCACAGAATGAAATTCAGGACGTAGGGGGGCTCCTTCCAAAGTCTGTGCACTGTGGCTCTCCCTGCAGACTGCTGCTGGGGCCACCTCCCCAGAAGCCACAGACTGCACCAGCCTGGTGACATCCCTGTAAACTGAGTCTGCGCGCCAGGGCTGAGGCCATCGAGCTCCTCTGTGTCCTCGGGTCCCGACTTGGTTGCTAACACAGTAAGCCCTGAATTCAGTGACCGGGAGGCTTGGGGGGGGGAGGGAGCAGAGAAGACAAGAGCTCAGGGTGCTGGTAAAGTCACAATTCAGAAACTCAACACAGAAGTGTCCCTGATTCTGGCTTTCAGGGTGCAGGTGAGGGAGTGACTGGGGAGGGGAAAGTCAGAGAGCATCTCAGGGAAATAAACAGTGTCACCCCCTTCTCTGGTTTCAGGACGCAGAGCAAGCTGCCAGCTCAGAAGCCGTCTCAGAGATCAGGAAATGGGAGGAAAAAGGATATGAATCAACCAAGTAGTTCAACCAGATGGTTCTGGCCAGTTCCACCCTACCTCGTGTTCCTCTGCCCTGAAGGGTGGCCTTTACAAAGGAAGAGAAAGAGGGGTTTGCCAGAGCAGAGGGTGGACAGAGGTTCCCTTAGGCCCCGCTGAATAAAATCTCCAGAGGCCAAGGCATTTTGTGGGAAGCTCCAATCATCCCTACTTATTCTAGATTTCAAGAAAAACCCCAGCCCTAACCTTTTCCCTTGCAAGATGTCCTCAAATTCCCCTGTGCACGTCACATGGAGCACCCCAAGCCCTGTACAGCCTGCCCCCACAGCCACATGAGGTGTGGGAGTTCACATTCTTTCAGCCAGTGTTCGTAGTTTTCCTCGGGGATCTCCACAGAAGTGGTCATGAAACAGGGCTGAGGCCTTTTGTCAAAACCCCTGTAACTGACTAGCAGGGAAATCGTGGGGAGGGCTGAGAAAGACAGTAAAGGCAGAAAGACCCAGGAAGCGGTTTATGGGACGGGAGACAGTGAAACGGATGAACATTCAGAGGCCCGTCCTCCTTCCCCAAAACCAACAGCAAAATTCAGCAGACCCAGGAGCACCCTCAGTTCAGGTCATTGAGAAAAACAGAGCTTTGTACTCCTCGACGTCCCCTGAGGTGCCTAACACAGGGCTTTACACAGAGTGGACACTCGATAAATGTGCTAATAATTGACTTTTTTTTTTTTTTAAACAAATAGCAACTTAAGAGGTGATGGAGTCATGTCAAGGTAACTGGTAACTGACCTCAGCCACAAAGCTCTTTTCCTGAAACCGTAAACACTCTCCATTGTCTGGAATGTGAAAGGAAAGGCCCAAGCCCTGATAACTAGGGCTACTAATCCAGGCTGCACCAAGGGCCACTTCTAATCAAATATACTTTCCCCTGGGGAGGCCAGAGATTTGCAGACAGGACATGCTATAAACCCAGAAAGTTGTCGGGGCACTAGCTCCAGAATGTGCATGTAGAGGTTCACCCAAGTACTCTTATTATTATTTCATTATTCACAAATATTGAACACCTACTCCGTGCCTGTGACAAAGCCCTACAGTCGCACAGCAAGGCCAGTGCCCCACTGTACCGTCCTTCTTCCCTTTCCTGGGCCGGAGTCTCAGCACAACTCCCAAGACACTGAGTGGAGCGTGAGTAAGGGCAGGCTCTGCCCCTGGGTGCATGCTCCAGGGCCCTGGCCAGCTCTGGGAACTGTCTGCAAGCAGCACAGGGAGTTCACATTTTGTATTTCAGAGGCGACGTAGTCTCAGATGGAGTTCAACTGGTCCTTCTGGGGATCATTTCTCATGCTCCTGGAGCCCTGACCCAGAGTCCAGCCAAGGTACTAGGGCTCGGCGCACACACACACCAGGGACCACCCGTGCCCAGTTAGCATCTGTCCTCAAAGCCCCGAGACTTTCCCTCCCAAAAGACACAACAGACCTTATACGCATCTTCACCTCAGATGGCTCAGGAGGCCCCAAAAAGAAAGAAGAAAGGAAAGTGTCAAACCACAGACATAAAGACAGAAAACGACACACGTATCTCGAGAATCTGACCACCTATTCGGGAATGAGTCCCTGGAAATGTTTTTCCACAAAGAAAGGCGATCCAAGAGTTTTCCTACCTGTTTTTAAAAGGGGGGTGGGGTAGGGTATGAATAAATAAATGAGTCATTGCAAAGTAGCCGCTGAAGCAAAGATAGGTATGAGCTACAAGGAGAGCAACCTGTGACATTGTCAACAGTTTGTCCCAGAGAGCTGGTGACTAGAAGGCCTAAGGCAGGTTAAGAGAGAGTCCAGTAACAATTTTAAAAGAATTGCAACTTTTTGAGAGGCTGCTAGGGGGGTACCCCATTGTGAGGAACATAAAGCATAAATTTTAAAAGCTCTGGATACCCCTGCAAAAGGCAATTAAGACCTGTGCTGTTAAGAGTTTGCAGTTCATTTCATATGGTCTACACTTTATTCCCTACTAACCAATCAAGCTCCTGGCTGGAATTCTGGAGATTCATTAAGCACCATATAAATACTCCAGGCCACACTGCCTCCAATGAAATCTTATAAGGAGCCTTTGCCAATTACTAGGAAACAATTACGCACCAAGTAGTTGGATTAGCTGTCCTTAGTTCTCTCTACAAAACAGAAAACTCTTCATTGTGGGTAGTAGACTAGACTGATAACATTCTTATGCTAAAGGAAAGAAAGGCACTATCATTCTGAGAATGCAAGCTGACCATAGTTTTTAAAGTCAGTTGAGTATACTATTATGTCATGGTGCAAGAATGTGCTTTTAATTGTAATTGACACACACAAATTACACAGCTAATCTGTGTGAACGCAAAGTTGCCAAGAAACTTAACATTTTAGCTCTTCCAGACTGGCGTCTGCATAGATGCAATCACACAAAGTAAAATATATTAAGTCCCCATTGCTCAATGCAAGAGGTCTCCCGGGTCGGTAAGGTAAGTCAACTTGATAAATCTCATTTTCCTCTGAATTAAATGATTGTCAGAAAGTGAATCACCCTTACTTTCCCCCTCATTAGGCATGCTGCAGTGCAAAAAAAAATCCTATAAAAATACCTATTTTGAGTCATTAATGTAAAATGAAGAAAACAGCAGCAGCCTAGAACAGGGATGTTGAAATTTAAGAGGAAGAGAGAGAAGAAAAATCCACTGGACACCTTATGTGTGTTTGTACAGTACTTCTGTTTTTTCAAACAATTCTGTCTTACGACAAAGGCACTGAAAGATTCTGACACCACCTCTTAGGAGAACAATCCACAAAGTTCTAAACAGCAGACTGTGCACCACAGAAAATGTTTATGTTAGATCAGCCCAACTATAAAACTCTTCTAACACTTGTCTGAACCCAGTGTCTCCAGTGTTTATAGATTGCTTTGCTATCTGAAAGACCCAGTTAGTATCTAAGATTTTAAGGGTTAAAAAAGTTAATCTTTCTCCCTGCGAGTTACCTACTCACAGCTCAGATCTCACTCTACAGGGAAAAGCAGCTTCGCCCTGGATGCTCCTGGAATCTAGGCAGGACCTCCACGCTCCAAGCTGCGAACTGCTAAAGTGATCAATGTTTTGATTTTTCACAGCTTTGAAAGCCTCTAACTGGCTTTTCCATTGTGGATCATTCCAAAGTCTGCAGCAAAATCCTTTTATGATGCTGGGGAGTGGGGGCGGGGGGGCAGGAGGTGGTGGCTTAGAGGGGTCACTTAAGTGTTGCCAGTCTGCTCAAACTGAGATTCACTGCAGGAAACTTTTAGTCGCACTTGCACCAAAATGCTAGCATTCCCCCCCCCCCCCAATGCCTTCAAAATTTGGAAAGCGTGGAGCCCAGTTAGCCTTATACCACAGTTTCGTTGCCTTTCCCAGGCTTCACCCAACCATTACCCCGCTTTTCTCTCTTTACCTTCCCAGAATTCACCAATCTGTTAGAACACTTCTGCCAGGTGTGCAGAGTTTTGGCAGACCAAATCCACATGCCTGAAGTGATGCCCACCAGCAAAGACATAAAAATTTTCAACATTTCCACTGCCATATTGGAGTCATCTGCAGAATACCGGAAGAGCGCCCAGTTGGAGATTTCATAGAAATAACAGGCAATCACACAGGTGGCAGGCACCGTGTATAGGACTGAGAAGACCCCAATCTTGACCATCAGCCTTTCCAACTTGTCCGTCTTTGTCCCATCCTTTTGCAGATTGGACCGAATTTTGAACAAGGCCACTAAACCGGCCGCGATGAATAGAGTTCCGATCACCAAGTAAGTGAAGAGGGGAGCCACCACAAAGCCTGTGAGGGCATCGAGGTTTTGGTTCCCGACGTAGCACAGGCCAGTCAGTTCATCCGCATCCACCAGTCTCATAATCAAGATGACAATGGTTTTCACAGCAGGGATGGCCCAGGCGGCAATGTGGAAATAAGAGCTGTGCATCTCAATGGCCTCATGACCCCATTTGAGTCCCGCTGCCAAAAACCAAGTGAGTGTCAGAATAACCCACCAGATGGAGCTGGCCATTCCAAAAAAGTACATCAGCAAGAAAATGATTGCACATCCTGTGTTCTTAAGTCCTTCTTGGATGAGAACAGGTTCTGCTGCCTCTTCAAAATCGCAGGATATCCTTTCCCGGCCCACGGTCAGCCTGACAATATAAGCAATGCTATAAATATTATAGCACATACTGAGAAATATGATGGGGCGCTCAGGGTAGGAAAACCTGGAGGAATCGATCAGGAAGGTGAGCACCGTGAAGGCGGTGGAGATGAAGCACAGACTGGCCCACACGGCCATCCAGATGTCTGTGAACTCCTTGGCTGAGCGGCTATACAAGCCAGCATCATAGCCACACTTGAGAACACAGTTCAGGCTCCTTTTCACCCAGATGTATTGATCCGAGTTGGTGCCTACGGAGTGGCACTCTTCCCCAGGCTGCATGGGGGTTTTGTGAGGTAATGGCACCTCCTCATCACCTGGCCCTTCCATGCACATGTGGTTGTGGTCATTCTGGGGTGGGAATTTGCTGCAGTTCAGGCTCTCTGGCCAGGCAAACCCAAATTCCTTCAGGACGGGTTCACAGCGCCTCTTGACTGAAAGACACATGCCGCCGCAAGGGCCGATGGGGATGTTGATCTTCTCTGTGCACATTGGCACATAAACCGAACAAAGGAAGAACTGGAAAAGTAATGAAATGAACAAAGAAAACAATGACTTGGAAGTCTGACCAAACGCTTGCACGAAGCGGAGTTGAATGCTTCCAGGCAAAGTACATACCGACTTTTAAACCAGCTATAGGATAGGGACTCTGACTGCTTACTCTGACCTCAGACTAGGGTGCCTAAAAAAAACTGTTGCTTGCACACTTTGCTTCTTCGGGTTCTAGCAATCCTTTCCCAGAAAACATAAATAAATAAACATATTAAAAGGACCTAAAGGATTACATAATCCCTTTTTTGCATAATGCTTAAGAAAATAAACCTTAAGACTTGACTTTGCGTCTCCCTCTTTGAAAGAGCTGAACAGACTAATTGAATGACTGAGTCATTCCAGTGATGGGATAATCTATTTTTGTCCTCATTTCTTTATCACCATAAAAATAAATGTTAAAAAAAATGTAGATCCGGCTTTTCTCCTATTAATATTCTCTCTTTTCTCTACTTTACTTTATCCCCTAAAATTTATTTTTTTAATCAGTCCCATACTGAAACAGAAAATGTCCTAATTGAGACACTAGTAGACCCAAGGATGGGATGCAGGTTGAGGTCTCTGGTCACCAGGGCTTTGTTTGGGCAGGTTTCCTCAATGAATAATAATGAAACACAATAGAAAAATATAAATGTGAAGTCCCTGGAACTGCAGTACCAGCAGGGGAGAGTCCAGTTGCTGTCCTCAATTCTTCCAGCATTGATAAACAGTCGGCTTGGCTCCTTACAGATGTTGTCTATGAAGTCTAGAGTTACAAGTAACTATTTTCCAGCATGTAAAGGGATCCAGTCCTGTCCTTCAAAACAGCTTGGCTGCTTCCCCAGGATACATGTAATTAAAAATATATATCCCTGCAAAAGCTGTTTCTCCAACAAAATTGCCACTGATGTCAGGATATGTGCTGTTTCCAAACTGAGAGCTAGAGGATCATTTCTTAAGCTTTTATAACCTAGTTCTAAAGTTCTGAAGACTCCGAAGGGACATTTCAGCAGCAACAGGTCTAATCCCAACCATCTTTCTGAAACCACAGTCCAACTTTTAAAATGACCTATGTAAAAACATGCACCTACTAAGTAAGCTGCCTGCCTGTTTCTTATCTCTCAGAAGTTACAACCAGAACCACGGATTTCTGAAGCTTTCAGCCTGGACAACTACCCTCTATTTTTTTTCCCAGGTTCTCTGCTGTCTAAATTTCTAAAACTCACTCGTCACCTCACCAACCAAAACACAACTAGTGCTAACCCTTTTTTAAAAATCTCTTTTAGTTCCTTTTTTAAAAAGTGAATAGGTTGTTGGTTTTGTAAGATTATAATCATGCTGTATATGCAAATTATTTCTTCACCTATTGTAGACTGAGCATTTTCTCTATCATTACAGAAGCTTTAAA
The DNA here is from genome assembly GCF_003265705.2 of Callorhinus ursinus. Taxonomy (NCBI): domain Eukaryota; kingdom Metazoa; phylum Chordata; class Mammalia; order Carnivora; family Otariidae; genus Callorhinus; species Callorhinus ursinus. Next base: position 16,178,283 of record NW_027397097.1, read on the forward strand.
ATTTTTACCGACTGAAAAAAATCTTCTAATATACAAAATACCTTCCTGGAGCTTGACCACACACTATCACCTTTTCCCCAAGCTGTGTTTTCTCCCCACCAAATCCTAAATCTGCCCTCAACCCTGAGGATCAAAATGATCTCAAGCCACCCAACCATTCCTTCCTGCATGACCTCTAAAGTCATGCAGGACGACGCGAGGAAAGGCCACTCCGCAGAAAACGAAGCAGTGGGGTTTCATTTAATAACCCACCCCCAAAATATGGGGGAGAAAGGAGGTCGGAGAGGGAGGAGAAGTTCCCGGCTCCTTATCTCTCCTTCCAAGTCTTAGTTGCAGCTGGCGGACTCGCCCACCGAGCAGCGGCAGCCAGAATCCTTGGCAAAGATAACCCTCAGCTCCACTGGGGTTAGGGGCTTGGCCAGACACGGGTGAGCAGGGGAGAAAAACGGAAGGGCGGGGTGTAAGAGTGGGTTCTTTCGCAGGCCAGACGACTTACACAACGTTTTGGCTTCCAGTCCCTGAGAAGGGACAAAAAAGTGGGGGTGGAAATCACTTTTCCAGGATAGTTTTACCCTTCAGCCTTGGAAGGGGGCAGGGGGCTTGGCCTGGCAAGGGCTTCACGGAGTTAGTTTGGGGCGTCCCCGCCCAAGGGGTCCCGTCCCGCCAGGGGGTGGGGGTGGGGGCGCCCACCTGCAGCTGGCTGGAGCAGCCGTACTGGATGAGCGGCGTGAAAGTTGTCAGCTGCAGTTCGGCGTCTGTCTGCAGCTCGTGCCCCACCAGGTTGGGCATCTTGGTCACGTTGTAGCCCAGGTTCTGGCACATGGAGATGCGGATGGGGTCGCAGCGCCTCTCCTCCTCGTCCCCGAAGCCCCGCGCTGGCTCCAGGAGCAGCAGCAACGGCAGCAGCAGCCGCAGACTGAGATCGATGCCCCCGGGCGCCCCCAGGACGCTCGGCACTGCGCCCCGCCAGGCCATGGCCAGAGCCGGGGGCAGCGACGGCGGCGGGGGGGCGTCCAGCAGACACCCCCAGTTTGCACGGGGGCGCCGGCTGCCCGCGCTGCTCCCAACTCCCGGGAATGGAGTGTGATAAGGCGCCAAGGGCGAAGAAGGGGCAGCGGCCGGGTCTCTGGCAGCTGCGCGCGACTGTATGGGATATTAGACGCCCGTAGCCGGGGCCGAAGGACAAACTGCGAGGGGCATGGCTGCAGGCAGCGAGCCCCCAACCCAGCGCCGGCCCCGTCCGCTCTGCCTCTCGGCGAAACCCGCCAGCACCCAGCGCCGCGCCGCTCTCACCGCCCGAGCCCTGCGCGGCGCTAGAGGTTGGCTGGGCGGTGGCGGGGCGGGACGGACAGTGCGCCTCTCCAATGGCCGGGCGCCGTGGGCAGCGAGGGGCGGGGACGCTCTGCCGCTGGAAGGGTCAGGCCCCCGCCCGCCCGCCAGCCCTCCTCCCCCGCCCTTCTCTCCCTCCCTCCCTCCCGGAGCGCCCCGCCCGGCTTCCCGGCTCTCACTTTCCTCCCACCCGGTTCGCGGCGCTCGGGGGCCAGGCAGGGATGGAGCCGAGTTGCTCCAGCCGGGCCAGCCTGCCCCCACCTCTTCCAGGTGAGAAATGCTCCCAGATCAGTCGACTCCCTTTCCTTCCACTCTTCCGGCTGTCACCTCGGCCCGTGGCTACCTATCAGGCAGAGAAACGTACACAAAGAACACGGGCTTTAGATTTACAAAGACTGTGGCTTTAAATCCTGGCTTTGTAACCTTCAGCAAATTGCTCAATCTCTCGGCGTCAGTTTCCTCATCCGTAAAGAGACTTGGGAGGATTAGAGGTAATGCGTAAAACGCTTAGCCCCGTGCCTGGTACAACGCAAGCTCGCAGCTATTTTCACTGCTAACTTGCTTGGGTTGGAGCCGGGCCGCGTCTCCCCGCCCCCAGACTCGGCCCGACCTGCGCCCGGGAGCTGCCTGTCTCCAGCCGCGAGTGGGGGAGGCGCCCCGGAGCAGCCGACCAGCCGACGGTCTCGCGCTCCGATTTCCTCACCGTATGAAATGAAATTCCACAGGGGGATTCAAAAGGAAATGAGACCGGGACGCTCCGTGCTTCTCGGCCCGCCGCCCTTCCTGTGTCGAGGACACGGTTTCTAAATAAGGTTGGGAGGGTGAGAGGGCGGGAGGGGAGAGGCTTGACCTGTGCACAGGAGGCGAAGAAGGCGCACAACCACCGAGGGTACCCTCCCCCAGCCTCCCGGGCATCCCTCCCCTGCAGCCTTCATCTCTAACTTATTCAGCTGCTGCGAAGGGTCCTGGAAGTCTGGGGATCATGCGACCGCTGTTTTGGTCCAGTTCCCCCCAACACACACATATTCCCAACCCTCCCCCACCCCACTGCCCACCCCTCGGGTGGAGGTTTGTGCTAGTTCACCCTTTTCCTTTCCAGTCAGACCAGTAGAACCCTCAGCAGGTGGATTTCTAAGCCATTTACTTATTGCTTGACTGTGGTGAAGCTACTGTGCCTCTCTGAGCTTCAAATGGGCCATCTGTAAAATAAGGAAATTCATGTCTTCCCCACACAGTTGTTTTAAGAGTTAAATGAGAGAATGCCCCTAAATCATTTAGCACAGTGTCTGGCACATACAAAGTTAGTGCCAAATAACTTGGTTTTTGTCATTGTGAGGTGACCTCCTGCTTTCCAGCCAGGTCCCAAAGACATCTCCTTGCTGCCCAGGTCTGAAGATCTGGATAAAGAGCTTTCTACTCTCTTCTTGAGATCTTTTGAGCAACACTTGCCAAGGTTTTCCTGGGCCTTGGTGACAGGCCCCAGATTTGTATGCATGTTTGTATCCTCTATTTCAGCCAAGTCTGGCAGATGGCAGAGGCTGGATACAAGTTGGAAGGATATCTGTTCCACTCCTGTGGTGCTCCTATTTTGCCTTATAGCTTTAGTTTTCATATACTGTCAACTAGACTCAGCTGAGGGCAAGAATGGAATCAACTTGTTTTGGTCTTTGGCTCTGTACCTAGAACTGTGTTGGGCACATAAAAGCTGCTTTGTCTCCCGCCATCATCACAACCTCCCAGGGAAGGAGACTCTATTAGCCTCTTAAAGAGATGACGAAACTGAGGCTAGAACCAAAGTAATAGTTAGAAAATGGAAGACCTTTCCAAAAAAAAAAAGAAAAGAAAAGAAAATGGAAGACCAACCAAACCAGGGCCCAAGGAGGCCCCTCAAAGATGGGAGGCAGGGTTTTTTTCCCTAGCAATATTCCCAGCTGGAAGTCTACATACTCAGGAGTAGGGTTGACTCTTCCGTTTGTGCTGAGTAATGCAGGAGACCATAGGCCCACAGAGATGAATAAATGATGAGATGAATGAATCCAATGAACAGATGAACCCCACCCTCTAGGAACTCACAGGAGGAGACAAAGAAGGAACAGACAACTGTAACTCAATGTGGTAAGTGCATAGAGAATTGTGGGTGAATTGAGGGTGGAGGTAGCTGAGGTTACAGGGCTGTGCAGAGGCAGATGGCCTGCAGGATTCTGAGCTACTCAACAAAGCAGAGTTAGTGTGCAATGGGCACTTCTCCTGACACATTTGCAGGAAGGGGAGGAAGGCTTGCCGTGTACTGACGGTATATGTGCATGGTTTATTGAAGGATGAACTCTGCGAGGTCAAAGAGCAGCACAAGGCCTGGCACAAGAGGCTACACCATCAATGTTGAGGGAAGCCATACTATTATCAGACCAACAACCAAGAACTTCCATAGAACACTTACTCTGGGCCGGATACTGGGTTACATGCTTTCTGTGCATTATCTCATTTATTTCACTCAGCAGCTTGAGAAAACTGATGTTTTGAGGGGTTAAGCACTTTGTTCAAGATCACACAGTAAGTGACAGGGGACTCAGACGCATGCCTGTTTATGGGCATGGTACTGCTCTCACAGTACTGCGTGCGCTTCACCTAGTCCCTGGTTAGAGATGCCCCTTTTGCCTTCTGGACTTTTTCTTCCTAGCCCCAGCATCCCTGCCCTGGCTTGCTTGAACGACTGTCTCCTTGGAGAACGCTGGAAGAAGCCCCTTCCCGGGCAGAAGCTTTTCCTGTCAACAGCTTTTCTTTCCCCGGCATGGAACTCATCACAGGTATTTTCCAGAAAAGAAAGCCAGGGGAATCACATTTCAGTCTGCATGTGGAAAGAAAACAAAGACCACGACTTAGAGCTCAGTCTGAATGGCCCGGAGCCCCTCAGCCTCTCCTCTCACAGAGCGGTTTACACAGTCGCCAGTCTGCTCCCAGTGACAGGCCTGGCATGTTTGTCTTTGTTGCAGAAAACACTTCCCTGAGGGAGTTCCACGCCAAGGACTCTACACCCTGTGATAGGCAGAGCATTTAGGAGAGGAGCAGAAGATGGGGACAGGGGAATGGAACCTTCCATTAACCTAAAGGGCAGGCTGTGGGCCCCTAGTGGCTCTGGCCTGAGGGCCTGGGCAGCTTCCTCTGTCCACTCTCTGAGTAGGAAGGAGGCAGCCACTTTGGAGCTACAACAAATGTGACTTCAGCAGGCCAGTTGGAGGGCTCTCTATTTGCATCTAATGAGAGGCTGGGTTCTAATTAACTCCTGTGATGTGTTAATTTTTCAACCTGACATTTTCTGCTCTAATAGATTCTTGTAATGGTTTCTAAATTAAAGGCTGCATTTGAAGACTAGGGTTTAGGTTAAAAATCCACCACCTAGGGGGGTAGGGGGCTGTAAACATCCTTTCCCTCCTAAGGAAAACCTCTCATTTGCAGTTCTTTGCTAACCCAATTAAGTACTGAAGTAGTCACCCCAGAGCCTGCTTTTTATTTCCTGCGAAACAATCCAACTAATCCATATTCAGTAGCTTCCAAGAGAAGTCTTATTCCAACCACTCATGAAGAAACCAGCTTCTTTGAATATGGACAGAACATTTAGAACTCACAAAGAGCAGTCTTGATAGAAAATGCAAGAAAATGGTTCATTATTATCCTGTTTGGTTTTTGAGGGGAAAATTCGCTGGGACCAAAACCTCATAAGGACTGGGAATTTATCGTGGAATAAGAGAAGCACGGGGAGAAGCCAGGTCACATCCCATCAGTTTATAGATGGTCTGGGTGCTACATCTCCCTTGGCACCCAAACTAGTTATGAAACAAAAACATGTGTCCTGAGTAAAGCAGGAGGGAACCCTAATCTCGCTCAAAGTTGAGGAATCACAGGCCCCAAGAGGTTCAGTAACGGCTCTTAAGTGGCAGAGCCAAACCCCCGACTTCTTATCACTTGCACCACTAGCCAGGGAAGAATCAAGTCACCAGAGAGCTCTTGAATGTCAAGGAATCAAAGCCCTGTTGTTCCTCCTACCAAGCATAAGATGGTACAGAGGACATTCTTATTTGTTGGTGGTGATGGTTTAATATACATACAGATGGGCAACTGTGAACCTGCGCAGCAGGCAAAAAATACTGCTAACACACTTGGTACCTCTGCAACTTCATTTCATTTCAGTATCCGTCAGTCAAACCAGTAGCAAATGTTTAATGATAGGTTCTTGTGGACATGTCACTGAGCAGTGTCCTGGGAGGTATGGAGGCATTAGAATGTGGTTCCTGCCTCCAACAAGCTTACAGTCACATTAGAGGAGACTAAGACACGAGACCCAGAGTGAAACTTATTTATAATTAAGTGCTTTTTCTTGAGCTCCCTTACTCATTATAAATTTGGGTTTTTGTTTCGGTATCAGTTTTGGTTTGGCTTGGTTTTGATCCCTTTCACAGTCCTTCAAGGTCAGAGGCTGTGTCTTCTTCACCATTGTGTTCCTGAACAGCAAAGGAGATACTACCTGGCCTGTCTGCAGCCCTCAATAGATGCTTGTTGAATAAATAAATGAATAGTTCAGGCTATAAGTGCTCTAATTCTTCAGAAAAAGAGAGCCTTCATTATGTTCTGGGTATAGGAGGCCATCAAAATGCAACCCAACTGGTTCCGGAATGATGGTCAAGTCTACTCTACAGGCCACGCCTACAAGACAGCTTTCTGCTTTCTTCACAATTCGGAAGTTTTGCCAATCACTTATCATCCTTTTCTGTTTTTTTCTGCAGATTCTTAAATATTTTAAGGTAGAAAAATGTCTTGGCTAGAATTGTTGTTTGATTCAGAAGCCTGTTTCTAAACTTCATGAATCAGCCCAAGATATTTTCTTATCACTGTTCATTGGCTAGTTGACCACTGATCTCAATATGGTCACCTGAAGGCATTAGGAATCATATAGGCCATATATGTGCAGGAGTATCCAGCCAAAGAGTTATAATAAGTCAGGAGATCACCTGTAAGTAGTAAGTTTGTAGAAAAATTGAAATGTGAGTCTAGCTATGAGGGGTGTGTGACTTTCCAAGAAACCCAGGGAAGCATGGAAGGGAAAGCACCTGTAATAATATCTCTCACAGGCAGCATTCTCATCAGTTGATACAGGTGAGAAATGAACAGTAATAAAAATAATGCTAAATAATGAAAAAGTGTGAACTGGCCACCTGCTGTGGATAAACATGAACTAGACTAGACAAGGTGTCAGGTGGTGGTTTTAAAACATAGCCTCAAGTTCTTTGACATTCCTCCCATTGAAGGGCAGAGTTTATATTTCCTCCCCTTGAATTTGGGAGGGCTTGTGACTTCTTCAACCAATAGAATAGTGTAAGTGACACCAGGTGACTTCCAAAACTATGTCATAAAAGGCCATGCAGTTTATTTGCTGGGAAATTTGCTTTGGAGCTCTGAGCAGCCCTGTAAGTAGTCCAGCTACCTTGAGACCACCGTGCAGATTTTCCAGTTGATAGTGCCAGATGAGCCTCTCCTTCAGCCACCCCAGGCTGAGCACCAGAAGTATGAATGAAGAAACCATCTTGGAAGTAGATTCTCTGGTCCCAGGGTTCCTACCCCCAGCTGTTTGAGTCATCTCAACCCAGACATTGTGGGGCATAGAAGAACCACACTTGCTGTGCTTTTTCCAAATTCCTGACACACAAAATACATGATGGTTATTGTTTTATGCCTATCTTAGTCCATTTGGGCTGCTATAACAATACCATACACTGGCTGGCTTATAAATAGACATTTATTTCTCATGGTTCTGAATACTAAGAGCTCCAAGATCAAGGCACCAGCAGATTCAGTGTTAATAAGAGCCCATTTCCTAGTTCCTAGATGGCTGTCGCTTTGCTTTGTCCTTCCAGGGCAGAAGGGATGAGGGGACTCCCTGGGGTCTCTTTTATAAGGGCTCCACTCTCATGACCTAATCACCTCCCAAAGCCCTTACCTCCAAAGGAGAGGGTGACTCAGCTAGAAAAAGAATGAATATCACCCAGAGGTGCATAAAGGGAACTTATATCCTCCCTTGGAGAGAAGGATAGAATGTTTTCAGTTGCATGAGGGACCATTGGGTCATGTTAAGTGGAAGCATGATTTTGCTGTTGTCTTTATTTAACAGTTACGTATGGTTTTCAAAGGTGTGTATGAATGCCAAGTTGACAAGGAGTGGATTCTGGTAGCTCTTTATTGTCGATTTAGCTGCAGTGGAACTCATTTGCTAGAATTCCCTTCCCTGCATGGCTCCAGATTGGGATTGGCCAAAAGAGAAATTGGCACAAGACTGGAGAGGTGGAAGCAAAGCCGTGTTTTCTACTCTGAAAGTCACAGCTGGGTGCCAGGCACAGTGGCAGTTCATGACATTGAGTCGGCTGGCTCACTTATTGGCAGGGGCAGCACTCGGACCTGCATGAGCTCCTCCTTCATCTGCTCTAAGTCTTGGGCTAGGTGCATGTGTAGCTCCATGGTTAAGGGCTCTAGCTTCTGCAGATCACCTGCATCAAGATTAGAGATGGTTAGACAGACTTGGCATCCAGTTTATCCTTGTGTATTCCAATTTGCCCTTGACTTCCCAAACTTTGCACCTCACTTTCCTTCTTGATTGCAGGGTTGGCTGATCTGTCGTGACTTTGGGCCCAACACCAGGCACAGAGGCGATGCGTTGCATAGAGTACTTCACTGGTTTCCACAGTTTTGTAAGGTCTACTCCTTGCTATAAATTCCTTGTTCTACCTTACTCACAGTGACTCTGCTTCTCCGAGCAAACCCTGATGATATATCCCATCAAAAAGATTGGGAGGATGTTAGCTCTGGAAGCTGCCTTAGAGTTCATTTGGCCCACTTCTCATTTTATAAATGGGGAAACTGAGGCCCCAAATGTGACTTTCCCGAGTGGCACATAAATAATGAGTGCTTGAACCAGTTTGCTAACCTGCTCTGTGACCTAAGTATTTGGCAGATTTCTCTTTGACTTATGGAATTGTGACTGGCCTGCTATACCAGGCTGTATTATCTACAGCAAGCACTTAATTGAGCCCCGTCAGGCATTTTGTGAGGTGTTTTGCATAGATTACCTCATTTAATCCACATGCCTTCCAGAAGATATCCTAAATTTGAATTATTTCTCTCTACTCTCTATCTCCACCACCACAAAATGTCCAGTCCCCATCAGCTCTCACGTGGACAGCTGTCTCCTGATAGGCCTCTCTCCACCACTGCTCATTGACAGTCTCTTCTCTACATGGCAAACAGGGATGCTTTCAAACCAGCTTCCACAGATCATGCTCCTCTCTGAAACTGCTGGAAACTTCGTCAGTGGTCTCCCATTGTCGTTGGAAGAAAATTTATCTGGCCTACAAAGTCCTGTAAGATCTGGCCATCTTCCCTCACCTTCAGTCACACCCCTACCTTGCTCACCACACCCCAGCTACATTGACCTTCCCTCTATTCCTAAAACATGCCCAGCTACTTCTTGCTGTAGGTTCTGAAGTCTCTCCTCTGCGTAGAATGACATTATCATATTCTCCCCCATCTTCCCAGGGCTGCTCCTTCCTAACAAATGTCTTTTCCTCTGAGACGTCTTCTCCAACACTCCTATTTCATCCTTCCCTGCAGTCACTCCTTAGCCCTGTTTTATTTCCTTCACAGCATTCACTTGCTTATTTGTTAATTTTCTCTCTCTCCTATCTAGAAAGAATCTCCACAAGCACAGGGTCTTAACTGTCTGATTCACTAAGATGTCCCTGGTGTCCAGCAGGTACTCAGTAAATATTTAAGTGAACAAACCTATACAGTACCTACTGTTATTCTCCCCATTTTAAGGTGAGGAAACAGAGTCCCTGAGAATGCTGAATTCCAACTTTTGGAGGCAATGAAGCTGTCTAAAGTAGGATGCCTAATGGTCGAGAGCTCAGGCTGTGGGGTCAGGCAGACCTGTGTTGTAATTCAGTAAAATGTGTCATAGGATACTAGAACTACAAGGAACCTTTGATAATCAGCTAGTTCCCTGCCTAATCATTATAAGTAAAGTTAATCAGTCAGCAACCATTTCTTGAGTTCTTACAGTGTGTATTGCTAAGGTAACAGAAATTGCTCCCCCAAACAGGGCAGACATTAAAGATCACTCATTTATCACATCCTGGGAATTTCCATTTTATCTGATTTTCCTTCAGCAGCGCTCAACTTTTTAAAATGTTTTTTCTAATTTTTTTAAAATTTAAATTCAATTAATTAACATATATATTATTAGTTTCAGAGGTGGAGGTCAGTGCTTCATCATTCTTATACCCAGTGTTCATTATATCACGTGCCCTCCTTAATGTCCATCACCCAGTTTCCCCATCCCCCACCCTTCTCTCCTCCAGCAACCCTCAGTTTGTTTCCTATGATTAAGAGTTTCTTATGGTTTGTCTCCCTCTCTGATTTCATCTTGTTTTATTTTTTCCTCTCTTCCCCTATGATCCTCTGTTTTGTTTCTTAAATTCCACATATGCGTGAGAGCATATGATACTTGTCTTTCTCTGATTGACTTATTTTGCTTAGCATAATACCCTCTAGTTCCATCCATGTCATTGCAAATGGCAAGTTTTTTTTTTGATGGCTGAGTCGTGTTCCATTGTATATATATACCAGATCTTATGTATCCATTCATCTGTTGATGGACATCTGAGTAGCCCTCAATTTTTTAGTTTCAAGAATTTGACTACATTTTAGGCCCTCCTACCTTTGTTTTTTCCCATTATCTCTTTTGCCTTCAAGAATCTATACCTGAGGGGCGCCTGGGTGGCTCAGTCGTTAAGCGTCTGCCTTCGGCTCAGGTCATGATCCCAGGGTCCTGGGATCGAGCCCCGCATTGGGGCTCCCTGCTCTGCAGGGAGCCTAATTCTCCCTTTCCCACTCCCCCTGCTTGTATTCCCTCTCTCCGGTCTCTCTGTCAAATAAATAAATAAAATCTTAAAAAAATTAAAAAAGAATCTATACCTGCGGTTTCATTTCTGTTCTAAAACAAGAACAAGGGACACATTTTAAGAAAACAATTTTTAGACACATGCAAAGAACAGTAGCATCTGATAGCATCTGTTAGACTACCATAGACCTGGAAGAAACCTTCCAGATCATCTTCTGCAGAACCCCACTTAACAGAAAAAGAAGCTGAGACCCAATGGGTGCAGATGACTTCTCCAAGACAGAGTTAGCACTAGATATCCTTTACCCTGCCTTTACGACTCTTCCCACCACATCACACTGTCTTCCTTCCACCTCCTTAGCAAACCAGGATTGTTTGGGTAAATAGCAGCAGACCTATTAATCAGACCTGAGGGTTCAGTCTGCATATACAGAGAGCTGGGTGATAGGTTGCTCAGTATAACTGGGCCCTTAGAAACCACTCTTAGAGGGATACCTGGGTGGCTCAGCCAGTTAAACATCTGATTCTTGATTTCGGTTCAAGTCATGATCTCAGGGTTGTGAGACTGAGCCCTGTGATGGGCTCTGCACTGGCCATGGAGCCTGCTTAAGATTCTCTCTCTCCCTCTGCCTCTGACCCTCCCCACCCTCCCCCCAACTCTAGCGTGCAAGAGTGTGTGCACTCTCTCTCTCTAAAAATAAAAAAAAAAGGAAACCATTCTTAGAAAGCAAAGAATCTTACCTCATCACCTCATTTGCAGATAATTGTAGATACAGAGGGAAAAGGAAATGTTAATTGACTGTCCACTTTGATACTGTTAGCTAGACACAGAGTAAGGCTAGAACCCAGGCCTCTGACTTCACAGATCAGTACTTATTGCATCATGCTGAAGCCTTGGCAGGTAAAACACAGAAACACAGTGAGCCCCAGGAAAGAGTGTTGAATGACAGTATCTTCCAGCAAGGAAATCAGGAAATTCTGTTTTCTTCTTAGAATTAAAATCTATCATGGTAACTCTCTACAGGAAAAACAAAAGCATAACAAAATTTCTTAATCATTGTAGGGCTTTTGTGAGAATTAATGAGATACATATATGAAGGTCCTTACCATTGGGCTTGGAAAATTCTGTTAGCTTTCCTTCACCTGTTTGTTGTGGCATTGAGTTAAAACTTGCCAGTGCTGTACTACTTAAACCCAAGAATTCTCCATTTCTCATTCTAGAGGTAAGTTTTCTGTACCTCTTAGTAAGCTATGGTGAAACTCCGGGGGGAATAATTCATAGTATATTCTAGGTGAATAGTGCCCCCTACAGTTGTACAGTATGTGGCTCTTTATACTGTGGTGGGGCAGCAAATACAGACAGTCTGTAACTTAACAGTGGTTCAACTTATAAGTACGATTTTACAATGTGCAAAAGCAATACACACTCAGGAAAAACCGTACTTTGAACTTTGAGTTTTGGTCTTTCTTCAGGCTAGCAATATGGGGGGATGATCCTCTCTCATGATGTTGGGCAGTGGCAGCAAGTCACAGCTTACGAGGGTAAACAACCCATATACTTACAACCATTCTGTACCCATACAAGCATTCTATTTTTCACTTTCAGTATGGTATTCAATTATGTGAGATAATTCAGCATTTATTATAAAATAGGAATAGGCTTTGTGTTAGATGATTTTGCCCAACTGTAGGCTAATATAAGTATTCTGACAACCTTGAAGATAGGCGAGGCTAAGCCATGATGTTTAGTAGATTAAATGCATTTTTGACTTAATGATATTTTCAACTTATGATGGGTTTATCAGCATGTAACCCCATCACAAGTCAAGGAAGATCTGTAATAATGAAAGTTTACATACACTAAGTTAAATGATACTCTAAAAGGTAAGGACTGTTGTTATGTCTATTTATCAGTGATAGAAATGAGGATTTGGAGGGAATAAGGCACTTGCCCAAGGTTACAGTACAGGTGGAGTTAGGAATATTTACAAATAGACCTGCAAATAGAGCAAGCAAATTAGAGCCAGAAAGATCTGATTGAACTTTGTGCTTGACAGTTTACTAGGTGTGCAATGCTGACCAACTCAATCTTTCTGAGTCTCAGTGTTCATATCTTTAAAATGGGATAATAGAAATTATGGAAGACATTGTTGATTGTTGAGCCAGTAGCTTCCCCCAGCCCCTATGTGCCCAATCCAAACCTTTCTTCCTTCCTAACAACAATGTATCAGGATATCAAGTGCTTTCTTAAGAAGAGGAGCTTTCTGAAAGTACCCAACTTTTCTTACTCCAGCTTTTGGATGTTGTGTGAGGATGTGATAACTGGAAGTGTTGCTGTCATACCAACAAGGACTTGGGTCAAATGCTGAAGATGAATATATGATTAAATTTAATGTGTCAACTTGATTGGGCTACAGTGTGTTTAGGTATTTGGTTAAATATTATTCTGAGTGTTTCTGTGAGGATTTTTGGATGTGTTTAACAATTAAATCAGTAGACTGTGTAAAGCAGATTGCTCTCCCTAATGTGGGTGGGCCTCATCCAATCAGTTGAAGACCTAAATAGAATAAAAAGGCCAGCCGTCCCCTGAAATGGGGAAATTCCTCCTGCCTTCCTGCCTTCAAGCTGGTGCATTGTTTTGTTTCTGCCTTTGGACACTAACTGAACTATTGGTTCTTTCCTGGGTCTTGAGCCTGCCAGCCTTCAGACTGAAACTACACCATCAGCTCTCTTGGGTCTCCAGCTCACCAACTTACCCTGCAGATCTTGGGACTAGTCAGCCTCCATACCCAATTTGTTATAATAAGTCTCCTTAAATATATGTGTGTACATAGGTATGTGTTGTATGTGTGCATAAGTGTATATGTATGTGTGTGTGTATCTGTATATATATCCTATTGGTTCTGTTTTTCTGAAGAACCCTAATACAATGAGAGAGCAGAGAGACAGAAAGCACTTGGGTTCTTGCAGATATGACTGGAGCTACTGAGTTAATCAACCCCAGTAATCTTTACGTCTTGACTTGTGGTTGAGATAATACAGTTTTCTTCTTGTTTACGTCAGTTTTAGTTGGGTTTCCTATGTCTTGCACCAGGAGGCATCATAACTGACCCAGCAACCAAGCAGTAGGATCTTTGTGAAAATTAAGTGGTGGTCAGTAAATACTACTTTTCTTCTCAGCATCTAAGTTATAGTACAAGACTCTTTTGTTAATAATGATAATCCCTTAAGTGGTACAGTCTTCTGTCTGCCACAGAATGCTTCCATAGGCATTCTTCTACTAGGCTGAATTTCATGAAGATTGAGACACATTTGATTTATCTCTAGCTTTAGCTCCTAACATAGTTGTTGAATGTTTTTTAGACCCTATCTTTTAATGAATTAGTTCTTCCTTAATGTTCACTTGGAAGTAATCATGTAGGAACTGGGCAAGGTAAACTTGACACAATTCTAGATGTGTACCTTGTAGTATAGTTGTTGGTTATAGAACAGCTCAATTTGGTTCTCCAGTGGGCAAACCTTATGTTGAAAGTGATGTGCTCATATATTAACTACCATTATGTGAAACCTATGCTGTATTGAAGGTATCATTAACTGAACAACTCATCATATGGACAGTCCCTGACTGTTAGGATTGCCACCAAGGACACAGTTAGGTTGCTTGGAGGGTCTTGGGTAACCCAGGACTCTAGGAAGAGCAATAGACAATGCTAGATGAGATTCTAAAAAGTAAACAAGAATTTTAAGGATAGCCATCACCAAGTTGCCTCTGCTTGCTGGGGGATATGTTCTATATTACCAGCAACCAGAAACAAGAAAGGGAGAGAAAAGGAAGAGCCCTAAGAGAGCTAATATTATGTATGTGTTGGGGGAATCGGATATGGAGTGGAAGGAGGTTATCAAGGAAAGGGAAGCCTATGGCTTTTTTATCTTTGGGCTTCTTCTAAGAGGAAGAGCCTTTTTAGGGAATAGTCAACTCTTCACCATGACTCTTCTATAGACTTTGTGAATGAAGGGAATCCTTGAGCAAGGAAGCCTTCTTTGTGGTCAGCAAGCCTGTGAGGAAGAGATTAATCATATCTCAACAGCTGTTCCCTAATTTAATCTCTAGAGATTGTAGAATCTAGAAGGTCAGGTGTATGGCTCAGGATACTGTATTTTCCATCAAGTACCCCAGGTGATGGTGTTGGTAATTTTTCAGACCCTACCTTATTATGATATGGGGACATCTGAGCTAGGCACCATATTTTGAGGAGACCCCTGGCAGGTAATTACTGTGGCCTAAAATATCTTTGTCAGGCTTTTATTTGTGAGGGTCAGGCATGTAGGTGGGAGAAAGTGGGTCTAGAGAGCATGATGCTCAGGTCTTCTCTTCGGGGGGGTCCTTGTGGTTCCCTCTGGGGATCTAACCTTGAACAAAATGCTTGTACAATGTCAGGGCTGCTTCTAGCCCAGTTTCTATGAGAACTAGTAAAGTATCACCTTCTGGTGGACACTACCTGTGGGGTTGATGGCTTGGGGAGAGGAAGAAGGCTAGATTTTAGCCCCACTTACCCACAGTGGGCACATCTGAACACTGTACAGTTTGCTCAAGCATACAGGATGGCCTTACATTATGTGAGGATCATAATAATCTGAGGATTAATAAAAAAATAAAAAAATAAAAATAAATAGCTCTTGGGGGGGTCCCCAGTGGAGCTCTAAATAAACAGCCCCCTTTTCCCGACTTGTTTGAAACAAGTTGAATAAATAAGTAAATAAGTAAATAAATAAATAAATAAATAAATAAGGCCAAAATATCACCCTAACTAGTGAGAGAAGCTAGGCTGATCGGTAGATGCTACTGCTTGAGTGCAGAAAAGTAGCTGCCTTGTATTCACTGGCTAACGTATGCCAGGTGCTAACCTGACACTATTTCTACCTCCCTTACCCCCAAAAAACTTGAGGGAGTGAATATTAGGTTCCCCATTCTGTAGATAAGGAAACTGAGTTAGTAAGTAGGAGGAGCATTCAAACCCAGGCCTGACCAGTCCCTACCCTTCCAACTTCTTCTTACTGGCCACGGCAACTTCTGGAGAACCAGCTGAACTTCTACAGGCAGAACCCGATTTAATCAGCCACCCATTCTTAGGAGATTTCCAGAACTATCCCCTGCAGAGCTTTCTCCTTTCCCCAACACTCTCCTTTGGCACAAGCCAAAAAGTCCTGGCTCCTCCAGAAGATGCAGAAATGTGAAAGGCCTCGAGTGCTCCGGTTCCAGGTCATTCTTCATTGCCCCTGGGAGCACTAGGTCTAATGCCAGCACGGATGTACTATTTTGAAACTAAATGCATTTCTCAGAAAACGCAGGCATAGTGCCATTTCAAGGACATATTTTATATCATCACACAGGTCCATGGTCCCACAGTGCAATATAACTGCTGCTGTTTAATCTGGGCCCTACCGCCTATGGAGAAGAGTTGCTTTGTTTAGCCACGGGAGCATGTTGGGAAAACCACACTCATAGACCCGAAGGGCTATTTTGCTCTCATGACTTCTTCCATCATCACAGATATGGCTTTCCATGGGATAGTTCTTGTCTTAGGTAAGCTTCCTCTGAAGCAGAGCCTGAGATGAGTTGTGTTCAAGTGATTTACGGAGTGATTTCAAGGAGAAACCATACAGGACAGGGAAGGGGGGCTAAGCAAGAATTTGGCTTTGGCTTAATCCCATGGGGAGCTCTGGAGCAACAAATTGCACCACAGGGTTAGTGTTGCCTTAAGGTTAGGAGGGCTGGCCTTTTGTGCCTCTGAGACAGTCAGCTATTGGCCACTGGTTGTGGAGGCCACATGAATGTGTACATGTGCACGTAGCCTCCGGGTCAAGGTGGCTCCCTCTTGGCCAAGGGCAATTCTTCAGAGAAGGGGGTAGCTGTCCATTGGATTAGCCAACTTCCCAGCAGCTCGGGGAAACTGCCTGGTGCGCTGGCTGGTAAAGGGATCTAGGCAGGGCACCAACACCAGTTCTGAATCACAAGACACAAAAATCATTTGAATCTGAGTATTGGTTCATTAATCTCAGAGTTCCCAAAGATTATGCCTCATTATGTATTTCTCTCTAAACATGTAATCGGTGAATAAACCAAGGCAAAAACTACATAGTAAATAGTCTTACACTTCCAAGTAGCTGTGACTAAAGATGATGTTCAAGCAACAGTCACCCTATTTTGACATTCAGCTGACCTGCTGAAATATGTAACCGGTACTGCTACAGCATAAATTCCATTTGGTATTCATTGGCAGGACCAATCATACTGCATATAGTCAGTCTTACAGTATGACCAATAGGTGGCACCAGAAACACCCACACTTATTCCAACTAATTGATGCGTTATGTATGTATTTGCTCAAATTTCAATTCCTCTCCACTTAGGTTTTTTCATGTTGAAAAGACACTCATAGCATTAAGTCCAAACCAAAACTTGGTAACTTAGGGCTTCCCATTTGCTAGTTGACCTCTTGCTTGGAGGGTTATTTGAGTGTTAAAAAAAAATAGGGTGATAGGGCCAGTGAATTCAGAAAGAAAACATCTATTCATTAGCAAAAGGAAGGAAAAAAGACTGGAGCCCTGCATCCTTTTCCTTCAAGGTCTTTTGAGTGTATAAATGCTGAAGATTATTAGGAAATATTTGAATAACAGGATAAAAAAGTCAAGGATACTGTCTCCAAAACATGAACTTTATTCCCCACTGAAAACAGGCTTGGATTGTAACCAAGTTGTTCAAGGATTGCCCTGGCCAGTATCTGACTGCAGGGTTCCACTCCGGGAAAGGCCTCTGAGACTGGCTACCATTTGCAAGTGTGTTTCTTTTGAAGTTTGGACTTTATTGTTGGTGGGGGGAAGTCAAGAGGGGGAGGGGGTGCTGCATCTTCCAATTTTTTTCAACAGTCCAGCATTGCACTCTTTTTCCTACATAAGGCTATTCGAAGGAGCAGAATGGACAGAGGAAAAAGTGCTAAACTGAGCAGTAAGCCATGATATACTGAACTGAGCATTAGGCTACTTTCACGATTTGATCTTCCACCCACATTAGAAATGAGGATACTGAGTCTCAGGAAGGTCATCTAGGTCTGGCCAGGACCTCAGTCCAGTTCCTCTGACCGGTTGCAAGGCCCAGCTAAATCTAGACATGCCATGAGCTCACCCTGCAGATTTGGACAAACCATTTCACCTTACTGGGCTTGCACTTTGTGTATAACAGGGGAGGCTGATCTGCCTGGCCCCAAAACACCTTCCAGCTACAAACCGCGATACTGAATAGTACGTGTAGAGTGCAGTGTCTTGTGTACTGATTGGGGCTGGAGGTGTGGCTTGGCACCACAGTCAGTAGGAAGGGAGGGTAGAGCTCACTTTGATAGTGTTCCAAAGTGGAAGGTGACACAGCTATTATACAATGCGTTAAACAGTCTGGTTCTTGTATTTTGGGGGAAAAGTAAATACCAGGTCCTGATTAGCGTTTCCTATACCTGTCGTCAGCTTGTGATACTGTAAACACCGTGCCTCTGGGAGCTTGCCTTTCCAAATGAAATGATCCTCGGGTTTGGAATGCCTCTTTTCATGGCATGCTCTTCTGCCATGCATGCCACACATTATTTTCACTGCCCTTCTCTGAACCTTTACTATTTTGCTTTGCATTTTTGACAGCAAGACTGATTAAAGGGAGATTTTGTTTTTATTTTACTTAAAATGTTCTTCCAAAGGATACATATGGATTCCTTGCTCATACACCTCTCTGTTTTGTGAATAGGAAAAGTCAAGAAAGAGGAAGAGAAGAAACTAACCTGAATGGAGTGCCTACAATGTGTCAGGCTCTCTACTATGTCCACTTGAGAGCTGATCTGTCTTCATCCTCTGGGATGGGAGGCAGTGTGGTGTAATGGCTATGTGCCCCAGCCCTGGCGTCAGACAGACCTGTCTTCTCATCAGGATGCCGCGCACCCCTGGGCAACCTGTGTAACCTGTCAAAGCTTTGGCTTCCTCAATGAGACAACATCCACAAAGTACGTAGGATTAGCCCAAAGTAAGTAATCCATGAATGTAAGCAAACACCATGACTAACACCCCGAAGGGCAGATCTCACACCACTTCACACTAGATCAAAACAAAATAAAACCAAAAAGCAAAAAAACACTGAGGTTCTAGGAAGTTAAGTACAAGTTTTTCGAACCCATAGTGATCTGACATTGCTGCAGTTATCCGTTGTTTCTTCTCCCCTACACCCCTCTTTACCCACAAAACTGCCCTACTCTCCATCCCACATTGTTTGGCTAGAACAGACCTGAACAGTGGCCAGTGTGTGAGCTCTGGAGCCAAATGGCTTGGTTCAAATCTCAGCTCTATCACTTATTTGCTATGTCGTTCTGGACAGACTCCTTAACCTTTCTGTGCCTTAGTATTTTTGTCTATCACATGGGGATAATAAAAGTTATTATAAAGACTAAGTAAGCTAATACAAATGAAATGCTAATAACATTGCTTCACACTCTAAGTGCTCAACAAGTATAAAGTATTACTACTTATCTTACCTTATCTGTCTCCTAGGTGTGGGCGCATGATTCAGATCCCACCAGAGTGTCCTGTCTTCTTGTTTACCATGACTGGTCTAGGGCAAGGTCAGCACAATTTTTCTGTAAAGAGCAGATAGCAATACTTTATGTTTTGTGGGCCAATCTGGTCTCCGTTACCACTACTCCACTTCTGTTGTAGAGGAAAATAGACATAAACAATATGTAAATGAATGGCTGCGGTGTGTCTAGTAAAACTGAAATTTATGGGCACTAAAATTTGAATTTCATATAATTTACAGGTATTAGAAAATGTTATTTTTCTTTTGTGCTTTTTTCCCCCCATTTAAAAATGACAACAGCATTTTGGACACACTGTCCAAAAGCAGGAGGTAGGCTGGATTTGGCCTGTGGGTCATAGTTTGTTGACTCCTAGTCCAAGGAAGGGGCATGTGACCCACAAAAGGCCAAAGTCATGCCTGAGATTTAAAACGTGGACACTGGGAGAGAACATGTGCCTCTTCCTTTTGGATCATGATTTCCATGGCTGTCTTCCTTCCCACATGGTGAGAGGCTGTTTGTGGCAGGAGAGAATGAGGCCAACAGCAAAGAGAATTAGAGCTAAGCAGAGCCAGCTAAGAGAGGGAGAAAAAGAGCCCTGAAAACCTCCTTTGAGCCTCAAGGTCTAGCCACCACTACGAATTCCATGAGCCAGTGAATTCCTTTTATTTTTCTTCTAATCAACTTTGAGTCAGGTTTTGATCACCTCTACAGCGAGAGAGCTCTGAGAGAGACGTGTGGGCTTGTTTTCCTCACCCTGCACAATACTGCCTTACACAATTCTTTAGAAAAAGGCAATCCTAGCATGCATTCTGTACTCATCACAGACCACACAGTTGGGTAAGTGCTTTCACGTGTGAAAAGCACTACTTCTTACTGCAACCCTCTACGGTTGGCATTATTATCCTCATTTTACCAAGAACACAGACCCATCTGATGGCAGTAGATCCACAGATGGCTTGTTCAGATGCAAAGTGCATGGAGTGGTTTGAAGGGAATTTTAAGCGGGGAAGGAATGAGTGGTTCAGGTCTCTTTTCTCACCCACTTCACTCCCCAGGAAAGAATGATGAAGAGTGAATTTTGTCAGGACACACTTAATCCGTTTTCTGGGAAAGAGAGCTTGTCTGGATCAGGAATCCCCACTGTTCCCTCTGTCCGTTCTGGGCACCGGGGAGTGGTGGTCCTAGAGTTCTTGCCCAGTGGCCCAGCCAGCCGAGAGGATGGGAAGCTGAGACACACTGATGAACAGGCTGCAGTTTACAACTCCCTCGCAGGACTGACCCAGGATTTCCTTCAGAAGTATCACTTCACAGCAGCTGGCTGGCTTGACTTTGCCAACTGCTTGACCCCTAGCTGCACAGGAAGCTTCTGCAGGTAGAACGTGGCCTGCCTGAGGATCCGAGACACCCTAAGCTCCTGAGGAGCAGAGACACCTTGAGCTCCTGAGGACAGAACAGAAAGGCTTGTACAAACAGGGTTTACCTGATGGAGGCTGAGAAAGGAGCCAGGGAAAACTAATCCTCCACCGCCATCCACTAAGCCTCACCTTGATGGATCAGCCCTTGAAGTTTTGGATTGAGGACAAAGAACTACCATATTAATAGCTACGACTTATGGGACAACTACTGTACCTCTTTCCATTTCTTATGAAAGTAGCTGCCATTGTTTTTTGAGCAATCACTCTGTGCCAGGCACTTCACTTATGTGATTCTTAGTCATCTTAACACCCCTACAAAGTAGACAAGAAATAGTACCTGCTCTTTTATGGACAAGGTAACTGAGATGACTAGAGGTTAAGAAATGATGAACACGAGGAAGGGAGGGGAGCTTGTACCCAATCAGTCTCTACTTCACTCCCCCTGCCAATGGGGATGAGGGATTAAATGAGAAGAGGGGGACAATTCTTTCCCAGCCCTCAGTAGTTGGTCAGGAGGTCAGGAGGGGTCAAGCCACCCGAATAGAAATGGGGCTTGAGGCGTGAGTCCCTCCTGAGGCTCTGGGCCTCTTTGAAGGCAGGGATGATTGTTATTTTGTGTTTCCCTGGTGTACCCTCAGCATAACTCATCCTTGGCCCTAAGCCAGGGCACAAAAAAAAGTGTTTGTTGAATGAATGAGTAAATGAGTCCAAGTGTCTGCTTTCTGTAAAACAGGAAATGGCTGAGGGGACCCTGACTCGATGAGGTCTTCTCTTTGTTTAAGTTGCTTTCGAGAACTCTAAGAAGTCAGGGGGGCTCTTAGGGTCATCCATGCTACTGTTCGGTGCGGTGGAGTAGAAATTTACCCAATTTCACAGGTCATTTCATGGGCAGTGATTAACCTAAGGACACTGAGGTGGCCTGCAAGAGTCTATGCATCTTTCAAAAACACCTCCTACTAGACTGCTGAAGAATACTTCGGAGCAGGAAAAAGGTCTGATTCCACAAACTTTCTGTAGGCCTTTTTTTTTTTCTTCTGAAACTTAATAAGGCAGTGTTCAAGTCAAGTGCTGGATGCTGAAAAAGTTAAGCAGAGACCTCTAGCAGGCAAGTCTTTCCAATGGGGAAAGGATACAGGAGGGAAAATTTAGGCAAAAAGGTCAAAAATTGGAACTTTGACTATTTTCTGCCTAGCAGGTGGGCCCTGAACCAAATTCCCCTTTGCTTGCTCTTTGGGGCAAGGCTGAGTTAGCAAGCTATAAATTCCACTAGTGTAAGTGTGAGGAATGTGGAGATGAATGTGGGGAAGTCTTCGTTCCAGAGGAAAGGGCATGACAGTGGGCCAGCTGGAGATGGAAGACAGAACATATCCCAAGCGCGAGCCAACGGAGATTTGAAATTAGAATCTGGGCTCAACCTGCATCTAGGTTTTAAGAACTCTGTAAGTGGATAGGGCTGTCAAGTAGTTGGAGGAAATTTTCTAGAGACCTGAAGTGACACAGCATTAATTGGCCAAGAAAAATGATCAGCATAGTTATCTGATCATTTGAGTCAATGTATCTTCTTGGCAAAGAGGAGCATTTGTGCAGGGCTCTAGGAGCTGGAGGGGAAAGGGCAACCGAAGAGGAGAGCCCTGTGAAGGTGAGCAGGAGGAGGTCAGCTGGTGCCTAGAGAAGCCCATCTGGCTTTGCCATCAAAGGCAGCTTGATGGAGACGGGTTGTCTAAACAACGTGCCAAATTTCTGGTGGGTTGTGGATGACGCCCTCCCATAGAACTCATGACCTGGGATCCAGGCCTGGAGCTTACTTTGGAACTTGCTCTGGAGGATCATTTTTATTGGGAAGTGTGGTTTGGAATGTAAAACTGTTGAGAACTCTATCTTTGAAGATCAATGTTTGCTGGCACAAACTAAGGCACTTTGGGTTCTTGGATATTGCCTCTTTCCTTACCGTGATTAGACTAGGTATAAAACAATGCCTATGTGGGAACTAGGAATTCAGGGATGATGACCCTCTTAAGGTTTGTTTGGAGTGCAGGGATTAAAACTGTGCTCTCTTAACATGAACTCACCCGGTCATTGGGTGGGTGAACAGCAGGAAAGGTATCGCATTAATGGCCAGAAATGGGGACTCTGGACCAACTCTGCCGTTCATGTGTGAAGTTGGTCAAGCCATTGACCCTCTTCATGTCTCATTTTCCTTACTTTTAACGTGGAGATACTACTATCTTCTTGTCAAAGTGAAATAAAGTAATAAGTGATCAAGTGCTTTTTTAAGTATAAAAATCGATTCGACTGCATTATATGAAAAAGGCCCGAGAGTCTGCATTTAAATCCCAGTTCTGTGATTTGCCACCTGTATAATCTTAGACATACTTCTTAACTGTCAGTGCCTTGATTCCCTGATCTCTAAGCACCTTTCTCAGAAAGGTGTTGTGGAGATAGAATAATGTAGGTGAAGCACCTGGCTTATAGATGGGACTTATAAATGATACTGGTTGTGATTATGACTCTTATCAAGCAAGATAGACATGCTAAGTTTTTACACTAGTACTTAACCTGGTATATGGTACATTCTGATCATTATTATCATTATCCTTAATGTTTCTACCGGATATGAAAACCATGTAAACCATGTAGAACATTTAGAGACAGAATTTCTCTTGCATCTCTAGAGAATGGCTGAGTAAAACAGAAGTAAATCCAGTCTACGCAGAGAGCAACCTGGCCTTTATTGGACCTAAAGCTTTTCCCACCACCCCCAGAAATCCTGTTGCATAAGAGTTTTTATTTTATTCAAATGGGAACAATGAATGGACTAAAACCACTAATAGTATTTAATTCATAGGAAAAACCCAAACTGGGGATAGGCCTTTGACATGATTTCTCAGCAATAACCTAGTGGTAACCACAGCCACACAAGACTAATGTTCTGCCAGAAGCCTCAAAGCCAGGGTGGTGTCCTTTCTCTAACTCACCACAAGAGATTATACCAAAGCAGTGGGGTAGAAGGAGCCCATATTTTAAAAATTACAGGACAAAGGAACTGGAGTCCAAAATATTCATAGGCAGGATGTATAATAATCTCATAATATCCATAACTGCTACGGGAGAACTAACAACACCAGCATGCTTTATTTGGTAAAACAAAAAGAAAATGGTAGGGAAACAAAATTGGTTAAGCTTGCTAGAAAGCTCATAAAACACCTAGATATTTCTTTTTCTAGCCCAAGGGTTTAATGGTTACATCTAAGTTTTTTTTTTTTTTCTGCCCATTACATTTTTTTGGAGGCAGGTCTATTTTTGTGTTTAATGAGTTTCTGAAAACGTACATGAAAAGTTTAATATATGAAAATCAAGCAATAGCCTTATGTATTATGTGGGGAATTTTATCCTCAAGAGCTAAAAAAAAAAAAAAGGTAATGTCCCTAGTAGATGTTATAAATGTTTTAATCTTGGATTGAAAATAGAAACCTGAATGTTAATACAATATATGTGATTATTAAAAATGTTCAAAACACAAATTAAACATTAAATACAGGCAATAGAATTTCTTTTTTTAAATTTTATTTTATTATGTTATGTTAGTCACCATACATTACATCATTAGTTTTTGATGTAGTGTTCCATGATTCATTATTTGCGTATAACACCCAGTGGTGCATGCAATACATGCCCTCCTTAATAACCATCCCTGGGCTGACCCATCCCCCCCTAAAAACCCTCAGTTTGTTTCTCAGAGTCCATAGTCTCTCATGGTTCATCTCCCCCTCTGATTCCCCCACTTTATTTTTCCCTTCCTACTATCTTCTTCTTTTTTTAAAACATATAATGTATTATTTGTTTCAGAGGTACAGGTCTGTGATTCAACAGTCTTACACAATTCACAGCGCTCACCATAGCACATACAACCCAGTGTCCATCACCCAGCCACCCCATCCCTCCCACCCCTCACCACTCCAGCAACCCTCAGTTTGTTTCCTGAGATTAAGAGTCTCTTATGGTTTCTCTCCCTCTCTGGTTTCATCTTGTTTCATTTTTTCCTCCCTTCCCCTATGGTCCTCTGTCTTGTTTCTCAAATTCCTCATATCAGTGAGATCATATGATACCTGTCTTTCTCTGATTGACTTATTTTGCTTAGCATAATAAATACCCTCTAGTTCCATCCACGTCATTGCAAATGGCAAGATTTTGATTTTTGATGGCTGCATAATATTCCATTGTATATATATACCACATCTTCTTTATCCATTCATCTGTTGACGTTGCAAATGGCAAGATTTCAATTTTTTGATGACTTCATAATATTCCATTGTATGTATATACCACATCTTCTTTATCCATTAATCTGTTGATGGACGTCTTGGCTCTTTCCATAGTTTAGCTATTGTGGACATTGCTGCTATAAACATTGGGCTGCATGTACCCCTTTGGATCAATACATTTGTATCTTTGGAGTAAATACCCAGTAGTGCAATTATTGGGTTGTAGGGTATCTCTATTTTCAACTTTTTGAGGAACCTCCATACTGTTTTCCAGAGTGGCTGCACCAGCTTCCATTCCCACCAGTAGTGTAGGAGGGTTCCCCTTTCTCCACATCCTCGCCAACATCTGCCATTTCCTGACTTGTTAATTTTAGCCATTCTGACTGGTGTGAGGTTGTATCTCATTGAGGTTTTGATTTGGATTTCCCTGATGCCGAGAGATGTTGAACACTTTTTCATGTGTCTGTTGGCCATTTGGATGTCTTCTTGGCAGAAATGTCTGTTCATGTCTTCTGCCCATTTCTTGATTGGATTATTTGTTCTTTGGGTGTTGAGTTTGATAAGTTCTCTATAGATTTTTGATACTAGCCCTTTATCTGATACGTCATTTGCAAATATCTTCTCCCATTCTGTTGGTTGTCTTTGGTTTTGTTGACTGTTTCCTTTGCTGTACAAAAGCTTTTTATCTTGGTGAAGTCCCAAGAGCTCATTTTTGCCCTTGCTTCCCTTGCCTTTGGCAATGTGTCTAGGAAGAAGTTGCTGCGGCTGAGGTAGAAGAGGTTGCTGCCTGTGTTCTCCTCAAGGATTTTGATGGATTCCTGTCTCACATTTAGGTCTTTCATCCATTTTGAGTCTATTTTTGTGTGTGGTGTAAGGAAATGGTCCAGTTTCATTCTTTTGCATGTAGCTGTCCAATTTTCCGAACACCATTTGTTGAAGAGACTGTCTTTTTCCATTGGACATTCTTTCCTGCTTTGTCCAAGATGAGTTGACCATAGAGTTGAGGGTCCATTTCTGGGCTCTCTATTCTGTTCCACTGATCTATGTGTCTGTTTTTGTGCCAGTACCATACTGTCTTAATGATTACAGCTTTGTAATAGAGCTTGAAGTCTGGAATTGTGACAGGCCATAGAATTTCTTATCTAATGTAATTTTTTACTTCAAAATTCTGCTCCTAGCCTACTTGAAATGACATTTTGCAGACATAAGATATTGATTTCGTGTTAGGAAGGAGGACTTTCTGATGGTAAATTTTCACTGGTTTGGGCAGCATATTTTGCATTGGAATGAACAGACTAATAAATGGATTATGAAGCTATCAGTTTTCTGCCAAGTTTCTATCTTGGATTAAGATGGTGGAATGATCATACAAGTAAATCTTGTTTCTTCTACCTTCCAAAGGTCTTAAAATAACATACATGATAATAAAAAGGAATTAGGGTGGGCATATTTAGCAAAAAAAAATTGAAAAATACAGGACACCCAGTTAAATATGGATTTCAGGTAAACAAAGAATAATTTTTTAGTAGAAATATGTCCTAAATGAAGTATTTTGGACTTACTGCATTTTATCTGGCAACCATAAAAAGAATAAATCCATAACACTGTACCATTACTAGATCATAGCTATGAAGAATTCTTGGATTGTATCAGATTGGATTTGTCTTACATTTCTACTTCTAGGTATTTACCCAATAGAAATGAAAAAATATGTCCACAGAAACATCTGTACAATAATATTCACAGCAGCTTTATTTGTAATAGTCAAAAATCTAGAAACCACCAAATGCTCATCAGTGGTCTTATGGATAAACAATTTGCATTTCTAACAAGTTCGCAGGTTTTGCTGATGCTGTCAGCTCAGGCACCATAACTGGAGAACTACCGTTCTAGAGAAATCTATAAAAAATAGATCAGAGCAGAAAGAAAACGGTTAAAAGAAACTCCCAGCTCAGAGTTAGAATGACTACAAGTCAAGAGCAGTAGGGGGCTCTGAGATACTTAATTATCGGGATCATTAATGACAATATAATTAATTATAGACCAGCATTCAGAGTAGCAAAGCCAGTCATGTCTTTGACCCCACCATCAGCACCACCATGGCCAGTAGCAGCAGAAGCCTTAAACCCTGAGATAAAACCCCTAAGAGAATATCCCTTCAAATAGTGTGGAGAGGGATAGTGATGTAGGGGGTGGGGGGAGGGATAGAGGGCTAAGAGAGATAAATAAAAAATTCCAAAATGGGCTCAGAAGGAATAAAATATCTGAGTCATCTTTGCTGAGGTGAAAAATTCACTGAAGTCCAACAGTGCCAGGCAACGAGAGCAGGAGGTGAGAGCCGAGAGGGTAAGGTGTCTTCAGCCTGTCTTCTCCATGTCCAAGTCCCTGGAGTGGAGTCTCTTGGTCAAGGTCTTACCCACTTAAGTGAAGATCACAGCCACCCTGCCTTTTTGGGGAGAACCCATGGGGGGAAACGAGTCCCAGCAGCTGTAGAGGGAGCCCATGCCAGTACCCCAAATCATAAAAATATGAATAGACAACCAGGGATTCCCAGGCATCTGGGGATCACCAGACGTCAAGACTAAGAAGGAACAAGATGAACAAACGACCAGAGGAAGCAGAAATAACTCTGGGAGCAGAGGAGAACTTGAAAGAAATACAAATTTGTGTCAGTAGGAGATTATTTGAGAGGTTATCCCATGCATCAAACAAAAACCCAAACAATCATAGCCTAAGACTGCCAGAGAAACGGAAGAAAAACTAAACATGGCCGAGTACTGTGTTGCTTACTGTTTTCCTCCTGTTTTCTTTGTAAATCATAATGGCTGAGTGCAATAAGATATGCACAAAAACTCTGAAATAGGAAAAGATGTGACCCTGCCAAAGCAGAGCTGTGGGTTGGCAGGTGGTGCAGCCATGGGATACCTCAAATTGCTCGTTAAATTGCAATTGTAGGAAATTCCCAATTCGGTGTGGGAAAGGCATTTTAGGGGTGGCATAGATAATGTGTGAAAATCGACTTGTAGAAAACTTGAATATGTGAAAGTTAAGGACCATCTGTGTCCACATTCCACTTGGCTTTCCCCAGAGCTTAGTGATATAAATCCTTCAGCTGAAATTCAAGGTCACCATAACGATAACTAATATCATATATCACTTTACCACCTAGTTTACAAAACACTTTTACTCATTATCCTGCTCAATCCTTATCCCGGGAGGCAGTGAATATCCTTATTCTACCCTTGAGGGAACCGGGGCAACCAGCAATTTTTATCTTCCTTCCAGGAAATATAGAGACTAGTCAGAAATGCAATTTTGCAAATTGTTTCCCAAAGGGTGTTCTGCATGCAGATTGTTGATCCCATAGGACAGTGGTTCTCAGACTCTAGTGAGCATCAGAATTGCCTGGATAGCTTGTAAAAAAATACAGATTGCCCCTTCCCTCCCCACCCCCCACCCCCACCCCCACCTCCCAGTTTCTGATTCAGTAGGTCCGGGGTGGAGCCTGACAATTTGCATTTCCAACAGCATTCCCAATGACACTGCTGTTGGTCCAGGGCACACACTTTGAGAACCACTACCATAAAATATTCTCTAAAGAAGGGGTTCCATGGTCAAATTCAGAGATATTTACTATGTAATAGAATACAAAATAGCTTCAGCTCTGAAAGGGAAAATGTAGGAAGAAAGAGTAGTTGTACTAAACTAATAAGATTGTGAATAATTTTTATCTAAAAGTTCTTTTTAAATGTCATGAATGTCTTCTAAACTAAAATGGAGGGGGAGGATATAATGTACTGAAAAATAAAATGAAAGATCATCTACAAATCTTAATGAAAAATTCTTAATGATTTAGGAGAAAGTTTATGATGAATGATGTGATCTTAACCATAGACCTTAAAATAGATTGATCTTTTTCTGTGTGGGGGGGTGGAGAGAGGAAGACAGTGGTTATCTTTGGATTTTGAGCATATGCATAAATTTTAGTTTCTTCTTTGGACTTTCTACAGTATGTGCATATTATTTGCACAGTCAGGAAAATAAATATGTAATTTTTTTAAAAGGTGCTTACACTCTATAGGCATCTCAATTTTAAAAAGATCCCTATTTTTTTTAAGACCACCTTTAAGCACTCTCTGATAAAATTACACATTTCTTTTAACATAATTCATACAAAAGGCAATTTGGGGCTATTTACTAGTGCAAAAAATCAATGGGGATCAAATTACCACATTTCATTGCATAGAGGCTGTAAGGAAGGCACATTTAAACTAGACTGTTCTTTTCTCTTCTTTTTTCTTGTTTCCCATAATAATCTAATTTCTCCTTACCTACTAGTCTTCTGTATTTTACTCAACTGTGTTTGAAAACTGCCCCAAAGTTACTGGCCAATTTTTGGTATTCATACATTACAATGAATGTCTTGTTAATTTCAGGAAAAGAGGAGTAAAACCATGCCTATTGTGATACGCTGATAGGAACAACCACGTGCTAGAAGACTGTTCCTGCAGGACAAGTTCATACTATACAAGTTCCATTGCACGGAAAATATTCCCCCCGAGAGAAAGAATGAATCAAGAGTTCAAAATTAGCTGAATTTCAAAACATTTCCCAGGAAGAAGACCTTCAGCGTTGCCCTGGCGGAACGGAGACAGGCCCTCTGGTTGGAGATATGTGTAACACACCGACTTACTGTGACCTAGGAAAGGCCGCCAAGGATGTCTTCAATAAAGGATATGGATTTGGCATGGTTAAAATAGATCTGAAAACCAAGTCCTGTACTGGAGTGGAATTTTCTACTTCTGGTCATGCTTACACTGATACAGGGAAAGCGTCAGGCAACCTAGAGACCAAATATAAGGTCTGTAACTATGGACTTACCTTCACCCAGAAATGGAACACAGACAATACTCTCGGAACAGAAATTTCTTTGGAGAATAAGTTGGCTGAAGGGTTGAAACTGACTCTTGATACCATATTTGTACCGAACACAGGAAAGAAGAGTGGAAAATTGAAGGCCTCTTATAAACGGGATTGTTTCAGTCTTGGCAGTAATGTTGATATAGATTTTTCTGGACCAACCATCTATGGCTAGGCTGTGTTAGCCTTTGAGGGTTGGCTTGCTGGCTATCAGATGAGTTTTGACACAGCCAAATCCAAACTGTCACAGAATAATCTCGCCCTGGGTTATAAGGCTGCAGACTTCTAGCTGCACACTCATGTGAATGATGGCACTGAATTTGGAGGGTCTATCTACCAGAAGGTTAACGAGAAGACTGAAACGTCAATAAATCTTGCTTGGACGGCTGGCAGTAATAATACCCATTTTGGCATCACTGCTAAATATAAGCTGGATTGTAGAACTTCTCTATCTGCTAAAGTAAATAATGCCAGCCTGATTGGACTGGGTTATACTCAGACCCTTCAACCTGGTGTCAAACTGACCCTATCAGCTTTAATCGACGGAAAGAACTTCAAAGCAGGAGGTCACAAGGTTGGGTTGGGATTTGAACTAGAAGCTTAATGTGATTTTGAGTAAAGCATTCGATTTGTCCCTGGAGGTGAAGAGAACCCACTATGTTTTGGCCTTAAAATTCTGCGAAATTTCAAAAGTGTGAACTTTTATTCTTCCAAAGAATTATAATCCTCCCCACACTGAACTCTAGAGATCGCAAGTCCATCCTAAGAGAGGTACTTGAAGGCATGCCTGGAAGTTGTCATATTTGTGCCACATTTCAGTTGAGTTCTGCAGGGTTATTTTAAATGTGTTCCTCAGCGACAATGTAGTGTCATGTTACAAAGGAAATGACCCGATCCTCCAGTTTGTACATCACGTCCTGCATGTCCCACACCACTTTTTCATGACTTTTTAATATATTGATCTCTGTGCTGTAGTGGAATCTTTGGTTTTGCATCAGAGTAAAATAAAATAAACCCATCACATTTGGAACATAAAAAAAAAAAAAAAACATTTCCCGGATAGACTCAATACAATTTTTTTTTTTTTTTTGCAATAGGTAGCTTAAATCAGATTGGGGCTGCTTAAAATGACTACCAATGGTTCTTATTTCTGTAATATGTTCATGAAAATACCCCTTCAAAAATGCAGTTAATGCATATGTTGCATACTGTTAGGTGCCCAATTTTGTCAGAGCTACAAGAAGTTCCCTACCATGAAAGAGCATCTCTCTAAATTGGTAGAGGTAAAATCCATACATAAGAAACAAAGAGACAGATGAAGGACACTATAAATGAGCAACTCAGTGAAGTTAGCCCATGAAACAAGGGCAGGAGCCATATCCCAATCATCTCCAAAGCTCTCTGGACACTGCTAACAGAGACACTACTAACAGAGAAGTGATAGTTCAGGGTGTTTGGCAGTGTAGCAATTCCTAAAGGATTTAAAAATCTCCTAAATTAAAGTGGATTTTTGTTTAGACAAGTCTTCAGTAAGGAGGCATTTCTTTTTTCCTTCTTTCTCCTACTGCTTTCAGCCCTCAGTACATTTCCTATTCCACCATGAGCTAGTGAGGGAAACAGACATGAGGGAGCATTTCCTCTAGGGAATCTGGTAGCTAGGATGCTCTTGGCCACCAGAGAAAACCCACTCAAGTAGACAGAATAAAAAGGAAATCCCCTATCTCACAAGATAGGAAACAGAGTGAGGACGGGTTCCAGGTGTACTGGGGTTAGTGGTTTCTGCCAATGGACCAGGTTCCTTTATCTGGCACCCACCAGCTCCCTCCTCAGGCGGGTAGCAATATGGCTGCTGCAGTCCCAGGAGGTGCTGTCCCAGATACAAAGTAGAGAGCAGGGGCAGGCAAACTGTGACCCGTGGGCCAAATCCAGACCATCACCTGATTCTGTAAGTAAGGTTTTATGGGGACACATCTCTAGGAGTTCCTTTACATATTGTCTGTGGCTGCTTCCACTCTAGAACAGAAGAATTGAGTAGCTGAGACCAAGAATTTGAAAAGTTCTCCGAAAGCCAGGCCAGGCCAGACCACTGCTGTGCATCACTCACATAGCCAGTCCTGCCTCTAAGGAGCCATCCATCCATCCACCCGCCCATTGACCCGTACTTTCACAAACATTGCTGGGATACTGTGTCTCTGCATGGGTACTTTCAGCTGAGGTGCACACACACTCACACACACGCATGCACATACACACAGAGCACTATTTTAAGAGAAAGCGATCCCAGACACTTGATTCTCAGAAACTTGTTTCTGAACTGCTTGACCCTTAACATTTCTAAACCCGTTTCTTTTTTTAAAGATTTTATTTATTTATTTGACAGAGAGAGACACAGTGAGAGAGGGAACACAAGCAGGGGGAGTGGGAGAGGGAGAAGCAGGCTTCCCGCAGAGCAGGGAGCCTGATAAGGGACTCGATTCCAGGACCCTGGGATCATGACCTGAGCCAAAGGCAGACACTTGATGACTGAGCCACCCAGGTGCCCCCAAACCCCTGTTTCTTCTTGCTCCCAGTCCTTGGACTAATCATTCTCTAACCTGTCCTCCTCCTTCAGGCTCAGGTGTCTGTCTTCATGGGGCTGCCTTGCATACTGAGCCTGATAGTTTAATAAACTAAGACTGTGAGGGTGCCAGGCCTGGCGAAGAGAGGAAGGGAACTTCGAATAGCATCATGGAGGGTCTCCTGTGAGCCACGCATGACTCCAGGCATACTACATGCTTCCTAGCTTCACATCTGAAGTCAGGGGCAGGCAGGCAGGCATGCAGCTGGGGACGGGTATGTGGAAGGACCCTTTCATTAAGAGTTCCTAGAGAAAGATTGTTTCTCCAATTTGTTTAACAATTAACTGGGATCTTCTCATGCTCAGGCTCCTGCTAAACTAGATATTCTTTCTAGTCTTTCCCTTTCCTAGTCTCTCTGAGGCCTTGGAAAATTAAAATTAGAGTGAAACCAGAGATGGCTCTGAAAAAATATTCCCAGATTATTCTTAAAAGGGCCTTGTGCAAAGTGTTAACAATACCGAACCCAGAGGGAATGATATCAGTTCTCTGGGAAATGAACTGTGAAGAGAACCATCATTTTTTTTGAGCATCTACTATGTGATTTGTATATTAATCCCATCTCATATTCACAGTAAGCCTGTGATATATTGAAATTACTTAAAAATAGTATTCACTGCAAAATGCAGAAAAGCTAACTACAGTGACAAAAAACTAAGTAGTGCAGTAGGTGATGCTGGCATCGATTCAGCTTCTCAGTGATGACATCTAGTGATGACAACTAGTTCCTTTTTCTGCATCATTAACCTTAGCAAGTTGACATTCAGTCTTATGCTTGTTGTCTCTTAATTGCAAGATGGCTGCCTTAGCTCCAGATATCACTTCCATATTCAAGGTAGAATTAAGAGGGAAGTACAGGGCTGGCCACATTAGTCTCCATTTTATCAGGAAAGCAGAAACTTTCCTAGAAACCTATGAGACTTCTACGTAGGTATCATTGGCCAAAGCTGGATCGCATGGATACCTTTAGTTGCAGAGGAACTGGAGAAAATCGGAATAGAATTGTCAGGTGCCCTTAGACTACGGATGGGCAAACAACAACCAAATCTGGACCACGGTCTGTTTTTGTAAATAAAGTTTGGTCTCAATACAGCTGCATACATTCATTTATGTACCGTCTCTGGCTATTTTCATGCAACAGCAGCAGAGTTGTGGCAAAGAGTCAAGGGTCTGCCAAGTCTAATTATTTACTATCTGCCCTTCTGCAGAAACGTTTACCAATTTCTGCCATAAGCCACTCATGAGCCATCACCTAAGTTAGGCACTTCTCTTCTGAAAACAAAACTGGGAGAGCCTCAAGAGCAACAAGAAGAGGACTCGGTCATTGGGTAGGCCACTAACATTATCTGCCGCACACAGCCACTGTTACCTGTTTTAGATGAGGAGACTGAAGACCATAAAGGGAAGTAAACTGCTCAAGGACTCAAGTTGAATGAGTATAGTCCAAGTTCAAACTAAGGGCTCTCTGAATTCATGGTTTTCTGATCATATCCTATTTTTGTGAGTTTCCCATCTGTAAAGGGGCTGTGAGATACTCACCTGTTATTCAATTCAGTTCTTAAATGAGTTGCACAAAAGGGCAGAGGGCCGATGGATCTATCTTAATAGGTTCGCAAGATAATTAAGCATTTACTTTTAAGTTGTATTTTTTTCAAAGATTTTATTTATTTGATAGAGAGAGAGCAATCACAAGCAAGGGGAGTGGCAGGCAGAGGAGAGGGAGAAGCAGCCGCCCACCCACCTCGACTGAGCCAGGAGCCTGATGCGGGACTCGATCCCAGGACCCTGGGATCATGACCTGAGCCGAAGGCAGATGCTTAACCGACAGAGCCACCCAGGTGCCCCTTAAATTGTATTTTAATACTCATTTCCCATCTGATTCTCTTTCAACTATGTGTATACACAAGCTGATAGACCCTGATCTACTTTAGATAGGTTTTTCTCATCTTTTCTCCCCAGCACTTGACATAGTGCCTAACACGTAATGAGGGCTCAATACATTTGTTTGTCGTAGCCCCGACTCCATAATGTCTCACACCAAGTAAATATATGCCATTCATGGTTGCATATATTATGACCCTGGTGAGGCTGTTAATTACATCAGTGGATACCCACTGTGCAGTCAACGTAGACAGAATGACAGAATGACATCCCTGCCCCCACCCTTGGCCCCTTGGAACTGAAATTGATTGCAGTTGTGGTATTTAAGGGCAACGGGAGTCACCTTTGGCCTGGCCGGCCAATGTCATCTGTTTGTGGTATCCACAGCATCCATGTCAAGCTCAGGCTTCAAACTTGGGCTGCCTCTGTCCCTTCATTTCCTCTGCCTGGAAACAAGAGCATGAGGAGTAGCAGAGCCAAGAACAGCATACTCCGGGACAAAGGAAAAGCGCAAAGCTTTGAAACAACGAAAAGGAAGTCTTTCACAAATCCATGTTTCTTCTTTTTTCCTCTCCTTTTCTCCACAACTCAATTTAAGGGAACTGGGAGATACCATGTCCCTTCTTCCCATCTTCCATTCCAGAAATCTTAGGCTTCCTCAAATGCTCTCCACCTCTCTTGCTTGCAGGAATTAGCCATTTCTTTAGCCTGGAAGACCCTTCTTCTCCCCCACCCCCTTCACCCTCATCAAGCTAACTCCACTTCTGAGGATTGACTTTGGAGTCGCCTTTCTCCAGAAAGTCTTCCTCCATTAGTTGACAATGCCCCCTGATATCACGGCCATAGCCTTCTGTGCCCTGGACTTAATTGTCTGCCTCTTTGTCTCTCGTATGAGTCTAGAAGCAAAATCGATGAGGGGCCACATCCAGCTTATCCTCCAGGCTCAGTTAATAACCGGCAAAGCAAAGAATGAAGAACAGGACAAAGAATTCATCAAGCTCCTCGGCCTTCCCCTGGGCAGGCCAGGGGACTCCCACCCACCTGTGATTCCCTCTTCCTGGAGGTTTCTATTTGCTCCTCAGACTATGGAAACTGTTCAGCTGAACGCGTATCTTTGTTTGGAGATTGTATCTACGTCCTTCACCATGGAGTGTCATTTTCCTCCATCTCTCCAGCCAGGCATTCCTCAACTGCCAGAGCTGCACACCTGAGCTCTTGGAGTGGTGGAGCCTGGCGTCCTGGACAGAGAGCAAAAGCTCCAATGTAATCTCGCCTTCTTTCAGGGCCGCTGACCAGAGGGAACAACAACAACAAAAAAGCACTGATTGGGCTCTCCTGATGCAGACCAGCCAGTGGCTCTGTAGTTTCCTTCTGTGTTTAAAATTCCTTATCTGGCCTTGCTAGCAAATCAACAAGCCTGCAGGTCAATGCGGGATTATCTCCAGAGCTGGTGCTTCAAAGAGATCTGCGCACACCATTCTCCTGGGTCAGATAGCTGTGTCAGCGAGAGGCCCCGCGTAATTGGGAGCACTCAGCTCCACACACAACACAACCCATTAGCTGTTTTTTAAAAGCAAGGTTTATTTTTACTTCTTCCCATTATAAAGTGAATCAGTGCTCGTTATTAGAAAATCTGACAAGAAAACAAAAAGTGGACAGAAAAAAAATTCCTTAATGATTTAGCGTATTTGATAGGTCTTGCTTTAAGTATTTCACTAGGTTACTTCTTCAATAGTTGTAATTATATACGTTTTGCAATAAGTATAAATTTGTATTCTGGCTTTTTTTTAATTTAAAAATAGAATAGGAATATTTCCCTGATTTTTTACATTCTTGGGTAAAATTTCCATAGTAGCATAATATGTATAATTGATTAATTTGTTTCACTGTTTCCTCATTGTTAGGTATTTACATGGGTTCCAGTACTTTTCATCTGAATTGTCATGAATGCCATTGAGCACAAAGTCTTTTCTATATGTTTAATTCTTTCCTTAGGCTGAATTTCCAGGAGAGATCAAATGATAGGAATATTTAAGTTCTTGGCTTATATCACAGGACGATTTGATAGAAAGGTTCTACCAGCTATGCTTGTGTCAGCGTGTTAGAGAACGCCAGTATATTTCACCCTAGCCAAAACTAGATAGTCACCTTTGATATTGTATAGTTTTCTTACTTGATAGGGAAAAAAATTATTGGAGGTGTAACTTGCATTTCTTCCATTATTAATGAGGTTAAATATTTTTTCTCAAGTAAGTGTTTCTTCTTGGACATCATCATCTATTTATATCCTTTTTCCCCAACTTCATTTGGTCCTTGAATATTTTTCTTGTTAATTTTCATGTGTATTAATTCTTATCTTGCATATATACTATAAATACCATCTTTTCATTTGTTGTTTTCCATTTCATTTTGGTTTATTTAGGATACAGAATAACATTTTTTTGTACTTCAATGTATTGCTTTTTAACTTCATATTATCTTTTGTGACTTTGACACTTGAATAGCCTTCCTCCCAGATATTGGATAACCATTCTTTTCTTTGTTTGCTTTGATTATGTTTGTTTGTTTGGCTCAGGAGGGTAGTGATTAAGACCGCAACTCTAGAGTGAGACTTCCTGAACTCAAATACCAGCTCTGCCACACACCAGCTCTACAATGTGGGTCAAGTTGCTTAAACTCACAGCACCTCAATTTTCTAATGTGCAAAATGGGGACACTAATGTACATGCAACTCACACAGTTGCTATGATGATTAAATTTGGTAATATACTGGGGCACCTGGGTGGCTCAGTTGGTTAAGTGTCTGACTCGTGATTTCAGCTCAGGTCTTGATCTCGGGGTCGTGAGTTCAAGCTCCGTGTTGGGCTCCACGCTGGGCACGGAGTCTACTTGGCAAAAACAAAATAAAATAAAAAATTAGGTAATATATGTAAAGCACTTAGAACTGTTCTTAGAGGCTTATAGTAAGTGCTATGGAAGTGCTGTCTATTAATATTTAATTATTGTAGATTTATATTGTTTTAGAATCTGTTAGAGCTACTGTCTCTTCCTGTTTTAAAAAATTGCTTATTATTCTAAAGTGTCTTGGATAGTTGTACCTACTTGCTTTTCAGGATGAAATTTCAGTCATGTTCTGAAAAAGATTTCCAATGAGAATTGTAGTGGCCTTGCTTCGTCTACTTTTATGTGGCCTCTACAAACCTGTATAGCATGGTCAGAGGCAGGGGTGTTGTGGTTAAGAGTAGGAATTAAAGTATCAGATACACCTGGGTTTGTGTGCATCTCAGTTCTGTCCCTTTCTAGCAGACAGGTTACTTCCCTGAGATTTAGTTTCCTTATCTCTAAAACAAAACAGAAGTAGTAATAATAGAAATTGCCATAACCCAAATGTCTGCTAACTGATATATGGATAAACAAAATATGATACAGCTATACAATGGAATATTATTTGGTTATACAAAGGAATCAAGTATGATATAGGCTACAACACAGGTGAACCTTGAAAACATGCTCAGTGAAATAAATTCACATATTGTGTGATTCCATTTATATGAAACATACAAAACAGGCACATCTGTAGAGATAGAAAGTAGATTCATAGTTACTTAGAGCTTGAGTAGATGGGGAAACTGGAGAGTAATAATGAAGGAGACTCGTGAAGTCTCATATAGTTTCAACTGACTGATGTAGGAAGATTGTGTGTCTGCAGTCTTATTGCAAAGGAGACAGACTACTACATTGGAAAATCTGCAACTGAAATATGGGAATTTCCCCTAACATAGAAAGGCTATTCAGAAGACACTGGTCAGTCACTATTATAATCTCTACCTACTATAAGAACAAAGAAACCCCCAGAAAACCCAGAATCTAAGGTGTGGGCAGAGGAAGAAGATCCAGAAAAGAATACCAAGGAGGAAAGATGATAGAGATGGAAAGAAAATTTAAAAAGAAACATAAGGAGGGTGTCTGGGTGACTCAGTCGGTTAAGTGTCTGCCTTTGGCTCAGGTCATGATCCCAGGGTCCTGGGATCGTGTCCCGCATTGGGCTACCTGTTCAGTGGGAAGTCTGCTTCTTCCTCTCCCTCTGCCTCTTCTCCCAATGGTACTCTCTCTCTCTCTCAAAAAAATAATTAAAATCTTTATTAAAAAAAAGAAAGAAAAGTAATGGAAGAAAATTGATTAAAGATTTTCAAGAAGGAGAGAGCAGTGATCAAGAGGATTAGTATTATACCGAAGGCAAATCAAATAAAGGCTGAGAATTAGCCACTGGCTTTAGCCATTAAGAGGTCATTCATAGCCTTAGTAAGAGAAGTTTAATTGGTATGGTGAGGAGGAACCCTAACTTCAGTGGGCTGAAAAGGAAGTGGAAGATGATGTGGTAAAGATATATACCCTCTCAAGATTTGGGGATCTCGTCTCAACATGTACATGTTGTAATAAACATCACATTTAATCCTTGTAAAGCCTTATGAGGTAGGGACTGTTATTACCCTACATTATACATGTAAACAGGCTTTAAGACCCAACGTCATGTGAGGGGCAGATCTGGGTCTCACACCCCAACCTGTTTGACATCAGAGTCAGAAAGAACTCAGGCACTCGATCACACTGCCAACATTTATAATAGCTGTGTGTTTTAGGGCAATCCCCATAATCACAGATTCTCAGAATAGGAAGAGATGTGAACTCTCTTTCTTTTCTTGGTCCTACTTCGTAGACCCTTAAAGTCAGAATATATCTGTACCCCATCCTCCCATCATACAATGTTTATTCCTCTGTTGTATTTTTTTTTTAATAATTTTTCCTTTTTCTGATAATAGAACTCTGATTTTTTTTCCTTTGAGGATTCATCCATTCCCTCAACCTTGGTCCACTTGCTTTGGCAGGTGCTGACTCCACCCTTGTCCCCAGGGCTGGGCAAGTCACACAGTCTTCAACAATTAGAACATGGCATCCCTGTGGCCACTGTGAAAAGTTTAGGGAGAAGCTTGCAAACAAATCCAAGCCACAGCAATTCACATCTGAGACTTACATCACTCTGTTTTGGAAGAGAAGTCCTATTTTCTGTTAGACTTCTATCTGGGTAAAGACAGACCTGGAGCTGTGGGAAGCCATCTTTCCTTCACATAAACTGCAAGTGAAGCCTACACTTGGGAGAACAGATCCAAAAGGTGGAGAGAGTTGGGGTCCCAATGAGTACTTAGATCAAGCCTCATTTAAGCCCAACACTTCTTGCCTTTTCATTACATGAACTAATAATTTTTGTTTGTTTAAGTCCATTTGAATGGGATTTTTCTCTCACTTGATGCTAAGAAAGAGCTAATGCATAACATCACTGCCTGCCTTGTAGTTTCTCCTCCAATAGAATGTTACCCATAGAGTGCCTTAATCCTGCCCGTATTTCTCTTTGTACTCCACCCCACCAATGCCTAGGATGACATCTTATATGCAGCAGGTATTCAGTAAATGCCTGAGGGGTTTACTAGAATTGAGTGTGGACTGATTCTGCAACATTCCCCAAAGTTGCTTCAGAAAGACTTCCTTTCTATTAAGCTTGCTGACAGTCACCTCTGTCTACTAACCACAAAAGTAATCTGCAGAAGATGTTCCAAATATTTGATCTTTCTTTTTGTTTGAATTCATGTTGAACTAGAATTTAGTGTAAACATATACCTGGAATGCTCACTACACACTCCAGCAAAATAGCTTGGAAGACGCAGAGTGCATTGCTCTATCAGTGGCTCAATAAAATGATTTGTTTACTTTCTGTCTTTTGTAAAAAAAAAAAAAAAAAATAACTGGTTTTTCTCCGGGGCTTGATTCCTTTCACACAAAGGGACTGACAACCTCTCAATAAAAAGGACTAGAGAAGTAGGACACTTTATGTTTATTATTGTGAACGTTTTGCAGCAATTCTCTACCAAAATGGCCATGACCTTTGCAGTTAATCACAGTTTAGGATTTGTAATATAGATTTTTGTAATAAAGGACCATTCCTGGCCAAGAGAGAAAGGATAGAAGCCTTTTTTTTAGGAAAGGAGCAAGTCTGGAAATCAGAGGTCAAAATGAGATGAAATTAGGTAGTGTGGTCAATTCAGGGCAATGTGAATGTGGGTTCTCGGAGGCATGGTGGAGGATGGGCAGTGCTGAGCATCATGGGCCAGGAGCCCAAGAAGAAACAGTCAAGGCAGCACTGAGGTAACAAGGGACTGGATGCTGCTGCCACCTCCATCCCCATTCCTGACTGTGACTTGTTTGGCCTCAAATCACAACCGCCTTTGATGTATATATTTATTGAAGTACCTACTAGCAACTCTACAGCTTTGGAAACTACTTATCTCCATTAAAAAGGCATCTGCCATCTCTTCCCCCATTCATTCATCTGTCCATCCATTTATCTAATGGTTCATTCAACTAGGATTTGTTGAGTGCCTCCTATGGCCAGGCCATATGCCCAGTGCTCGTTCTGTGGTAAGCTTGCTTCTGCTGTAGAAGATCAAAAACCTTCCTCCCAAAAACCTTATCTAAGCATGAACACGCTCACTGACCCTGCTCACTGTGTAAAAGAGAACAGAAAGGAATGCTTTTTCTTATATTGGGGTTGGGTGGGCATTAGACTTTTCACTGGGGTCCATAATGGCCTTGTTGAATACCCATGACCTATCATGGTACACGAGGCTCTCCAATCTGATCCTGACCCTGTGAACTGTTTCCTCTCTTATCACTTCCTACTCTATCAAAACAACCATACCAACTTTCTGAGCATTCCCAGAACATATCATGCTTTTGTAAGCCTCTTTGTCTTTTTGTAAATGCAGGTCACTTCACTTGGAAAACCCCTACCCATCCTTTATGAATCAACTCACTTGTCACTTCTGTGACACCCTCGGTCACCTCCACAAAGGATTAATTCCTCCATTCTGGTCGTCAGTACTGGTTGTTGTTGGAACTTAAGGTCTATAGTAAGCTTAAGAAATTGGAAACCTGTAAAATAAACCACCCACGTGATACTGAAACCCTAACGTCAATGAATAAGAGCAGAAATGAAGAATCACCTAGAGATAGGAAAGTTCCCAAATTGGACTGTAACTTGATTGACAGAAAAAAGTTACAACTCTGAGAGAGATTGTTCAGTTGCAAACCACAGAGTAAGAGTCTAAGCAGCAAATGTGACTGTTTCCCATCTCAGTATTGCCCCAGGGGGTGAAATGCCCTTGCTGGAGATAAACTTTGAATTATTTCCAGGTCTAATGCCAAGGCTCTTCCTACGGTGGTGATAGATACAGGAGATTCCAAATTTCCAGTTCCACCAGCAGCCTCATTCTTACTGTGAGAAAGATGTAACAGAATTTCTTAGCCAGGCTCACAAAGCAATCATCATGATTATAATTAGGCTTGCCGTGCAGCTTAATAACAAGGAGCAAAAGCATCCCTCAATATAATACTGATATTTTAATCTATTTGACAGTTTCATTGCTCATTGAAGATTATTAAATTATCATTCTGGTGTCCATTTTTAGTCTCGTGTGCAATTTATTTATCATGAGTCACCAGCAGGCCCCTGTCATCCCTGAGCACTGAACTCAGCAAGCATATGAACTAGCAAAGCAGAGGAAGACATCTTGGAAATTGGTGATCATTGGAACACAGGCCAGCAGTTCTCAATCTTTATTCCCCAACACATGTGGTGAATGTTGTTCACATGAACAGTTCCCGTGGGCAGTCCCAGATTGACGTGA
Source organism: Callorhinus ursinus (assembly GCF_003265705.2). Lineage (NCBI taxonomy): Eukaryota > Metazoa > Chordata > Mammalia > Carnivora > Otariidae > Callorhinus > Callorhinus ursinus. The sequence continues at coordinate 16,219,994 of NW_027397097.1, forward strand.
ATTCCAAGGTGCTGGTTCTAGCTCCATTTCTTTCTTTTCTACTTAAGAAAATCTATTAGAATACAAGTGAGTACAAGGTTGCCATAGAGATGACTTTGAATCTGCTCTCATTTTGAAAAAGAAAATTACTCTTATTGTTTTTGTCTAGCAGCCTGACTCTGGTCTGTCCAGTTTTGAGGGTGAAGTCTGTAAAGGATTTTAGCAAGTAAGTGACATGATGATATTTATATTTTGGAAACAAAATGGCAGCTAAAATTTAGAATGTTACTGCACTACTTGGGCAAGAGGTAACGATGGCCTGAGTCAAAGTTGTGGCAGTGAGGATGGAGAAGAAAGGGTAGAGTTGAGAGCTGTGTAGGAGTAGAATGACAGAATGGTTGGATACTGGGGTGAGGGGTGAGAGAAGAGGAGAAGTCACAGACAAAATCAGCTTGCTTGAATGACTGGGGAATCATAATACCGCTAACAGGAGAACTACAGGAAAAGGCGCTGGTTTGGGTGGCAGAGGACACATTCTACTTTATATACACTAGGTTGAGGTTCCCAAGGGAAATCCAGGCATGGGTAAAATGTCAAAAATTCACATAGATAGAAGTGTGAATATAAATATAAGTAAGGGTATTTAGGTTATTGATCACATTTGAAGTCAAGGGAGTAGTGTGCGAGGTGAAAAGGAAACAGGTAAAGGATTAAATCTACAAATGGTAACGTATAAGAGCGGATCAGCACAGGAAGAAGCCAGCTAAGAAGGTTGGGAGATGTTGAGATGCATCAGAACAATCAGGAGAATGGATTGCCATGGAAACCAAGAGGGGATAAAATTCCAAAAAGGAAGAGAGCGTCTGGTGATGTCAAATCCTCCAGAGAAAGCAGAGGCAACAGTGAGAAGTATTCATTGGCTTGGCAGTGAGAAGACCATTGAAGATCTTTAGCACAACATCCAGGGTGTGTGGAGCGTGGGCAGCAGATTGTGGTGGGTTTATGTGTGAACACGAAGAAAGGAGAAAAAGGAAGCAGAGAGGAATTTGGTGATAAAGGAAATAATAATAGTGACATTTATTCAGCACTTATTAATTTATTCAGCACAGTGCCTGACATATAATTTCTCATTTCATTTTATGGACTGTGTGTAATTATAATCCCCTTTTATACACCAGAAACATACTTTAGATGTTGAGTTGCTGAAGATCACCCAGCTAATAGGTTGCAAAAGCAGGATTCAAACCTAGCACTGACTGACCCAAAGCCTAAGATCTTGACTACCACACTGGGGCCGGAAGAGAATGCGAAGCTAGGGGACACTTTTATCTGGTTATAAAATTATAAGTGGAATGTTTCTTCTGAAATGATAGATTTAGGTTTTTAATCGTAAAAGTCATACACATAAAATCACAAGGAACTGATTTCCTTGAAGTGTTACTCTGATCTCATGTCTGGAATCAGCGGATAATGAACTAATCCAGTTCTTTCAACATCAAACCTCTGCACTTAGCCAGCTACCTGGCCAGTCATTAACATGTGATGAGCATGCACCACACAGAGCAGTGAATTCGTCTGAAATGCCAATGAGACACCAACCTCAACTTCTTGGACGCTTGAGAAAAAGCAACAGGGGAAATACAAAGAGGGGGAGAGCTCCAGATTCACCTCGGTGTCTCTGACCTCTACTGGAGGTGGTCCAGAAAGGTATTTTGATTACAGTGTCCCTGTGGGGATTCAGGTCCATTCTCGAGTTGGCCTGGGAGTCTGTTTCACACTGGGACTCTGGTTTCACTCCAGATTCAATCTAGAAAGACCCGAATTCTCAATTTTATTGAGAAAATAGACTTCCGGAGGTCCCTTGGTCTCATGCATTGCCCATTATGTGCCACCTATGTGGCAGATGCTCTGAGTGTCTAAAGCTAGCTGATGATGATGAAAAGGAAGATATTTACCATCTGAAAATCCAAATCTAATCACATCTCCTTAATTTCTTCTGTTAACTGTTCTACCTCCTATGTCTTCATTAGCAGAAAGTCCAATATCACTCTCCCTTGAATTATTCAAGAATTCAAAACATGTTCTCAATCCAAAAGGTCATTACCCACTTCCAACAGCCAAGCTGAAAGAAAACTGGGGAGCTGATCAATCCAAAGGCTTCTTAGTTCTCTTTCTGCCATACTGGGTCCTTGTTGCTCCTTCATTGTCCACTGCTGAGGCAGTACTATTGCTGGTCCAGATCCTGCCCTGGCTGCATGAGGCACCAAGGTTTGTCCTCAAGGTCCAGCCCCTCAGCTGACTTAGTACACATTCAGCATGTTCTGTCCCTGTATCTCAATGGCATCGTCACTCAGAAACCTCTGTTGGGCCCAGCCCTCCAAAGAGAGTACTTTCTTATGGCAAATCCCTCTCTGGGGTCCTTCATCTTCTTTCCTGCCAACAGATCTCAGTGAGCACCACCCGATCCATTTGTGGTCCAATAGCCTTAAACTTAAAGAAAAAAGGTCAGAGACCCGTTCCTCTCTTCTTCCTAGGGCTGTCTCCTTGTGCAATTCCAGGGACGCCATTTATATTGTATTCAGAAGGAAGAGTATCCCTTGGAGCACAACTACAAAGAGTATTTACATCCATCACAACAGATTACAGTATGAATGGTGCCCCCTGGTGTTGTGCAACTCAGCACCAACTTTTCTACCTAACCCCAACCACAGCTTTCTAGTCAAGAGGAATGAGAAAGAATGGATATTTCAAGACTAAGACATCCTACCTTCTCCCAAGGCAGTAGGTCTCTTATAGTTGTATAATTGAGAAAGGCATCTCAAGTGACTTTTGCAAAACAGAGATCTGTTTCAAAGTGATTTTCTGAAGTTTGTTTTTTTTAAAATAAGATCTATTTTCTGCTCCTCCAGAATTACACTCATTACACAAGTAATAATAGCTATCATTTACTCAGCAGATATGGCACAAATACTTTACATGCATTATCTCATTTTCCTTGTAGAAAAAATCTGACTCTGATAATGGAGCTAAAATGTACAGAAATGAGAGTACAAGGTAGAATGTGAAAAAATTTACATGAGTGAGGTAAGTGTAAAGTACCAAGAGAGCCCAGAGGAGGGGAATTATTTCCAGCCAGAGAAGCTCATTCAGTCAATATTCAGCACATAATTATTGTGTGCCTTTCACATCCTGATCTCAAGAAGCTCAGAGGCTATGGGGAAAAGGATGAGCAAATAGGTTATCTTGACAGTGTGATGTCATCTGATGACTGCAATCTGGCCATCAGGGCAGGCTCCTTGGAAGAGGAGGCATTCGAACCACAAACATCGAAGGTTTGAGGGGCTTCTAAACAGACAAGGATGGGGATCTCTGATATCGCAGGGCTGCACCTGGATCTCATTACAACAGCTCCATCTTCTAGAAGAGGAAGAGAAACAAGGGGTTGTTAACTTTCCTGTTCAACTCTCCTCCAAGGCCCTAATTTTGAAGCCTTTAATGGTAACCAGTCCTTCCCCTTTGTGCAACTGGCTTTGCTCCCATGGAAGATTGCACTGCACTTTTCCCTACTTAATGCCATTCAGCTTGTGACTTCCTCTCCAATTTACCAATCCTGATTCACATCCTCCACCTTTTCTCCCACTGAGAACAAACAGCCAACTTTTGGACTTTCAAACCTCCTGGAAAGAGGCCAAGCTTCCATAAACTCCAGAATATTATTGTGTGAATTAAGATGTTCACATGGTATCAACCATGCAGTTACTCCAACATTTATTTTGGAAAATATTACATTTGGAAAATGGGAAGGATTCCAGAGCATTCTCTTACCTTGAAATATCAGTAGACACGAGGGGATTTGGAGATCATTTCTTGCTCAAGAGTTAGCAAACAATCTACAATTAGATATACATAAAATCGCCTTAAATAACATTAGTGAAGGGATCTGGGGCTTAAAAAATGTCTATAGAATATTTGTGGAGAAATTTGGGGCAAAAGGCTGCAATTTTAACTCACTGAAGCAAACTTTCAAAACGCCTTTGAATTCAATCCCAGTTGGCTCTTATTGCACATTTCTCTTCCAATCACTGATGATTAGACTTTGCCCAGTTGCACATTTTCCAAGATCTTACATGCTTCAAACTCCGTCCCTCTGGCGACGAGAGGCAAAGTAGTCTAGAGCCCTAGTGAGAACTGTATCTAAATCTAAAGCCCAGACACTTAGGGTCCAAAGGGGCCCATCACGTTTCCCTTACTCTCCTCTCCCTTCCATCTGTTTCTCCTCAGCTCCGTTTTGTAATGCGAAAGCCACAGAGAAGAGTGCCGGGGAGTCAGCTGTCCCGGGGGGATCTTACTGATGCACCTCCTTCTTTAATGTGGCTCGGCTCCCATTGCCCATGATATGTTTGCAGTGGCTAGAGTACAAGTAAGATTGGAGGGCTTTGGGAAAAAAGGCCAGGAATGATGGACAGGTTGCAGTCCTTCTTGCGTGTTCTTTCAGCCTTTGAAATTTGACAATTCCTGAAACGTATCCCATTTATGAAAAAGAAAACCCACCCCCAACACACACGTGTGAGTGTGTGTATATAAGTGTATAAAGAACAAGTAGGACATAAGCCAAGATACAACAATGGTTACCTCTGAGAAAGGAAGTGTGGATAGATGGGGGTAACCGCACACCATTGATGTCCATCTATCTCTTTTTTACATTGACATTTTATTCATGTAGTGTGTAAATAAACATAAAGAAAAATGATTACAATAAAATAATATATTTTTAAAAAGAACTAAGTAAAATTCTATGAACTAATATGGAAAGCTATCCAAGAAATGTTAAATTAAAAATAGCAAGTTTAAGTGGTAAATATCCTAAGTTCTATGTTGGGGAAAAATGTAGATATATCCACACGTAATTGGTAGTGTGTGCATAGGAAAAATCATGAGGAAAATATACTAAATTATTGCTGTGGTTAAGTCTGGGAGATGGAATATTTCTGGGAGATGGAGATGCAGGCGGGGATTTTAATTTTCTACACTGTATGGTCCCTAGAATATTTAAATTTTTCAATATTGACATTATTGATTTTTCTAACAAATTGGCTCACGTAGGATTATGACCATGTTTCTTGATATTGCCCTCAAAAGACTGACTGGCTGTTTTGATGGACCAACATGTAACACCGTGTTGACTGATCTGAACAACTAACTCACATCCCAACCCAAATGATAATGTTCGTGGCAGGTTCTCGTGTTTAATAACGATCCCAGTTTTTACCTGTTCTTACCTTAAATAAGCAGTTCCTTCTGCTACAAATGCCCTCCTCTTCTCCTGGTAAACTTCTGTTGATCCCTTAAAACGCAGTTTTCTCCAATTCCCCAGATAGAGTTCCTAATATCCACTTTGCTCCCATAGCATTTACACCTATCCCCATTTCCACAAGTTACTCCATCTATGCTAGCTCCATGCTTCAACCTCTGTCTCCTCTTCTGGATTGTCAGCTCCTCAGGGCAGGGATAGTAGCTTATTTTCTGCATAGCTGTCTCAAGAGTTAATATAATGAACAGCACTTAGTAAATATTTAGTTAAAAGGGTTGGTTTCCTCAGCCTTTCCTAGTGTAAGAGTTGTAAATCCAGTGGAGCCCAAACATGGCCGTTATCACAATCTCCTGAGGGAGCCTTTAAAAACACAGGTACTGATGTTCCACTGTAGCTCTTCTCAATGCAGATCTCCCAGATGATTCTTCCTCTACCTCTTTCCCCTCCTCTTCCCGTTGTTTTCTTTCTTGAACAATTTAGTCCAACGCTGTTAACTGGACAAGGTAGATATCCATAGGGGTGAGGGGATGGAGCCCCAGGGTGGGGAGATAAAGCCTAAGCTGGATGAATAGTGTCCCTGGGTGGGAGGGTGATGTGGTATGGATGTCAGAGCCACAGCAGAGTGAGAAGGGCAGTCACACAGAGGATGATGCAGTGTTGGCTTGGGAAGGAGCAACAGAGCCTGACAGAGTCAGATGGGCATCCCCATGGGGCATCCAAGCAAGAGGAAGGGTGGTGTTTCCGTGCAGTATCTTCCTGCTTGGATGAAGGGTCAGAGTCCCAGAGGCGTAGGAGGGGTTTTACCTGTTCTTACCTTAAATAAACAGTTCCTTCTTAGTTAAGTTCCCCTTACCCTGGGGGTAAGAAGAAACTAGTAAATAAGCACATTTATTGATAGGAAGTCTCTTACTGTCAGACACTCACAAATACGGAACAAGAGAAAACTAAGATGAATCCTACGGTGTCAGATTGTCATTGGAGGCTTTTGTGGTTTTCCAGATAGAAATAGATATAGAAATATAGATATAAATTGTGTGTATGTGCAAATATGTAAGAATATATATGTGTGTATGTGTGTAGAATTATTTGTGTGTATATGTGCACATTTATACATATGTATCCCTGTGTGTATATGTATGCCTTAATATTACACATGCACACATCTTAGCTCTCTTCACTTGAAGGGCTTGGGAGCAGCTTCACCCCAGTAACAAGGAGCATACTGAGCATCTTGATTTCTGTAAGGAAATGGAGTTCTTTGCAGGATTGTCTGATTTCCATGCTGGGGCAGTGAAAATAAAAAATGAATCTGGACATCTTGTACCAAAAAAACCCCAAAAAGGAGTGCTCGAAGAATACGGGGACATATCTAAAGAACACAGGATCCGGCTTGAAGGAGCTCCCACTGGCCATACCTGGGACAGTTTGAACATCAAAATAAGTAGTGATAGTAATGAGTTCTAACCCATTGGATAAAATAGGAATCCATCAATATATATTGATAGAAAGAAATGAAAAAATGGCAAGTTTGATAAGGAACTGGATATTTACATAATCTTCAATTTCTCTCCCATAAAAACATATTAATTACAGAGAGGAAAAAGAGTGACTTCATAGTGGACAAGACTGGCAGACACCATTTTAATCAAGTGATCAAAATACTCATCACCAGGGATGGGACAAATCAAAATCATGGGCCACCTGATGGGATGCAATGAGGGGAACGTGGTATCACTTCTTTGATGTTCCTTTCAGAGGCCCATAGCCAGCATCAATCAAATCATGAGAAAGCTTCAGACAACCTGAGGGTGATTCTACAAAATAAATGACCTGTACTCTTTAAATGTCAAGGTCATAAAAATCAAGGAAAGACTTGAGTTTTCAGAGTAAGGGAATGAAGATACATCTTAAACACTACACAGGATTCTATACTCTTCTTTTACTTGAAAGGATGTTTGGGAAACAATTCACAAAACGTGAATGGGATCTGAGGATTAGAAGGTAATGACATATTAATGTTCACTTTCCTCATTTTGATTGGTTTTCTTTGGTTATGTGAGAGAATGTCCTGGTTTGTAGGAAATACTGAAGTATTTGAGAATGCTAGGATACCAGGTTAACAACTAACTCTTGAGTGGTTCAGAAAAAAAGAAATTATTTGTAGTCTTCTTGCAACTTTTCTGTAAATTTGAGATTATTTCCAAATTAAAAAAGAGAAATCCCAGGTAAGTCCACAGACCAAAAGGTGGTCTTAGGTTCAGTATTGGAAACTACTGGGTTAAACAGTGTGCGTGGATCCTTATTCACTTGGGCTTTCCATCCTCACGTGAACTTCTTTGTCATATGAGAATGTTGAGAAAAATACAGATTCCTAGGTGCAACCTAAAGCCCACCAGATCAGAATCTCCAGAAGTAAAGCCTGGATGTCCTTATTTATGATAAGTAGCTTTTAGGTTCAGAGAAGTTTGCAAAATATTAAAATTCATCCCTGAACCTTCTGTCCAAGGCATGCAAGGTGTGTCAGTTTAGGATCAAAGTTGTGAATGGTATTTGTGCATTAAGGAAGGTGGCCAGAGCAATCTTTCTAAATCCTATTGCCAAGGAAGAACCTTCGGTGTCTAGAGGTCAACAAAGGTGCTAGCAGGGGAGTGGGGGCGCTGGAGACCTCCTAGGTAGTCACTCTAGCTGAGGGCATGAAAGGGCCTGTTGTCTGGCAGAGGATGCAAATAGCACGGTTGGAAAGGAAAGTGAGCTGGCCTCTGGTGGGCTCCCAGGGACTGGCATGCAGTGGTCTCACAGTGTATGTAGGGCTGACACCTGAGCTGATGTGAGTGGAGTGTCTTATGACCACTGGTGGGGCTGGAGGAGAATGGTGGTGCAGGATGGAGAGCACTGAGCACTAAGGGCTGCAGACTGGGAGATCTGGCAAGGACCATTCTCTATTGATTGTAGCGTCGAGAGCATGGAGTGTTCATGGAGGTACCGCACTGGGCTGTGCAGGGAACTGGACCAGCAGGAAAGCCAGGCCGCCAGTCAGGGGACTAACTTTCGACAGCAACACCTTGAGGCCTCAAGGAATTGTGTGGATGTTTGTAAATCAGAGTATATGTTAGCCTGAAGGGGAAGTCAAATGCACCTCCTAAAGGGTCAGTGTATAGCTTCCGGAGTTCTTAGAAGATCCACAAGAGGGATCTCAGAAGATCCAAAAGAAAGCGACACCAGATTCCACACTAATCTAGCACGAGGGGGCTCGAGTCATTTTCTCTTTAATTAGAAGAGTTGGATGTGTGATCATAATTCTACCTTGAACATGAAGGAGTAGTTTATACCAGTGACATTTCAGTGGATCTGCTTTGGTTTCTACCGTACTGCTTGGCACAGGTGGGCATCCGGTACATGATGACAAACAAGTGGCTAAAACAGAATGTGATCAATATCATGTCCGCAGATTTGGTTGGGAACACATGTTAGGCCTGCTTTTGTATTCTGCAAACTTATGTTAAACAGGTTACTGAGATACAAGGACTACATTTTATTGTGCATTCCAGACATATGTACCCAGTGTTCCAGACCTCACCAGACTGTGATTAACAATGAGGTCAGGTTTACCTCGTAATGTCCAAATTACTGTGGCTCCAACTTTCATCTTATCTGATGACAGGAAGTTTTATTTTTTATGAGACTCCTCCACAAGTAGGCCTTTGCACTTCCCAGCTGCTCACACATTCCACAAATCCATACTGTCCCAGCCACCTCTGTGGTTCTAGATTGCTCATCACAGATTCCCCACCCCCACCCCCCCATCACCTCTCACCTCCTACAACTCCACAATTGAAGCCACCACAGCTATGCTGGCCTCAAGAGAAGGCTTTTCTTCCCTTCACTAAATGTTCCCGAAGGTGGACACAGACCCTTTAATTTCCCACATCATGACAGGAACTAGGCTGTAACATTTAGCAAAATTTTACAGAATGATTAAGGATAAGAGGAAGGAATTATAAAACTGACAAACTTAAAGATGGCTATGAATTCTGAGTGCTCTGTGTCCACAAGCCAACACATGAGTTGTCTTGGGCCCTGGAGGTGCCTTCCAGCCGAGTTCCCAGGCTCAGACCCTCTGGTAGGGTCTGCACATATTTTCCTCTTGGGGGTGACCTTCAGAGAGTTGGCCCTCCTGCAAGTCCAGGCCCCAATCTCCAGAAGCCCAGGAGGAGAACACATTTCTCCCTGTGGTCTCTGTGGTCTCAGGCCACCTCCCCACTCATGGTATCAGGTCCATTCCTATGGCCTCTGTGAGATCATCACATAAAAGCAAAAAATCCAATGGACTACCTTTCCCAATCTGTGTTTGAGTATTAACACCTGTGAGATAATAGCAAGCCAGTCTTTTCGGACTTAGCCTCATCCAGTCCCATTTCTTTTTTTTTTTTTTTTAAGATTTTATTGATGAGAGAGAGATGGAGAGTGAGTGGGGAGAGGGGCAGAGGGAGAGGGAGAGAGAGAATCTCAAGGAGACTCTGTGCTGAGCACGGACCCCGGCCTGAGCTGAAACCAAGAGTCCAATGCTTAGCTGACTTCGCCAGCAACTGCCCTCATTTCTTTTTATGAGATTTTATCCACATGAGGTAAAAAACCAGAACCGTAGCTTCCCGGTAGTCCCTAAAGTCTTTAGCTTTTTAAGAGGAAGTACAAGTACCTCAATTAAAACAACACCATATAGACTGGGGGTGTCTACACCCACACCTGAAAGGAAATATTTCTCCAAAGTTATCGTAAACTACAGAGATGCAGCTCTGCCCATAATAAAGGTAACTTTTAGTATTATTATGCAGAAAAGTTGAGATCTCTGGAGTCACACTGTCAAACTTCCATTCCAGAAAAAGTTCTGGTTCAACATTAGTATATTTAACCCTGTCCATTTAGATAATTTTCCCCAAACCAAGGATGAATCTGCATTGAAATGGATGAAAATTTCTACTTCTTGAAAAACTACTTGAAGGTCTCAAATTACAATGTTCAAACCACTCTGCCTACCCCAGCCTTCAAAAATCTCAGGCTCATTTTTGTTGGGGCTCTAGTTACAAGTGCTATATGGTTGTCTACCTCCAGAGGTCTCTGCTCTTTGCAAAGGTCTCACTCACTGGGGAGTCCAAGATCTGAGGTGAGGGTAAAAGAGAAACTGCTTCCTCCATCCAGGGGACACAGCCCTTCCCCTGCCACATAAATATGGAACGAATTTTGATTTCTTTTCCTTGAACGTTAGATACCTGGCTTGCCAAAACAGTCATTCAAAAAGAATTTCATAAAGGTAAGCTAATTACAGTTAGCCAAATTGTGAAACTGAGATTCTTTAGGGATTCAATTTCTGTAGTCATAGGTCATGCAGAATTAAATTAATTTGGAGGTGTGGATTTTAGTGGGTTTAGGTGGTGGGAATTGTTAACTCAGATAAATTGAAGCAAAAGGTGGATTTTCTCCATACGTTTCTGAATAGACTTTAGGATTCTATAATTAACAATAGCTGGCAAGTGCTCACATCTATTTCTATTTATATTGGCTGCTAGCCCAAACAATAAAAATGGATTTTGCCAATCATGAACCTCAAAATCATCAATGGGAGATGCCACTTTTAATTTTAAAAACATGGTAAAATACATATATACAGCATACAGAAAAAGGAGTCATAGAGCACTTTCCATTCTTTTTTCTCCACTTCAGTTCCATTCATTCAAATCTTTATTGCCTACTGTGTGCGAGGCACCGTGCTAGGTCCTGAAGTTGCTATCAAGATGAACGAACAAAGCTGCCCTCAAGTTCCTTACCACCCGGTTAAGGGATAGAGGTGAGTGGGTTGGCAGGGAACAGTTAACTAAAATATTAAAATAAAAAGCCTATTCTCAGTTTATAATAGGGGTGAACTATGTGTTGTAGAAGCACTGAAAAGAGCAACTAACTCTAGAAAACTTCTTGAAAGATGAGTAGAGGGTCACCAAAAGAAGGGGAGGGAAATTCAATGTTTGATTGATATTACAAATCCCCTTCTTACTGGATGAACTGTAAAAACCACATGGGTAAGGACTGGGTCCTGTTCATTGTTGTATGCTTGTTCATTGTTGTATGCCTCAGTACTGGGCACACATCAAATGTTCTAGAATATTTGTTGACTAAATGACTGAAAGTGTCTTAGGCAGATAGAACCACATGTACCATAACAAATAATACAATGATTTTTTTAGACTGATGGTTTATAACATCAGCACCATTAGCTTCTAGAAAGGAAAGAGATGAGTCCTAAGATAACTCAAAAGAGCAAACTCGAGAGAAGCCAGGAGACCTGAGTTCTAGTCTGAGTCCTATTATTAACTAATTACATGACATTGAATCAATGATTATCCTGTACCACCTCAGTTTTCTCACTTGTAAAATAGCCTTGTAAGAGCTCATTCTAATGATATTATATATTGTAAATAATAATAATAACAAAAACAGAAGGGGAAAGAATGTAGCATTGCTTCTCCTTCTTTTTCTAAATGCAAATGAATACATACCTCCCAGCTTTAAGATAAGCAGATGGAGTACATACTGATCATTTCTCCCTCTCTTACCAAAATTGTAGGACTCATAAACAATAGATTAATAAATATTCAAAAACAAGGAAGGAACTTTCTTTGGATCAGAAGCTGAGAAACCAGAGCAGGGAGCTGAGGCTCCTGCCATCTCAAAGCTATTGCTCTTGGTCATGTGCTGCCCTGACTAGAGGCCTTCTACTTCTCTCTAATTTAACCAAAGATATGAGGAGATGGAAAGACTGAAACTGGAAGAGAAGCTAAAACGCATTGGAGTTATGGAGATCTTATCATTGATCTAATGCAGGTGTTTAAAAAAATGTGTTGTGCCATGGATCTCTTCAGCAGCTTAGTGAATACTGGGGATCCCTTCTGTCTTAAGTCTGATTGGGCTGCTATAACAAAATACCACAGACTCCGTAGCTTATAACAGAAATCTATTTCTCACAGCTCTGAAGGCTTGGAAATCCAAGATCAAGGTGCCCACATGGTTGAGGGTCCTCTCCTAATTCCTAGCTGGTACCTTCCTACTGTGTCCCCATCTGGTGGAAGGGGTTAGAGAGCTCTCTGGGGTCTCTTTTATAAGGGCACTAATCCCATTCATGAGGGCTCCACGCTCATGACCTAAGCTCTTCCCAAAGATGCCATCTGCTAACACCATCACACTGGGCCTTAAAATTTTAACAAATGAATTTGGGGAGACATAAACATTCAGATCATAGCACCTTCCCAGAATATTACCTTTAAATGTATAAAATAAAATATATAAGATTATAAAAGGTATCAATTATATTGAAATGCAATATCAAAATATTAAAATTTTGTGATATATTAACATATTAAATTAAATAAGAAGATTTGATAGTTTACTATGATTTTTGACATATCTGCTACAATTATAATATGATATGAAAATAATCTGTGATTTCTGTTGGTGATAATGTCACAAATACTGTGGTGTATTGCCTCCATTAAAATTATGGAAGATATTTTATTTCAGTTAGAAGTTAGTGGTAATAAAAATGAAATTGTCTTTTCATCCAAGTTCATGGACTTCCCTGAATTCTATCAACAGACCCCAACTTAAAAACACTAATAGAATTTTCAGGAAATTTCCAAGATTTCCCCAGAACAGAGGAACTATGATACTTTAATTTTTTAGAACTGAAAAAGGACATGATAACTTCAGATTAAAATAGTTCACTAAATTCTAGCAGAATAATACAAAAAAATGAAATAAACATAACTAGAAACGTACAGTAAAACATCAGTGATAAAGAGAAAACCCTAAAAACTAGATTAGAAAGACAACCTACAAAAAAAAAAAAGAATCAAATAACACTGAATATGCAATTAACAGTGCTATGCGAGAAAACAATGGAGAAATATTTTTAAGATACTCAGGAGAAATATACTTTGAATTTATAATTTTCTTCATAACCAAATTATCAGTAGTTTGAGGTGGAATGAGGGTAAAATAATGCTGTTTTTTAGACTTGAGAAGATTTACAACAATTAGCACTCATGCCCTAAAACAAACTCTAGCAAAGAAACAAAAAAATCCAGAAGGAAGTATTAAAATGCAAGCATAATGTGTACTAATTAGAAAAAAATTAAATAATATAGTACATGTAAAATGAAAAGTGAATGAACTAGGGGCGCCTGGGTGGCTCAGTCGTTAAGCGGCTGCCTTCGGCTCAGGTCATGATCCCAGGGTCCTGGGATCCAGCCCCGCATCCAGCTCCCTGCTCGGCGGGAAGCCTGCTTCTCCCTCTCCCGCTCCCCCTGCTTGTGTTCCCTCTCTCGCTGTGTCTTTCTCTATAAAATAAATAAAATCTTAATAAAAAAAAAAGGATGTCCTCATATCCTCCCTCCATAGATTAAAAAAAAAAAAAAAAGTGAATGAACTCTATCCCAATGCCTTTACTTGTTGTGTATTCTCATACACCTTTTTCAATGCCTAGATAAATATGTACACAAATACATATATATAAAATATCTTTTATTCTTTAAACAATGAACTCGCTCTATATGAAAGAGTCTGTGGATTTTTTCCTCATTCATTGGAATGTCATGACAATGTCTATATATGCAGATCTACCTTACCCTTTTTACCACCCACATTCCACAGTCTGGATGTACCATAATTTATTTATTTATCATGTCCCTAGCATGGACAGTTAGATTATTTTTAGTATTTGTGTTCTTACAGATAATGATGGAGAAATTTTTTTGTCATTATTTCTGTGGAATAAAGGCCTCAAATCAGGATTGCTGGGCCAAAGGGTATGTGTGTATTCAAAATGTTCATAGGTCCTGCCAAAATGACTTCTAAAAATATTATTAATTTATAGTCAGACTACAAGTATCTGTGATGCACTATCTTAAGGAAGGAAATCTTCAAACATGAGACTAGACACAAAATGGAGAGAATTTGGTTGTGAATTGTTTTTAGAAAAGAGACAGAAAATAAACATTACTTTGAGAACATATGACAGATGGTTTTGTCATTCAGACTATGTGAAAAAAATACTTTTCCAAAATTGATCACAAACTAATCCAAAGAGATTTAGTAACTCTTCAACTATTTAGTTAGGTCTTATTCTACTAAGAGCAGACCATCAAATAAGTCCTTGCAGATAACTTTATCTTTCATTATTTTTTTTTTTCAAATACAAAGTTTGTTTTATTTCAGATATTGGGAGATGACAATTTAATATCTGCCATCAAACATTTGAGCAAAAGTCTCACTGGAAACTACTATTCAAGATCCAATTACAAGGAGGACACACTCTTAGGGTACTATGGTATAGAAATATAGGAAACTTAAGTTTACAAATAAATATAATAAAAGGCAAAATATATGGTCACTCCTCCTGGAATGTTCCTCCCCACTCCTTCCTAGCTCACTCTATTCCTTGCTACCTCTTTTTCTACACATACTCTTTTTTTAATGTAGTGTTCCATGATTCATTGTTTGCGTATAACACCCAGTGCTCCATGCAGTATGTGCCCTCCTTAATACCCATCACCAGGCTAACCCATCCTCCAGTCCCCTCCCCTCTAAAACCCTCAGTTTGTTTCTCAGAGTCCATAGTCTCTCATGGTTCGTCTCCCACTCCGATTTCCCCCTTCATTCTTAAGATAGCAGGAGAGGATAACTTTATCTTTTACAAGGTAATCTTAATGAGGAAACCCTCTGCCTTTGGATTTCATCCTAACTACTGTGGAACACTAACTTGTATAGGCAGGGTGATAAGATCCTGGATAAAAAGTATCTGTGTTATCTTAGAATTTGTAATATGTAAGAATGTAATTGCTGAGCAGGTTTAGACATGTACTTAAGATTTGGGGGAAATGGGTATTGAAAGTATAGAAAGAGAAAAAAATACAAATGACTTATTACTTGAATCTTCAAGTGAGATTATAACTATCGAATGCTAACTATAGAAGTTTAGCTACAAAGGTATATTTTATTTTATTTTATCTATTTTACTTATTTTTAAAGATTTATTTATTTTAGGGAGAGAGGGGCAGAAGGAGAGAGAGAGAGAGAATCCTGAAGCAGACTCCCCGCTTAGTGCGGAGCCCAATACCAGGACCCTGAGATCATGACCTGAGCCAAAATCAAGAATCAGCCACTTACCCGACTGAGCCACCAAAGTGCCCCTATTTTATTTTATTTTTAAGAAGGCTCTATGCCCAGCACGGAGCCCAATGCAGGGCTTGAACTGACGACCCTGAGATCGAGACCTGAGCTGAGAACAAGAGTTGGAGGCTTAACGGACTGAGCCATCAAGGCGCCCCTATGAAGGTATATTTTAAATTGTACTTTACTAATTCAGTAGATACTTGAGTGTGCCTATCTACTAGATACTGGGTCAGGAACTAAAGACACTGCATCTATTTTGGAGGAAATGGCAGTTTTGAAGAACTTAATGTATTTGACATATATTAATTTTCTCAATTACTTTAAGCAAAAAATGTATCTCCATTTTGCAAATGGGTGATATCAATTGCAGAGAGGCAAACAATAGCATTTACTTTAAAAGATTACATCCACAACCTGCTACGAGCGTATCTGACACACAAATAGAAGAGATTGTCCCTGCCTTCAAAGCACTTGCAGGGGTTTTTGAGTGCCAGAGTTTCACAAAATATGGTTTAAAAGAAAAGCAGTAGAACCTTCACAAAGAAAAATAAAATGCTGCTACTCCATGTCCTGCATAGATTTTCAAAGAACTTGTGAAAAGTTAGAAAAAGATGTACGTCTTCAATGAAGGACACACGCGAGTAGCAGCAAGAACTCTCCGGATGTAGCTAAATCCCAGAATGAACAATTGTTTGAGTCTCATTATGGTCAACAAATAGGATATAATGGCCAAGTTTGGCCTCAGATAGGACAAGGAGTAGACGCTGTGCTTGGGGGCAAATAGTGTAATCTATATGGATGATAGGCAGAACACAAAGTGATTAACTCTTCTTTTGCTTTTATATTTTCTATCAAAAATAGTTATCATTTATTAGAAAGAATAAACTTAAGGATAATTGAAGCCCAAGACAATAAGAATGTAGCTATTTTCCATGAATTCAAGTGTCTAGGCTCAAGTAAATTATATCATAGAACTAGAGTAACTTGTAAATATTGCAGAATTATGGAGCATATGGGTAGTTTTGTGTGCTCATAGATAGTTTGAGAGGACCAGAAGCTTGAGGTCAGACTAATATTGTCCTCATATTTAAAAAAGTATAAAAGGCCATTTCTAGAAACTATAGACTGGAGTGCTAAACCAAAATTTCTTTCTTTTCTTTTTTTTTTTTAAAGATTTTATTTATTTGACAGAGAGAGACACAATGAGAGAGGGAACACAAGCAGGGGGAGTAGGAGAGGGAGAAGCAGGCTTCCCGCTGAGCAGGGAGCCTGACGCAGGACTTGATCCCAGGACCCTGGGATCACGACCTGAGCCAAAGGCAGACACTTAACGACTGAGCCACCCAGGCACCCCAAAATTTTTTTTTTAATATTTTATTTATTTGAGAGAGAGAGAGTGTGTGTGTGTGTGAGAGAGAGAGAGAGCACGAGCAGAGGGAAGGACAGAGGGAGAAGCAGACTTCCCACTGAGCAGGGAGTCTGATGTGGGACTCAATCCCAGGACCCTGGGATCATGACTTGAGCCAAAGGCAGACGCTTGACTGACTGAGCCACCCAGGCACCCCAAAAATTTCTGTGTGGGAGTCACTAATTTCTTCCCTCAAAAGGTTACATTTTCACATGAGTATGCTAGGTGCAGAAGACATTATAAAGATGACAAATAGGAATGGATTCTACCTCCAAGGAACTGAAAGTTTAATGGGGAGCTATGGAAGTAAACCCAAAACAAATAAGGAAATAAATAAGAAATTATGAGTACTCAATATTTTGGTCTGGCTTTTCCTTTAATTTCTCTCTCACCAAAGTCTTCATTTATTCATTCATTCAATATTTTATTAAATGTGTTCTGTGTTCAAGGCACCGTGCTATGTAGTACAGAATATAGTAAAGAAGAATCCAAAGTAGACCTTGCCTTCAAAGAGCTTACGGTGAGAAGGAGTTTTACTAAAAATTTAAATGTGTCTTAGTCCTTTTGGGCTCCTATAACAAAAATACCATAGACTGGATGGCTTAAATAGTACATATTTATTTCTTGGAGTTCTAGAAGCTAGGGACTCCAGGATGAAGGCCCCAGCTGATCTGGTATCTGGTGAGGACCCACTTACTGGTTCATATTTCGTGCCTTCTGGCAGTGTTCTCATGCAGCAGGGGCAAGAGAGCTCCTTGGAGTTTTTTATAAGGGCACTAATCCCTTTTTCCAAGGGCTCCACCTCATGATCTAATCATCTCCCAGAGGCCCCACCTCCTAAAACCATCACATTGGGGGTTAGAATTTCAACATACAAATTTTGGAGCGACACAAATATTCAGTCCCCTGCAGTGATGATCAGTTTGCATTTGTTCATTTAAAACAAGGTGTGTATTTGTACACATATGAATATATATAGTTGCACAAATGAATATTTGAAAAAGAAGGGTCATGCAGTCGCAAGGGTGAGGGAGAATCACCTGAGATTAGCTGGTTGTCTCACAGGTAACCCGACACTGGAGTTGGTGTTTGTGGCAGAGACAGTGGTAGATACATAGCAAATCTCATTTCATCTTCTTTTCCAGGTCCCACAGGAAGATTCCATTTCCCATCCTTCCTTGAAGTTAGACTGGGGACATGTAAATAGGTTCTGGAAATGGATGTAAGCAATAGTGATGTAAACCATTTTGAGTCCTGGACATGAGTCATTGGACATTGAGTCATTGGACATAATCCAAATGTCCTAGAATGGAAAAACTGTGCTGTATTCATGCAATAGAATATTACACAACAATAAAAAAATGAATGAACTACAAACACATGCACCAACATGCACAAACTCTTGAGTGAAAGAAACCCAGACACCAAAAAATATGTTTGCCTCTACTAATGTAAATTTGATGAAAAGGTAAAATGAAGCTATAGTAATAGAAGCCAGAATAGTAGTTACCTCTGTTCATAGGTGTATTTTTTTTAAGATTTTATTTATTTATTCGAGACAGAGAGAATGAGAGAGAGAGAGAGAGAGAGACACCACATGAGAGGGGGGAGGGGCAGAGGGAGAAGCAGACTCCCCGCCAAGCAGGAAGCCCGATGCGGGACTTGATCCCGGGACTCCAGGACCATGACCTGAGCCGAAGGCAGTTGCTTAACCAACTGAGCCACCCAGGTGCCCTTGTTCATAGGTGTATTAACTGGGAGTGGGCACCAGAAAGCCTTCTGGTGTGATGGAAAACCTTTTCTTCTGGATAGATGTCTCAGGAGCGATGGCAAATGTAAAAATGCATCAAGCGGTACACTTAAATTTTTGTACATTACTATGTACAACTAAAAATTATGCACAAAAAGATCAAACAAGCGAAAGAAGAAAGAAAGAAAGAGAAAGGAAAGAAAGAAAGAAGAAAGAAAGAAAGA
>NW_027397097.1:16238983-16311978 GCF_003265705.2 Callorhinus ursinus
ATTTAACCCTGAATCACTACTTGGAGGAAAGTTGCCCTGAATTGCTGGCCAGCCTGCTTTGGACTTCATGTGAGCACAAAACAAAACTTTCTTATTTTAATCCCCTGAGATTTAGAGGCATATTTGTTATCTCAGTACATCCTAATCTTTCTTGATTAATACAGGATTTGTCACCCACAAACTGCCAAGGTTAGAAACCTGGTTTATCAGCACACTAGGGGAGGCTCTGTCTTTCATAGGCTAAGTGACACAAAATAAGGTTATAAATGACTGTATAAATCAAAATGTCAAATTATTAAATTACGAGGAGGGAAAAAAAAGCCCTCTTCTACAAACTAGCATATCTGTGTTGCCATGATCAAGCCCTTTCTCTCACAGACCTGCATGGGAAGTCAAACCATAATAAAAGTTTGCTTGGTGCACCTGTGCTCAGAAAAAGGGCATTAGCTGGTTGAATCAAATGTTCAATGACATCCCTCTGAAAGCACTTGTGAATCCACTTTGCAGTAAAAATAGTTTTGCCAGTGGGTCCAGAATACCCGAGGTCCCTGAACTACAGTTTCCACTCCCTTAGGCATGGCCTGAATTGCCTCTTTTTTGGTTTCAATCCTTCACCTTTTTCGATTTCAGTCCTTCACCTTTTCTTTTTAGGCATGTTATTGAATTCAGTCTAACTTTTTAGATGATGTGCCTGGCCTCTGAGGCATTCCTTTTACATATCTACTCCTAGTATGTGTAGATTGTGTGTTTTTCCTATCAAAGAATAATCTTAAGTCTTTTACTTTCAAATTCTGCAGTGGGAGTGGTAGGAGATCGAAGTGGGGGAGGATGGAGTCCTTAGCCATAGTATACAAGTTCTGATGACATCATCATACTCATAGAAAGAATGGGAATCTTATAGACAGTGTACCTGAATCTTTTGTAAGGTTATTTGAGAGTATTTTGTGGCATTCTTGAAGGCTTGAATTCAAGGACAGAGCAGAACTTCTTATCAGAGGCTGGAGAAAAGCAATGTCCGTTATGTAGTAGAGGAAAGTTTAGCAACACTGTTGCCTGCTAAATTATAGGACATTTGGTTCACATTTCCAGGCAGAATGTTGAAAGGACTAATTGATTTTTAAAAAAACTATGTGTGGTAAGACACAGAGAGAGATGAAATAAAAAGAACTATTCAATTTTTAAGCAGAATTTCGAGGAAATACAAAGAACCTAGGATCTTTGGTTTCAAAAATAAAGCTGTTTTTTATTCTGAGCCTCTCCAGATGGTAAACGATTCTGAAAGTAAGGAATTGTTTTAAGGCCAAGGTTAAATCCAGGGTGCAGCTGTAAGACTGTAGAAATATTTGATTATTCTCCTAGACCCTCTTAGCTTGATAAACGGGCTTCCAATATTTTAAGGACATTTTCAAACAGCTTTCTGACTCTCAGCTCAAGATGGAAAGCGGCTGTCTCAAAGAGATTTGTGGGTGTGGCTTTTTTAATGGGGTGGTTATAATCTGATATATAAGAATCTTTTTTAAATTTATTTTATTTTATTTTTTTTGACAGAGAGACAGTGAGAGAGGGAACACGAGCATAAGAATCTTCCAAATTTTTAGAGAATTATGTTGGCAGAAGCAGTACCTGCTTGGACTGAAAGAGTGTAAGGATCACTCCACACAACAGCTTTCAATGTTTATACGGCAAAAACTTAAATTTATACCTTAAGGACAGAATATAATATTTTAAATAAGATGATGTGAAGAAAAATGCGAAATTCTGTTGTAAACAAAATTGGTAGAAAATCAGAATCATATATATAACTACTTTGAAAAGCTGGCCTGGTATCAACAAAGGGAATGTGTATCTGAATATTGCTGGAATTAAGAGACACTACAGTGTCATACTTAGTTTGAGCCATGCTTTGTCATTGTTTTTATGCCTGATACACTTCTCTACAATGACCGCTGTAAAGCTGACCAACTCAGTGTTGCTGAATCCTCTGCCTGAAATCATAAGAGCTCTTCCGTTCTTTTTTATGGACATCTTCAAAGGCAGAATCTTGCAAAAGCAACAATTTTCAGCCTGGCATGTCTTCAAAGCCTTTGAATTTAGCTGCAAATTTCCAGATTAGTTTCCTTCATTCACTGTGCTTCTACTTTGAAGGAATGCTTTGCTTCACCTGGTTGATGAACCCTAAAACCGTTTTTATGGAAAAGAAGCAACAATGAAGGCACAAGAGAGTATCCAGCCAACCACTGCTCCTAGGGAGCCTAAAAGACTAAACTGCTAATGTAGATAACACGTGTAACTTACCCTTAAACTTAATGGTGGCATGATAAGAAGTCTTTCTTTTAAAACACATGTCTTACAATACCATATGAAGAAATTTACAAATGTGAACTACAGGTTTACTGAGAACTGCTCTATTTTGCAATTTTTGTTTTCATTCTGAAGCACAGATGATCCTCCTTGAGAATTTATCAATGCCTCCCGGTTCTAGAGTCTCTCCAGCAACACCAGCAAAGGTAGAGAATACCCTTTCCATTCCTTTGAATCTGACATTTGCCTGAAATTGCCTTCCCCCATCCACCTCACCAGCACTGTCATCTTTGGCACCTGTGACCGTAATAACTGTGTTCTTTCCTTCTTAAGTATCTTCAAGCTTCATCTCCTTTTAACAGTTAATTAAAAGAAATTGCCTGTTTTTAATTGTAATTTAAAAATTTCCTTAGCTATTGGTATGTATTTGTTGTGCTACATGGTAAACATAATGCTTATCATTATGCAGGCAAACTACATGTGCTATTATATTCGAAAGCAACTGAGAGTTAGCAACTGTATGAACTGGTGATTAGGATGTCATTTTTTAAGGATTGTACATACAAACACAATAGTTTATTACTTATATTTGGCATTTTACTTTATTTTAAATACATTTTAGGAATTCTGCGATTGATGTGTAATACATTTTATTTTTTTCCCTGTTAAAAATAGGCCCCCATTTAGCATTTTCCTGCTGACCATCAGATTTTCAGGGATGGATTATTAAAATTCCTGTAATTTAAAATTCCTATTCCTGTAATTTTTGTGGATAAGTTTTATGCTGTGTTTCTGATCCTGTCATATTTTGAATTGGAAATTGTTTTTTTTAAAGATTTTTATTTATTCATGAGAGACAGAGAGAGAGAGAGAGAGAGAAAGAGGCAGAGGGAGAAGCAGGCTCCCAAGGAGCAGGGAGCCCGATGTGGGACTTGATCCCAGGACGCTGGGATCATGACCTGAGCCGAAGGCAGACGCTTAACCATCTGAGCCACCCAGGCGCCCCTGAATTGGAAATTTAAAAAAAAATTGTGATTATCTTTTTCCTGTGCCACCATTGTAGATGGGGTACGTGAGCCGGGAGATACCTGATCAGGAGAGCTGTACTTGTTCCTGGGAAAGATCCTGGACTTTGAATAGGATGGGGTAACTGCATGGGACTTTAGGTTGGCCCCCTTGGGGAGGGGAGGGTATGTTTATCTGTGGGAAGAACAATGTGCCCAGAAACTTGAGTAGCTACAGTCACAGAACAATGGCAGACACTGCTTGTTGTCCCCCACCCCATATCTGTTCTTTCCATTTTGCTCAGTAATAAACCCTACGTGTTAGCTGGGCATTATCCAACCAATAGAAAAAGCCTCATTTCCCAGCTTCTCTTGCCACTTAGTGTGGCCATGTGACTAAGCTCTGGCCAATGGAATGTAAGAAATAATTTGCATAGGTCTTCTGGGAAGTTTTTTTTTTTTAAAGAGAGGAAGTGTGTCCTCTCTTCCTCTTTTGCTGGCCTTCCTCGCTGTCATGTGGATGTCATGGCTCAAGATGGAGCAGCTATCTTCTAAGTCAGGATGGAAAGCACAGGTAAATTTGGCAGAACAACTTGTCAGGAGTCTGAGCTCCCTGATGGTTATGGAGCCACTGTCTTAGTCTAGGACTGCTAATGTTTACCTGAGAGAGAGAGAGAGAGAGAGAGAGGGAGAAGCTTTTATCTTTTTACCACTGTTATTTTAGGCTTTTCACCAATGAGCATTCCTCTTTGATTTTCCTTTAACTATCTTATCTTATTTATACTGTCTTATATTATTATTACACCAGTCATACCCATTATCTTGTTTAATCTCCTTGCCTATTTTCATCTCCCCCCCTAGAGTGCTAGCTTTATGAAAACAGAAACTTTGCCCCCCCCTTTATGTGATATGCTCTAATTTTTATTGCAGTGTGGCCATTTTTGTGACAATGGGGAGTTTGGTGTTAAAAATAATGTTCCATTTGAGGTTCTTTTATACAGAAATTGCCATCATGACTGATATTCAAAATATGTTTAGTGTTGTAAGACTCACATGATAACTAAAACTGTTACCCTTATTCAGTACTGTACACTTAATGGAAAACAAAAAGGCAGCAATAACAGCTGTTTCTTTTAAGAAGAATGAACACTGGGTACCAGGATAAGTTGATGACCCAGTTAACACAACTTAATTGGCAATCCTCTTTGGAGTGGGGCATTAAATTCATCACAAAAAAGTGCTTCAATGCATGGTGTTATATCCATCCTGCCATGTCATAAATTAGACTTGCCAAGGAAGGTGAGGTGTAAGAATGCTGGAACCTCATAGAACTGCAATCAAGTGCAACTATAAATAATACTGAATAAAGTTTACCCTCTGACAAGTGGATAATACTTTCAGTACATTGAATTAGCTTACCCTTTGCAGTATTCTAAGTTATTCACATTGACAATCCCATTCGTTGTAGTGCTTGCTGCAAGGGAGGCATATAGCTAGTTGTTTTGGCTAAAATATGATGGGAAGGCAGTCCTGGGGTTCTGCATAAAAGTAACAGTTTGAAACAACCTAATAGCAATCACTGATAGGCTGCTTAAATGAATGATATTTCTGTCATTCATTGGTTTAGAAGGGTCCATTGAGAAGGGGACGAAACAGAACAAAACCTAACACTATTCCTATTGACTGAGATGAAGAAGTGGAAGTTCCCTGACATCCAGATGGCATTTGACTGTCATTTTATAAGGGTTTTCCTTCAAGTGAGACTACTCTGTTGCTTCTCAGTTTCTTTCCAAGTGAGGAATAGTCCTTAATATCGTCCATACCATTTATTTCCCACTTATGTTTAATACCTGTAAATTTCTTTTCAATGGAATCTTTAGATATTTTTTATTTATTTATTTGACAGAGAGCCCGCGCACAAGCAGGGAGAGCAGCAGGCAGAGGGAGAGGGAGAAGCAGCCACCCCGCAAAGCAGGGAGCCTGATGCAGGGCTCGATCCCAGGAATGACCTGAGCCAAAGGCAGACACTTAACTGACTGAGCCACCCAGGCGCCCTTTAATGGTATCTTTAGAGCAAGCATAAATCATTGCCCTTTGTAAAGGTGCACTTTCAGGACCCCATAATTTCAATACCAGGTCTTCTTTCTTAGACTCTTGTTGTGAATGTGGTATCATACAAAGCAAAGTGGCAATCATTCAGAGATAGCAACTTCACAAAAGATGTGTAGGGGTCCTCTACGGTATCATTTCTGTCACCCACCAAGATCTGCTTTGCTTTCTCTACAATTATTTGTTTTGCCCTTGCTTAAACAGAAGAGAACTGCTTTCTTTTTTTGGCTCTCTTCCTGTGTAGATTTCCTTACTTTCATACCATTAACAACTTTGTTGACATCATCATTTATCAGTAACGCCAGAAACCACAATGCCAGGGGTTGCAGCAGCAGCTCAGGCTTGGTGGGAGTGGGAGGAGGAGGAGTGGGCCAAAACTTTGACTCTCCTGTTCACATCTGAATCTACAGAGTTTAGAACAGTGCTTGGAAAAATAGTATGTGCTCAGTAAAACCTTGTGGAATGAATGAAGGCTAGATTAGAACGGGATTCCTCTAAAGGTAGTAAGCTCTTGCTTGAAGAAACTATAGAATTTAGAATTCCAAAGACACTGGGTGATTATAGGTGAGGAAACTGACATTTAGAGAGGTTAAATGAGTCATAGGTCACACAGGTGCGTTGTTATGCCAACTGATGGCCACGCTGACCATCAGGTGTGAGTTCTAAGACCACTGCCCCCTCTACTGTGTGCACCATTTGGCTGATAAGCACTTGTCCTGGATACCGTAGAAAGAACTGCTCAGGGGCCCAGGGTTTGGACAGGATGGTGTACTGCTCTTTCAGCACACCGGAAGTGTATAAACTTGGCTAATAGATTTTTCAAGCTTCTCAGACACCACAGGACTTCGAAAGCGCAGCAGTCGGGAGCAGTGCGGTCGCTACCAGCAGGCACCCTTAGCCATTTATTACCGAGCACTCTAAGGAAGGGGAGCTGGCAGTTCTGAGGAGGACAGCTGTCCAGGCTCTCTTCTGGCCACCGTCTTCCTCTACCAGCTCCCAACAAAGACATCTCATCTCCTTCCACTGCCCTCGGTTCTACTTGGCAGGGCTTTGCGATGACAGAGACTGGAGTACAATGTGACCCAAGTCACCTACCATTGCGTACCCGCTGCAGGGCTCGCTCTCCAGCTGGGGGCTGACGTGGGCGGTGTGGACACAGGCGCGTTCCCGAGCCCCACTCAGCCCTTCCGCTCCACGCGCCGCGCGGGCTCCGGGGGGCGGGCGCGCGCACGCTCCACCTCTCCCCGCCTCCTCGGTGCGCGCCCCGCCCCCTCGAGCTGCGATACGCCGAGGGCTCAACATCCGAGGACTTTGGCCCAGAGTAACCCTGCTCGCGTGACCTTTCCCCTCCATTCTGCACCTGAAGCCGCGGGCCCCGCGCGCTGCCTGCGGTTGGGCGCTCGTTCTGCTCCCTCCGGCCCCGCTCCCGCCGGCGCTTCGGCGCACCCCCTCGCTGCCCCTCCTCGCGGCTCCCCGTCATGGCGGCTCTCAGCAAGTCCATCCCTCATAACTGCTACGAGATCGGCCACACTTGGCACCCTTCCTGCGGGGTCTCCTTCGTGCAGATCACCAGGGGCGCCCTGGAGGAGTCCCTAAAGATCTACGCTCCCCTGTACTTGGTGAGATCCATCAGCTCCTCCCTCGGCTAGTTTAGTGTGGAGGATGGGCCAAGGAGTGCAGTCTTGCTTCCGAGCGGCCTGGGCGACTCGTTCTGTGTCGGGTTCTCATGTGAAGGGACCGGACGGTTTTTTGGGCGGGTGGGCATGGTGGAGGTCAAAAGGGGCGGATATCTCACGTGCTACACGGGGCGGGAGAAGGGGGAGGGGAACTTGAGGTTGAGCTGTCAACTGAATGCCTGCGGATGAGAAGGGGGTGGGCTCCCAACTTCAAGATTAAGTTAGGACACTTAAAATTGTGAATTAAGGGGACTGCGGTACTTTTCCTCTCTCTTGCATTATGATGGAGAGGAGTTTGTAGGTCAGCGAGGCGAGGAGACATGCCCTGCAGTCTTTCCTCATCTAAGTCCCTCTATAACACTCCTCCATTTTTTTGCTTTTTTGTTTAAGGGCATATTTGACAGCAAATCCCTGTGGGCTCAGATCTGTCTTAGTTTGGGATGATAGTATTGTGGCTTGAGGGTTTTGCAAGTATTCTTGCAGGTTCACAGAGTAGACTTCTGGTTGAGATTTTGGGTGCTGATTTAAAGGATGATTCCAGACTGAGTCAGTGAAGGTGATTAAAAGACCTGACTTTAGGTCACCTAAGCAATTTAAGTTTGGAGTTTTGAGTAGAGAATATTTGTAAATACGTGTATGTATGTATCACTGAGAACTGTTAAAAGAAACGTGTTCTTTTTTTTTTTTTTTTTTTTTTTTAAGTAGGCTCCATGCTCAAGGTGGGGCTTGAACTCACGACCCTGAGCTCGAGAGTCCCATGCTCTACTAAGCCAGCCAGGTGCCCCAAAAGAAGTTTATTCTTAAATAAAACATTCTAAAATGTTCTCACCAGCATCTTTTTTTTTTTAAATAACCTTGTCCTTCATACTACTTTGACCATCGAAGTTCATCCTCTCATTTTCTTGCCCAGTAGAGTGTGTGCCCTAAGAAGGGAGAGATCATATATTTTGTCTGTTTCCTAAGGGTTTCATTGAATTTTCAATGGATGGTCAGTTCTTACTTCTCACTGAGTAGTAATTTGGATTTGTAGCCTAATATGCCCAGAAAGTGTGTCGTGGCCATATTTGTGGTACTTCTTGAAAAGTCTGATTGTTTATTACAGAGATAACGAAGAAGAACTTGGTAACTTTCTCTGAGCTTGCAGAAATCAGTTTCATTTTTATCCTATAGACCCATGCTTTTCAAACTTAAGACCTCCGCCCCCTCACACCCTGGGATCATGTGAAAATGAGAGTTTCTGATTCAGTAGGTCTGGGTGGGGCCTGAGGTTCTGCATTTCTAACAAACTCTCAGGCAGTATTGATGCTGTTGGATCAAGGGTCACACTTTGAATAGGAAGGATCTAAAATAGAAGCTAATAATAAAATTATTACTGGAACTGGACATTTCTCCCTTGATTTTCTTTGGCAAAGATCCATGTTCATCTGATTTTCCACATGAATTGTAGCTAGTCTATAGCTCAGTATTTTTTAAACAGAACATCTACAAACAATATTGAGCTCTTGATGTAGTCAAAAAAATACATAAAGATTGTTCCTGCTGTTAGGGGATTATGATGTAGGTAGGGAGAGAATTTATGCTGTCTCCCTCTGAAAATCCACTGTACTTTTAATGTGTCTCATTCATTCATTAAAACTATTTGTTGAGTGCCCGATTTTTGTCATATCTACAGCCTAGACAATTTATGGTTATGTTCCATGATAGAGAAGTTCAAGGGAGCAATAGGAACGGGTTCTTCTTTTACAACAGGTAGGGTGGGGCCAGGGGTCAGGAAAAGTTTGCGATTCACTGTTGTATCTCCAACTAAATACTTCTTGAGGATAAATTCTTCATCTTATTTGGCCTTGTACCCCTTATAGCTGTGTATTTTAGACTTTGGGTTGCTGCTCAAGAGTGGTTGTGAAATAAAACCGAGGGGGGCACGCCTGGGTGGCCCAGTTGGTTAAGTATCGGACTCTTGGTTTTAACTCAGGTCGTGATTTCAGGGTTGTGAGATCGAGCCCCATGTTTGGCTCTGCACTCAGCACAGAGCTTGAGTTTCTCTCTCTCTCTGCCCCCTCACCATGCTCTCTTTCTCTAAAATAAATAAACCTTAAAAAAATAAAATTAATGGGAACTGACGAAGGTTTTATTATTACATTTAATTAATTAATTAATTAATTAATTAATTAATTTTCTTTTAAGAGAGAGAGTCCTTGAGAGAGCACAGAGGGCAGAGGGAGAGAATCTAAAGCAGGCTCTGTGCCTGGGCTGATCGCATGACCCTGAGATCAAGACCTGAGCCAAGATCAAAAGTCAGACACTTAAATGACTGAGCCATCCAGGCGCCCCCACCAGTGTTTTATTTTAAGTGAAATAGAAGAGAATAGAAAAAATGAGAGTCCATTGCAGGCACTAAGGATAAGCATTATTTCATGACAGTTTTGTTTCAGTTGTTTGTATGTGTAGCTGGGGCTACTTAGAGCGGATTGGAACACTGTACTCTTTGTCAGTGTTGGATAGTTGTTGATTAAATATTTAACCTCCAGTGCCAAGATAAAAGGTGTTATGGGAAGAAGTGGGCTTTAAAAGGGATCAAGGACATCTGAATTTGAATCTCAGCTCCATTAGTTAACTAGCTGTTTGTCCTTGTTACTTTGTCTGTCTCTGAGAATTAAGTGAAAGAATGCATTAAAGATGTATCACATATTTTCCTGGCTCAAAGTAGGTCTTGAAGAATTAGGCATTTTTTCTTCCCTCTTACCCCAGTGACATTTAAGTTAGATATAAAGTTCATTGAAGATGGTTAAGACAAGGCTTTTGGGCAGATGTAGCATTTGAGTTGGGCTATGAAGATAAAGAGGGACAGACATTGATTCTTGTAGGAGACATTTGTAAAATACTTATTTTTTTTTTTAAGATTTTATTTATCTATTTGACAGAGAGAGAGAGACAGTGAGAGAGGGAATACAAGCAGGGGGAGTGGGAGAGGGAGAAGCAGGCTTCCCGCTGAGCAGGGAGCCGAACATGGGGCTCAATCCCAGGACCCTGGGATCATGACCTGAGCTGAAGGGAGATGCCCAACGACTGAGCCACCCAGGCGCCCCTAGAATACTTACTCTTAATGGAGAGGAGGGAGAATAATGTGAATTGAGCAGAAATCTAAGTGGTTTTGTAAGTGAATCAGTATGTATATTGGTTGGCTAAAATAGAAGTTTTGTGTACAGGAGTTATGAGCTATAACAACTCCTATTTATTGAATACTTAGTAACTTAGACCTTTACGTATTTTATCTTGTTTAATCCTTATACAACTCCATCTTATTATCCACATTTCATAGGTATTTCATAGGTAAGAAAGCTGAAGGCTAGAGAGATTGACTTCCCAGATTTAGAGCTAGTAGGGGAGAGACAGGATTCAGTTCTAGGTTGTTTTTTTTTTGTTTTTTTTTTTTTACTCAAACTCGTACTGGAGGTCAGGCTAAAGGAGCCATAGAGATTTTTTTGAGCAAAGGGGTTGCAAGTACAAAATGGTGGCTTTTGAGATGATGAATCTGATAGCACTGGGTGGACTGGACTGGAAAGACTATTTAGGAGTTGATGCAGGAGATTCACTAAGGGGTAGAAAGAGCCAGTTCCCATGGAATCCCTCTCTGCAACTTACTTGCAATGTGATTTTAGGAAAATTACCTCACCTCTTTGAGCCTTAGTCTCCTTGCTTTGCA
Source organism: Callorhinus ursinus (assembly GCF_003265705.2). Classification (NCBI taxonomy): domain Eukaryota; kingdom Metazoa; phylum Chordata; class Mammalia; order Carnivora; family Otariidae; genus Callorhinus; species Callorhinus ursinus. The sequence continues at coordinate 16,249,777 of NW_027397097.1, forward strand.
GAAAATAATTATACTCATCTCTTGTGGCTGTTTTGAGGACTTAGGTGGGATAATAGTGTGTAGGAAGAGCAGCTATCACGTAGCAGGGCCCCAATAAAGTGCTGCTGTTATTAAAACAGTGCATATGTTCTGTGTCCTGTTAGGGTGGTGGTTTGGATTCAGAATTAGCACAGTACTTCAATAAGTGCTTAGTAAGTATCTGAATGAGCGCAAATGTGAATGAATGAACTCATGAATAGTTCAGGAGTAAGGAGATACTTGGCAGCGCGAGAGAATGGAAGGGCAGCTTTAGAGGCATCTTACGAGAGAGGCATTTCATAAGATAGGTATTTCATAGGAAGAATGAATAGGACTTAGAGACTGAATATTGGGGTAGTGTGAGGACTTGTTTCTGCTTCCAGGACTTTAAATCTGATCGATGCTGTTGCCATCGTTGATAGAAAAGGAGAAATTCTGAAGGGAAGCTGATTTTGGGGAAATTTTAATCAAAAGAGTATATGGCGCCTATAAATTGGGTGTTATCTGTCTGCTTTTCATTTTAATATTACTGTGTGTGTTGTTCTAAACCGATTCCTTTTATTCCTTTCATATCTACTGCCCTCTTCCTTCTTTTCCCTCCTCTTATCTACAGTTCTTAGTATTCACCTTCTAATGCTTAAACTATATGGAATATATGTGTACTATTCCTTTTAATAGTGAATCTTTGTGTTTTTATAGTTTTTAAAAAACATCAGTCCTCATCATCAATTCACTTCATGTATTTTTTTTTAAAGAATCCTGTGTGTACTGTAATATATGCTAAGAATTTATGCATGTACCAGAAATGTATTTCAGGAAGTTATATTTCATTTCTTGAATATTAGTTATTACCATACATCTCACAACAAGTGGTACCCCTTTCCACATACACACACATACACACACACAGGAAACAGTTGTTAAACTGTTTAAACCCTAGGCTGTCACTAAAATTACTGAAAGCTAGTGCCCTCCGTAATTTAGAATACAAATTTAGAATACACACTTTCCCATGTAGGGGGATGGATTCTATGATGTTCAAGTTCTTAGGTCTCTTCTTTAAGAAGGAAGACTTGCTCACTTAACTTACTCAGGTGGTTCTAAGACCTTTCTTAGTTATGCTTTTCCTTGGTGCCTTGAGGACCTCCAGATTAGGGTACTGGCATTTACAGGTAGCTGACTGCAAAGTAGAACCTTTTGCACTTTTGGGAAGAAATGATTTAAAAACCTGCCTTTTCATTGACCTTCAGATGTTTATACCCTTCTTCAGAGTACAAAAATATTTATAGAATATTGATTCCCTTTGAGCCATCTTAACTGATTCTCAGTTCATCACCTCTAAACTGAATAAACATTTAAGCAAGAGTTGGAATTCTTAGAAATAAAAAAAACAATTTATGGACAGTCTCTAGGTAGTTGCAAAAGGCTTGGAAACCACTGGCGGAAGAAATCTGTTCATTAAGGTGGACTTTTTCTTAAATGTTCTCACACAGTTTTATTTTATAGAAAAAATGGTAATTCTAGAAAACTTCCAAAGCTTGACTTGACTTGCAGGAGGCTGTTCAGATTTTTGTATTTAGTTTGGCTTACAGGCAGGATCCTGGACTCTGGGATCAAATTGCCCATGTTAGAATTGCAGCTCATTCCTTATTAGCTGGGTAACCTCAGACAAATTACCCAACCACTCTAAGCCTCTATTTCTGTGTCTGCAGTATTGGAGAAATGGTAAATTTTTCCTTGGGAGATCTTTGTGAAGATTAAATGAGGCATAGTATGTAAAGTGCTGCTGGCACATAGTGTAGAGGCAGTTTGTAAGGGCGGTGGTTGAGTAGGTTTTCTAGAGCAAAGGAGACTAGCAATGAGACTTTTCAAAGTTCTTTTTTTTTTTTAAGATTTTATTTGTCAGCGGGAGAGAGAGAGAGAGCGCACAAGCAGGGGGAGCAACAGGCAAAGGGAGAAGTAGACTCCCCGCTAAGCAGGGAGCCCGATGCAAGGGCTCACTTCCAGGACCCCGGGATCATGACCTGAGCCTAAGGTAGACACTTAACCGACTGAGCCACCCAGGTGTCCCATGAGACTTTGAAGTTCTTGATGATAGGCCATTCGTTTTTGTTTTTAACTTACAAAAAGAGAAAAAGTCATGGCGGGATACAAACTGCTGAGAGTAGCTGTTTGGATTATTTGACCATTGGAGATCATGGAATTTGTAAACGTATTAACTAATCCCTCTTTAAGTTTTGTCTGAAGCCTAGTTTAGGGGGCAGAGGTAAGGGACTCCCTTTATCTGTCTATTCAATAAATAAATGATGATTTTTACATAACTTGTTATTAAACCTTTGGAGATGTAACAGTCATTTGGTCTTTTTTAAAAATAAGCACTTTACAGGGACGCCTGGGTGGCTCAGTCATTAAGCATCTGCCTTCGTCTCAGGTCATGATCCCAGGGTCCTGGGATCGAGCCCCGCATCGGGCTCCCTGCTCGGCAGGAAGCCTGCTTCTCTCTCTTCCACTCCCCCTGTTGTGTTCCCTCTCTCACTCTCTCTCTGTCAAATAAATAAATAAAATCTTTTAAAAAAAATAAAGTTATGTTAAGAATTTTCCTATTTTTCAACATGACATTTTGAGTTTATTTGAATTTGTTTCTAATATGTGACTTCTTGTTGACTGATCTCTGTGGAGTGCAAAGTGCACTTCCAGCACATCATTTTCAGTTGAAAGTTGAAGACTTACTAAACACTCCTTATCTCACCCTTTCTTGTAGCAACTGTCTCAGTGTAGCTGGCCATATCTGCTTTACTATTGTTTGCCTCCTCAGTTATCATAGGTCAGAGATAAAAATTAATAAATATTGGAATATTAGGACCTAAGTAATTATGATCCATTACTATCCATGGTTGTGAGTCAGTAGATTCTTATTAAAACGGATATTTGGTTGATGTAAAAAAACTTAAACAGCCTTCAAACCCTTAATGCGCATATTTCAAGGTCAGCATTATTTACTTTTGCATCTTCGTTAGAAAATTCTCTTTACATCAAAAGGAGTGGTCCTCTCTCTAGGAAAGTTTATCCTCTTCAATAAAATAATATATTTTGGTAGAGAGAGAAACCCACCTGGAGAAGGGAGGGAGCCCCTGTATAGTAGGGGAAAGAATCAGATGACACTATACACTTTTAAGCCTTGTTTATTGGGATGTGTAGGAGGTAGTGCTTTGGAGAAAGTATTTTCATTGAGTTATGCTGGATTGCTTTGGGGCCATATTGGGTTTTAGCTACTGGTGCAGTATATGACTGGAGAATGACCAGGAAGCATTGAGAAATGTTGAGTTGCTAATCTAGAGAGAAGATGGGGCTAGAGATTTAGATTAAAATGTCATAAGAATAGAGATGAGAGTTGAAGTTATGGTAGGTCAACAAGGGAGAGAGTTTAGAGAGAAGACAGTGAGGAATGCTTGTTTTTGGAGTAGAGGGGAAAAAATGAAATAAGCAGTCAGGTATGAAGAGGTTGAAAAGAGTGTTGCAGAGAAATCTTGAGCAGGGAGTTTTGGGAGGTATTGAGAGGTGCGAAGAGCATGGAATTGAATCTCAGTGCTGCCACTTATTAGCTTTGTGACCTTGAGCAAGGTTCTTAACATATTTGAATCCCAGTATTCTCATCAAAAAATGGGGGTAAAATATCTATCTCATATTTTTTTTTTAAGATTTTATTTATTTGAGAGAGAGAGCATGAGCTGGGGGAAGGGGCAGAGGGAGAGGGGGAAGCAGGCTCCCCTCTGAGCAGGGAGCCCAATGCGGAACTTGATCCCATGATCCCGGGATCATGACCTGTGCCGAAGGCAGATGCTTAGCCAGCTGAGCCACCCAGGCGCCCCCTTAGCTCATATTTTTAAAAAATAAAATCAGTACTTGTCATTCTTCTGCACAGAACTCTCCAGTGGTTTTCCATCTCAATTAATGTGCAAGCTTTACCATGGCCTACAGAATCTTATGTGATCTGGCTGTTGCTTGTTTGATTACATATCATACCATTTTCCTTTTTTGTTTATTCACCTCCACCCAGATACAATTACATGATTTATATTTTTGAATCTAAGTTTTTCTATTTAGAATAGAGAGCTCTTGATTTCTGAGGAATATCTTAAAATTTGGCAACAGATTGTCAAAAAATGAACATTTCTAAGGAGTGAACTAATACAAGGAGACTTCCTCTTTTTATGAGTTTTGACTTTGAGAGAAAAGTATCTTGCCTATTTGTGTAAAAGCAATATACATATAAGTAATTGCTTTTATTGATTATGACAAGACAACCTGGATTGAAAGGCTGAAGCACAAACATATCCCTAAAAAAGGGATTTAAAAATGTGGTAGGACTTTGATAACAGATTTATAATATGCTCATCAAATATTAATTGACTAACAGGTACTGTGCTAGGTGATAATTAGGGAAGGGGAATTAATTGAAGTGACTACTTAACAAAGAGCTAAATAAGTTTTTGGAGAGTCTTTTCAGAACAGGTTGGTACAATTTCTTGCATTACTCGCATGGTATGGTGATGGGAAGTATGTTTATATCCCTGAGGACTGTACTAGCCACGTAGTAATGTATAATGTTAGTTGATGCTTTGATGATTAGGGGTCTTAAGATATTTTATCATAGCAGAGCATCATATTAAAGATTTGTTTGACTCTTGACATGAGATCAAACTTTAAAATTGTCTCTTGGTTTTTCACTCATTTTTGCTTCTTTTCTACTAATTGATCTCCTCTCAAAGAGTGTTGTCATTTGAGATTTTTTTGTGTGTATTTTTTCCTTCGTGTTTAATACAAGTCTGTTTCATCTTGGGAAACAAGGAGTATAGTTAAAAAGTATTCATTTAATGAGCCTGATTTATTGGTGAATCAAATTAGTATTGTCCGTTGATACTGCAAACTGTATATGATGCTCTCTTTCCTCATAATTATACCTGAGGAGAATTAATAATTGAAGTGAATGAAAGCAGATTTTAAGTAATTCTGCTTTTAGCTGCACTGGAAAATATTCAGTAAAATGAATTTATGTGTGGAAGAAAAGTGTGAAAAGAAGGAAGAATGCTAGATCAAATATCATTAGATTTGAGCAGGTTTCTTTTACAAGAATGCTGAATTTACAGTGTTTTCAACTTATTACCATTTATTTTGTATAGTCTTTTGACTTACTACACGTGTCAGGTTGCATTGGTTTCTTGATCCTAACTAGATCTTGGCAGTTTGGATTGTGATTTGTCCAGTTTGAAAGTTGCCTTAAAGAATACCTTTGTATCAATTGGCAGTAACAAGCGGATTTGTTCCCGTCATGATTTCTAAACCTTGCAGAAAGTAGAGGTGGGACCTTTGTTTTCAGATCTGTGTCTCAGAAACTCTCAAGCACAGGGGACGCTGAGTTGTAATCAGGATCAGACTGAATTTCAGGGTGTGCTCATAGTTCCATTTGGAGCCCATCCAGTATTAGTGTAACTGTATTTACCGAGTCTTCATTTTCTCTCATTCTTGCTTTCCTACTTTCATTTCAAATATTACAGATTCCCTACAATGTGTCAAAAATACAGTGGTGGGAGAACAAGATGTACTTGGACATTACAGTTAATGGGGAAGATAAATGTAAAAGAAATATACAAAAAATTCTTTCAACTGTGATAAGAAGTTGCTAACTGCTATTAAGAAGTACAGGGTGTTAAGAGAGTGTTACAAGAGAACGACCCCATCTAATATGGTGGGTTTGGAAGACTTTCCCAATGAAGAGATACAGTGAATATATGAATATATATTAAGTATGTATGTATTAGGCTTAACATTTATGGCACAAAACCCAAATTTTACCATGAAACGGAGAGAAATAAGCAATTACTTTACAGAGAATATTTAATGATTTTCTTAAATCCAGTATCCTGGCTAACAATTTGATTTCTTTCCTTTTGACTGGCCCTTATTTAAACGTGAAGCCAAAGGCAATTATAAGGTATCTCAGACCATACAAATACTTTGATTACTAGATTTACTGAGATTGAACCTCTTTTATAATAAAATCTGTATTTTATAAATAAGGTAGTCAGAAGTTTTCAGTTACAAAAGATTACAAATGTCATTGCCAATGTTAGAAAAGCTATTTGTCTTCAGTCATCTAAAGGTAAATCAAGGATGTTTAAGACAAAATTGTGAGATTTAGGAAGTTAAGCATCTTTTCAAAGCTTTCTTTTTCTGTGCTCTTCTTTATTTCTCATGGTTAAATTTGTGGTTAAGTTTTTTTTTTCTGGTTCAGGTAGATGATCAGGGTTATCCCCCCCAAAAAATAGTAAGGGATGTTATATCCATCAAGTAGTTGTAGGGCTAATTATTAAGGCATCAGCATGAGTGAGTTTTAGCAAATATGTGAGTACAAGTGCAGTTTAAACTTTTGGAGAATGGCTTTGTCTTCTGTGAATGGGATTTAATATATGAACAAATGGTAAGGCACTTTGGTATTTAGCCTGCATAATCCCGGTATCTGTGATTTCTTCTCTGGCTCAAATTGTCCCTATTTCTCTGGCTTGAGATTTTTAATTCTGTTTTAAGGATTCAATCCTGTATACCCAATATTCTTATTGGAGAGACTGGAATATATGTACATTCTTTCTATTTTTCATCTGAATAAAGTTCTTCAATGAGAAGTATACGGTTAGAAGTTTTCTGCATTAATTAAGGTATTTCCTATTAGAGTCCGTGATATTTGTAGTTAAATATGCAGGAGATGACAGGGTATGAAAAATGTTTTGGTTTAAGATTATAGGATTGCATGGTAAGTTTTATCAGTAAGTAGAAGTAACAAGTGGGTGTTCTCAAGACTCTGTTACTTGATTCGGAACATAGGTGTAATGTATGTAGGGTTTAATCTGAGTCTTGTTTGTGATCATATTTTTCTCAATATTATATCTAAAGTATATATTCAGGTTTATCTTTAACGCCAATGTCAACTTCCATATATATTTGATTATAGCCCTTTTATTGGGAGTAAAGATATATTATAAGGCTTAATGGTCATCACTAAAGCTTGATGGTAATTATAGGGAGGCTTTATAATAAGTAGCTAAGGAAAACTTTTGAAGATTTGCTTGTATTGTGCAGCATATGTTGTTAACAAAGTTGTCCTAGTTTTTTTTTTCTTTTTTTAAATTTTTTATTGTTATGTTAATCACCATATATTACATTTGTTTTGGTGTAGTGTTCCATGATTCATTGTTTGTTCATAACACCCAGTGCTCCATGCAGAATGTGCCCTCTTTAGTACCCATCACCAGGCTAACCCATTCCCCTACCTTCCTCCCCTCTAGAAACCTCAGTTTGTTTTTCAGAGTCCATCATCTCTCCTGGTTCCTCTGCCCTCTGACTTACTCCCCTTCTTTCTTCCTCTCCTGCTATCTTCTTCTTTTTCTTTTTTCTTAAAATATGTTGCGTTATTTGTTTCAGAAGTACAGATCTGTGATTCAACAGTCTTACACAATTCACAGCGCTCACCGTAGCACATACCCTCCCCAAGGTCTATCACCCAGCCACACCATCCCTCCCACCCCCGACCACTCCAGCAACCCTCAGTTTGTTCCTGAGATTAAGAATTCCTCATATCAGTGAGGTCATATGATACATGTCTTTCTCTGATTGACTTATTTCACTCAGCATAACACCCTCCAGTTCCATCCACATCGTTGCAAATGGCAAGATCTCATTCCCTTTGATGGCTGCATAATATTCCACTGTGTATATATACTACAGCTTCTTTATCCATTCATCTGTCGATGGACATCTTGGTTCTTTCCACAGTTTGGCTATTGTGGACATTGCTGCTATAAACATTGGGGTGCACGTACCCCCTTCGGGTCCCTACATTTGTATCTTTGGGGCAAATACCCAGTAGTGCAATTGCTGGATCGAATGGTAGCTCTAATTTCAACTGTTTGAGGAACCTCCATACTGTTTTCCAGAGGGGTTGCACCAGCTTGCATTCCCACCAACAGTGTAGGAGGGTTCCCCTTTCTCCACATCCGCGCCAACATCTGTCGTTCCCTGACTTGTTAATTTTAGCCATTCTGACGGGTGTGAGGTGGTATCTCATTGAGGTTTTGATTTGGATTTCCCTGATGCCGAGCGATGTTGAGCACTTTCTCATGTGCCTGTTGGCCATTTGGATGTCTTCTTTGGAAAAATATCTGTTCATGTCTTCTGCCCATTTCTTGATTGGATTATTTGTTCTTTGGGTGTTGAGTTTGATAAGTTCTTTATAGATTTTGGATACTAGCCCTTTATCTGATATGTCATTTGCAAATATTTTCTCCCATTCTGTGGGTTGTCTTTTGGTTTTGTGGACTATTTCTTTTGCTGTGCAAAAGCTTTTTATCTTGATGAAATCCCAATAGTTCATTTTTGCCCTGGCTTCCCGTGCCTTTGGTGATGTTTCTAGGAAGAAGTTGCTGCGGCTGAGGTCGAAGAGGTTGCTACCTGTGTTCTCCTTTAGGATTTGGATGGACTCCTGTCTCACGTTTAGGTCTTTCAACCATTTTGAGTCTATTTTTGTGTGTGGTGTAAGGAAATGGTCCAGTTTCATTCTTCTGCATGTGGCTGTCCAATTTTCCCAACACCATTTGTTGAAGAGACTGTCTTTTTTCCATTGGACATTCTTTCCTGCTTTGTCAAAGATGAGTTGACCATAGAGTTGAGGGTCCATTTCTGGGCTCTCTATTCTGTTCCATTGATCTATGTGTCTGTTTTTGTGCCAGTACCATACTATCTTGATGATGACAGCTTTGTAATAGAGCTGGAAGTCCGGAATTGTGATGCCGCCAGCTTTGCTTTTCTTTTTCAAGATTCCTCTGGCTATTCGGGGTCTCTTCTGGTTCCATACAAATTTTAGGATTATTTGTTCCATTTCTTTGAAAAAAGTGAATGGTATTTTGATGGGGATTGCATTGAATATGTAGATTGCTCTAGGTAGCATTGACATCTTCACAATGTTGCTTCTCCCAATCCATGAGCATGGAACGTTTTTCCATTTCTTTGTGTCTTCTTCAATTTCTTTCCTGAGTATTTTATAGTTTTCTGAGTACAGATCCTTTGCCTCTTTGGTTAAATTTATTCCTAGGTATCTTATGGTTTTGGGTGCAATTGTGAATGGGATCGACTCCTAGATTTGTCTCTCTTCTGTCTTGTTGGTGTATAGGAATGCCACTGATTTCTGTGCATTGATTTTATAGCCTGCTACTTGACTGAATTCCTGTATGAGTTCTAGCAGTTTTGGGGTGGAGTCTTTTGGGTTTTCCACATAAAGTATCATATCATCTGCAAAGAGTGAGAGTTTGACTTCCTCTTTGCCGATTTGGATGCCTTTGATTTCTTTTTGTTGTCTGATTGCTGTGGCCAGGACTTCTAATACTATGTTGAATAGCAGTGGTGAGAGTGGACATCCCTGCCGCGTTCCTGACCTTAGGGGAAAAGCTCTCAGCTTTTCCCCATTGAGAATGATATTCGCTGTAGGTTTTTCATAGATGGCTTTTATGATATTGAGGTATGTAGCCTCTATCCCTATACTCTGAAGAGTTTTGATCAAGAAAGGATGCTGTACTTTGTCAAATGCTTTTTCTGCATCTATTGAGAGGATCATATGATTCTTGCTCTTTCTTTTGTTAATGTATTGTATCACGTTGATTGATTTGCGGATGTTGAACCAGCCTTGCAGCCCAGGGATAAATCCCACTTCGTCGTGGTGAATAATCCTTTTAATGTACTGTTGGAAACTATTGGCTAGTATTTTGGTGAGAATTTTTGCATCCATGTTCATCAAGGATATTGGTCTGTAATTCTCCTTTTTGATGGGGTCTTTGTCTGGTTTTGGGATCAAGGTAATGGTGGCCTCATATAATGAATTTGGAAGTTTTCCTTCCATTTCTATTTTTTGGAACAGTTTCAGGAGAATAGGTATTAATTCTTCTTTAAATGTCTGATAGAATTCCCCTGGGAAGCCATCTGGCCCTGGGCTTTTGTTTCTTGGGAGATTTTTGATGACTGCTTCAATTTCCTTAGTGGTTATAGGTCTGTTCAGGTTTTCTATTTCTTCCTGGTTCAGTTTTGGTAGTTGATACATCTCTAGGAATGCACCCATTTCTTCCAGGTTATCTAATTTGCTGGCATAGAGTTGCTCATAATATGTTCTTATATTTGTTTGTATTTCTTGGGTGTTGGTTGTGATCTCTCCTCTTTCATTCATGATTTTGTTGATTTGGGTCATTTCTCTTTTCTTTTTGATCAGTCTGGCCAGGGGTTTATCAATCTTGTTAATTCTTTCAAAGAACCAGCTCCTAGTTTCGTTGATCTGTTCTACTGTTCTTTTGGTTTCTAGTTCATTGATTTCTGCTCTGATATTTATGATTTCTCTTCTCCTGCTGGGTTTAGGCTTTATTTGCTGTTCTTTCTCCAGCTCCTTTAGGTGTAGGGTTAGGTTGTGTATTTGAGACCTTTCTTGTTTCTTGAGAAAGGCTTGTATTGCTATATACTTTCCTCTCAGGACCGCCTTTGCTGTATCCCAAAGATTTTGAACAGTTGTGTTTTCATTTTCATTGGTTTCCATGAATTTTTTTAATTCTTCTTTAATTTCCTGGTTGACCCATTCATTCTTTAGTAGGATGCTCTTTAGCCTCCATGTATTTGAGTTCTTTCCGACTTTCCTCTTGTGATTGAGTTCTAGTTTCAAAGCACTGTGGTCTGAAAATATGCAGGGAATGATCCCAATCTTTTGGTACCGATTGAGACCTGATTTGTGACCTAGGATGTGATCAATTCTGGAGAATGTTCCATGGGCACTAGAGAAGAATGTGTATTCCGTTGCTTTGGGATGGAACGTTCTGAATATGTCTGTGAAGTCCATTTGGTCCAGTGTGTCATTTAAAGTCTTTATTTCCTTGTTGATCTTTTGCTTAGATGATCTGTCCATTTCAGTCAGGGGGGTGTTAAAGTCCCCCACTATTATTGTATTGTTGTCAATGTGTTTCTTTGCTTTTGTTATTAATTGCCTTATATAATTGGCTGCTCCCATGTTAGGGGCATAGATATTTACAATTGTTAGATCTTCTTGTTGGATAGACCCTTTAAGTAGGATATAGTGTCCTTCCTCATCTCTTATTACAGTCTTTGTTTTAAAATCTAGTTTGTCTGATATAAGGATTGCCACCCCCGCTTTCTTTTGGTGTCCATTAGCATGGTAAATGGTTTTCCACCCCCTCACTTTCAATCTGGGGGTGTCTTTGGGTCTAAAATGAGTCTCTTGCAGACAGCATATGGATGGGTCTTGTTTTATAATCCAGTGTGATAGCCTGTGTCTTTTGATTGGGGCATTTAGCCCATTTACACGCAGGGTAACTATTGAAAGGTATGAATTTAGTGCCATTGTATTGCCTGTAAGGTGACTGTTACTGTATGTTGTTGTGTTCCTTTCTGATCTGTGCTGCTTTTAGGCTCTCTCTTTGCTTAGAGGACCCCTTTCAATATTTCTTGGAGGGCTGGTTTCGTGTTTGCAAATTCCTTTAGTTTTTGTTTGTTCTGGAAGCTTTTTGTCTGTCCTTCTATTTTCAATGACAGCCTAGCTGGATATAGTATTCTTGGCTGTATATTTTTCTCGTTTAGTGCTCTGTAGATATCTTGCCAGTCCTTTCTGGCCTGCCAGGTCTCTGTGGATAGGTTTGTTGCCAATCTAATATTTTTACCATTGTAGGTTACGTATCTCTTCTCCCGAGCTGCTTTCAGGATTTTCTCTTTGTCTCTGAGACTCGTAAGTTTTACTATTAGATGTCTGGGTGTTGACCTATTATTATTGATTTTGAGAGGGGTTCTCTGTGCCTCCTGGATTTTGATGCCTGTTTCCTTCCTCACATTAGGGAAGTTCTCTGCTATTATTTGCTCCAATATACCTTCTGCCCCTCTCTCTCTTTCTTCTTCTTCTGGGATCCCAAGTATTCTAATGTTGTTTCGTCTTATCCTATCACTTATCTCTCGAATTCTGCCCTCGTGATCCTGTAGTTGTTTCTCCCTCTTTTTCTCAGCCTCTTTATTTTCCATCATTTGGTCTTCTATATCACTGATTCTCTCTTCTGCCTCATTTATCCTAGCAGTTAGTGCCCCCATTTTTGATTGCACCTCATCAATAGCCTTTTTGATTTCGACTTGGTTAGATTTTAGTTCTTTTATTTCTCCAGAAAGGGTTTCTCTAATAACTTCCACGCTTTTTTCAAGCCCAGCTGGTATCTTTAAAGTCATGATTCTGAACTCTAGGTCCGACATCGTAGTAATGTCCCTATTGAGTAGGTCCCTGGCTGACGGTACTACCTCTTGTTCTTTTTGCTGAGGTGATTTTTTTCGTCTTGTCATTTTGTCCAGAGGAGAATAGATGAATGAGAGAACAAAATGCTAACAGGTTTACAACGTCCTCAGCAAATATACTCTATACAAATCAGAAAAGACCTGAAACCAGGGAAAAAGAAAGGGAAAGAAAGAAAAAAGAATAGAAAAAAAAAAAGAAAAAAAGATAAAAAACAAAAACAGAACAATACAAAAAAAGCAGAATGTGATCAAATATGATCAGGCTAGTGCATAGATCAGTGCCACACACTAGATTTTGGGAGTATTTTGGTCTGTTAGGAAACAGTGCCTCCTAAAATTTTAAAGGAAGAAAGACATATATGTACAAAATAAGGGTTGATACAATGAAGGGATAGAAGATGACTGTAAAGATGAAAATTATAAAAGATTTTATAAAAGGACTTGATAAGATAAGAAGTTGTTTGAAAAAAGAAAGAAGATTTAAAAAAAAAAAAGGGAGAGAATGTGATCAGGCAGGAGACTAGAACAGAGCCATACACTAGTGATTTAGGGTATATTTTGATCTGTTAGAAGAAACTGTACCTCAAAATTTTAAAGAGAGAACAACTTATATATATATGCCAAAAATAAGGGTAATACTATGAAGGGATAAAATATGACTCTAAAAATGAAAAATAAAAAATGTTTTTTTTTTAAGAGATATGATAAGATGTTGGTTGAAAAAGGGAAAAAGAAAAAAAAAACAGTTAACAAAAATTAACTTTGATGAACTAAGGAATCATGGTAAAAAAAAGCCATGAATTCTACGTGCAGTATTCCCCTAGCGCTGGAGTTCTCCCGTTCTCCTTGATTGGTAAACTTGGTCTTGGCTTGCTGGCTGTTTGTGCTGATCTTCTGGGGGAGGGGCCTGTTGCTGTGGTTTCCAAATGTCTTTGCTGGAGGCTGAATTGCCCCGCCCTCGTCGGTCCGGGCTAAGCAAGCTGCTCGGGTTCGCTCTCAGGAGCTTTTGTTCCCTGCAAGCTTTCCGTACAGCCTTGGAGGACCAGGGCAAAAATGGTGGCCTCCCAATCTCCACCCGGAGGAGCTGAGAACTCGGGGCCCCTCTCCTCAGTGCGCCCCCAGAGAAAAGCAGTCACTCCCTTGTCCCCGGTCTCCGGCCGCTCTCCGTGCTCACCCGGCCTGTGATCGAGCCGTGCTATCTCTGGCACCTGACCCCGTGTGGAGTCTCCAAACCCAGCAGATCCCTGCGGTGCGCTCCCGCGCCGCTCCTCCCCGGGAAGGAAGGGGAGTCTCCCCGGCTCTGCCGCTTGTTGGGTCCCTGCTGCAGGAGCAGTGGCTCAACTGGGCCGCGGATCACAGTTTATGGCAACCCCAAGCTGAGAGCCCACGCCTCAGCTCCGTCTCTGCAGGCGGCTTCTCCGCTCCGATACCTGGGAGCTCTGGCGCACTCAGGCTCCCCCGGTCTTTCTGTGACCCCAAGGGTCCTGAGACCACACTGTCCTGGGAGGATTCCACCCCCTGCTTAGCCACTGCAGCGACGTCCCTCAGCAGAGCCTACTTCTAACAGTTCCGATTTTGTGCTCCGCGGCTCTATCACTTGCCAGAAGCGGCCGGCGGAGGCCCCTCCCCCGCTGTGTATCCCACCGAATATCGCCTCGGATTCACTTCTCCGCACGTCCTACCTTCCAGTAAGTGGTCGCTTCTCTGTTCAGATAGTTGTTGCTACTCTCCTATTCGATCTCCTGTTGAGTTCGTAGGTGTTCAGAATGGTTTGATCCTTCTTCAGCTGAATTCCTGAGACCAGAGGAAATCTAGGTCTCCTACTCCTCCGACATCTTGCTCCGCCCCCCCCTTTTTTTAATAAGCTGGCTATCTGTACCTGATGAGGCAGCATGTCTATGTATTGGGTGTAAAGTACAAGATTTGAGTTTTTGTTTTGTTGGCTGATTTATAGTGTGACCCTCAGGTTCCTCATCTATAAATAGATGATAATCCTGCCTTAATTACTTCTTGACTTGCAGTGGGAATCCTATAAGATAGCTCATATGTAAAAACTTTGAAAACTGTAAAAAGATAATGTAAATGTTGGTCTGTGATACTTGGTTTCTTGTCTTTTTGTTTTTGATATTTTGATTCGATTTTTGTAGCTTATAGTTTTAATCTAAAAAGTAAAGATTTTGGAAGCGATTTAAATGTAATGTATTTGTCAGGGTTTTCCAGAAACACATAACCGAAACAGTATGTTATGTGTCTGTGTATACACACACACAGACTTACTAAAAGGAATTGGCTCACACAATTACCGGAGGCTGAGAAGTCCCTGGATCTACAATTTGTAAGCTGGAGACACAGGAGAGCCTATGGGGTAAGTTCCAGTTTGAAAGCCCTCATCAGGCTTGAGACCCAAGAGGAGGGGATGTTTCCTCCTGAGTCAAAAAGTCTCTTTTGATCCTTTGTATTTTTGTGCCATCAGTTGTAATGTTCTCTCTTTCATTTATAATTTTATATATTTGAGTTTTCTCTTTTTTTCTAAGTGTAGCTCAAGGCTTGTCAATTTTATCTTTTACAAGAAAAACCTTTTAGTTTCATTGATTTTTGTATATTGCTTTTCTAGTCTGTATTTCATTTATTTCTGCTATGATCCTGATTATTTTCTTCCTTCTGCTAACTTTTTGTTTAGTTTTTTCTTTTTGGTTTCTTTGGGGTGTAAAGTTAGGTTTTTTATTTAAGATCTTTCTTTTTTCTCTATATAGGCACTTATGGCTATAACCTTCCCTCTTAGAATTGCTTTTGCTACATCCCAAAAGTTTAGATATATTGTGTTTCCCTTATCATTTGTCATAAGGTATTTTTTGATTTCCCTTTTTATTTTCTTCAACCCACTGGTTTTTCATGAGTGTGTTATTTAATTTATACATATTTATGAATTTTCTGTTTTTTTCTAATTCTGTCCCATACCATTGTGGTCAGAAAAGATACTTGATATGATTTCAATCTTCTTAAAAGTTTTATGACTTGTTTTGTGGCCTAACATATGATCTATCCTTTAGAATGTTCCACGTGGCTGGAAAAGAATATTCTGTTCTTGGTTGGAATGTTCTGTATATAGTCTGTTAGGTACATTTGGTCTATATTGTTCAAATCTGCTGTTTCCTTATTGTTTCTCTGTCTGGATGACCTATCTATTGTTGAGAGTGGGATATTAAAGTCCCCTGCTATTACTGTGTTGCTTTCTATTTTTCCCTTCAGGTCTGTTAATATTTACTTTATATATTTAGGTATTCTAATGTTGGATGCATATATATTTACAGTTGTTATGTCTTCTTGATGAATTGATCTCTTTATCATTGACCATCTCTGTGTCTAGTTACAGTTTTTGATTTAATTAAATTCTGTCCTGTCTTGTATAGGTATAGTCATCCCTTTACTCTTTTGGTTACCATTTGCATGGAATATCTTTTTTCCATTGCTTTATTTTCATCTTAGGTGTATCCTTAAAGCTAAATGAGTCTTTTGTAGGCAGCATTTTGTTGGTCTTGTTTGTTTTTTAATTTTATTATTTTTTTAAATCCATTTAGCCACTCTTTGTTTTTGATAGGATTGTTTAGTGGGTTTACATTTAAGACAATTATTAATAGGAAGTATTTACTGTTGCTGTTTTGTTCATTGTTTTCTGACTATTTTGTAATTCCTTTGTTCCTCTCTTGCTGCTTTTCTTTGAGAATTGATGACTTTTTTTTTTTGTGGTGGCATGCTTTGATTTCTTTATTTTTCCTGTATCAACTATAGGCTTTTGCTTTGTGGTTACCATGTGGCTAATATAAAACATATTTATAAACAGTCTATTTTAAGCTGATAGCTTCAATCACATACAAAAACTCTACCCTTTACTTCCCATCCCCATTTTATGTTTTTGTAATCACAATCTTTTTGTATTATGTATCTGTTAATACATTATTATAGCTATAGTTATTTTAAATATTTTATCTTTTGACCTTTATTTTAGAGTTAGTACTGTCAGTACTTTTGAATTGGTACTGTCACAGCACCATGACAATATTAAAATACCTGACTATATATTTGTATGAATTTGACTATGCATTATCTTCACCAGTGAGTTTTATATTTTCATAGGTTTTTATGATACTAATTTTTGTCTTTTCATTTCAGCTTGAGGAACTGTCTTCTCTATTTCCTGTAATGCAGTTCTAGTGGTGATGTTCTCTCTTAGCTTTTTTTTTTGTGTGAAAGTTTTTATCTCATGTTCTGAAGGACAGCTTTGGCAAGTAAAGTATTCTTGGTTGGCAGTTTTTTTCTTTTCAGCAATTTGAATATATCATCCCACTCTCTTCTGGCCTATAAGAATACTGCTAAGAAATTCACTTATTCTTTTGGGGTTCCTTTGTATACAATGATTTGCTTTTCTCTTACTGCTTTCAAAATTTTCTCTTCGGTACACTTATCATGATGAGCACTGAGTAATGTATAGAATCATTGAGTCACTTTATTGTACACAGGAAATTAATGTAACACTCTACGGTAACTGTACTGGGATTAAAATAAAAAAATTTCTCTTTGACCTTTGAGAATTTGATTGATACATCTAGGTGAAAATCTCTTTATAGTTAATATAGTTGGGGTTCTTTGGGCTACATAGTTCTGAATGTCTGTTTCCTTCTCTAAATTAGGGAAGTTTTCAGTCATTGTTTCCTTAAGTAAGATTTCTGTTTTTTTTTTCTCTTTACTCGTTCTGGGATTCCCAAATGCTTATTTATTTGACTTGTTTTCTGTAATTGTCATAGACTTTTTTCATTCTTTTTCAATATTTTTCTTTTTGTTTCTCCAGCTGGGTAATTTCAAATGACCTGTCTTTGACCTCATTGTTCTTTCTTCAGCTCGACCTAGTCTGTTGTAAAGTTAACTATGGAATTTTTTTTAGTTTTGTCATTTTCTTCAGCTCCAGAATTTTTTTCTGTTTCCCCTCCGTCCCTCCTCTCTTCCTTCCCTCCTTTCTTTCTTTTGTTCTTTCTTTCTTTCTTTCTTTCTTTCTTTCTTTTTCTTTCTTTCTTTTTCTTTCTTTCTTTCTTTCTTTCTTTCTTTCTTTCTTTCTTTCTTTCTTTCTTTCTGTAGTTTTCATCTTTGTTGAACTCATTTTGGTCACATATTATTTTCCTGATTTTGTTTAGTTGTCTGTGTTCTATTGTAGTTTACTGAGGTTTTTTAAGATGACAGTTTTGAATTCCTTGGCAGTTCATAGCTCTATTTTTTTAGGGTTGGATACTGGTGTTTTATTTTGTTTCTTTGTTTTCCTGATTATTTGTATTCCTTGTGGCTTCGTTTTGGTGTGTGTGCATTTGAAGAAGTAGGCATCATTTCCAGTCTCCAAACTCTGGCTCCTGCAGTGAAAGCCCTTCACCGTGCAGACTGTCCAGAGATTTTGGGTAGGTTTTTTGGTCAAGTGTGTGCATGGGTTTGCTATTGGAGCCTTCAAGCAGGTTGGTCTGGTGTTTAGGGGTGAATCTAGAGCCTAGGTTCACTGGTGTGGGCCTTGTGCTTGGGCCTATGGGGGCAGGCCTTGTGGCTTGGACGTTGGTGTTGGGCCTGAAGCTTGGGTCCCTGGAACAACTTTAGAGCCTGGTTTCTTGGGAGTTAGCCTAGTGCTGGGATGGGTCTTGAGTCTGAGTCTATAGTTTGTGTGGGTTGGCCTTGTGCCTGACTTCACTAGGGCAGGCCTGGTTCCAAGATTTGTGGTGAAGTTGGATGCTCACTTCACTCTTCTTTTATTGGGTGGGTGTCTCTCTCCACACTGGGTTGCTTGGACTCGGAGGTCAGGTAATACGCAGAATATGAGATTGTCTTTCCTACCCTTTTCAATGTGTCTTCTTATTTCTGTGTTCCATCCAGGTGTTGTAATCTCTCACCTGGAATCCTTAGCTTTTGTGAAGGTATTTTCATGCATGGGTAGTTATTCAAATTGATGTTTCTGCAAGGGGTTGAGTGCTAGAAACTGCTATTCTGCTCTTTGGCTGATGTCACTCCTGTGTCATTTAGTTCAATCTCTTTAATAAATGAGGAAACTGAAATCTAAAGAATTACATCTAAACAAGGATCTTTCATGGCAGTTAGTTGTAGAGCTAAAATTAAAAATTGTATCTCATGATTATCTCATGATTACTTTGTACACCATCATGGTATTTATTTCTATCTCTTGTTCAGATTCTTTTTTCTATAATAATCCCCATTTTCTCATACTTGTTCATCTCCCACCAATTTTACACATACATCATAGGCTTATTGTAGAATGTCTGGAAAATACTCCTAAAGCAAAAAGAAGATTAAAATAATCTTTTGCCATAATCAGAGATAACCAATACACAACATTCTCATATTTGTTCTGTATGTTCATTAAAAAATACTGTTTTGTAGTCTGCATTTTCACTGTAAATATTTGGATTTATTTTTTCCTGGTCATTAAATAGTCTTCTAAAACTAGATTATATAACTAAAATAGGTAAAGGCTTATATTTTAATCATAGTGCTATTATGTACCTGTATTTAGCTAAATATAAGTGTATTTGGAAAATTCATAAGAGATTAATTAGTGTGGAATTTCTTGGTCAAACTGAACATTACAACATATTTTTGCTGTAAAAATATGTTTATGAAGGTGCCTGTGGATGTCTGATAATGTTTTTATGTACACGTGCTCTTACTGCATGGTATGTACAATTACTGTCACATTATTTGGTGAGATCAGTGTTTCCTAACCTTTTTTAACACTGTAGCATACCTAGGAATGATAATAATTGTGTGCCACACTAGGGAAAACTGAGATGTTTATTACTGGGCTCTGTTACCTACTAGGCCTGACTACCCAAACTGTTGGGAGGATCAGTATTTTGGCCACTTGTAAACCCTGGTTGGAAGCTCTGGATTAGAGCACAGTGATAATAAGGTCCTAGGTTATTTCTCACATTTTGTGTAAGATTATCCCTGTTTCTCACAATAGGCTGTACAGTTTGGTATACCAGTAATGAAAATATATATAACTTATCCACTTCATTGTTAATGGGTAGTTTCTGGCAGTATTTGTAATTACAAATAGTGCTATGAATATGACTTTTGGTGGAAATAAGCACTTATTTCTTCTGAGTATACATACCTAGGAGAGGAATTGCTGGATCATAGAGTAAGTATACATTTAATTTCATTAGATAGTAAAGAAACTCTTCAGTTTTATATTCCCACCAACTATGTGTGAAAGTTCCAGTTTTTTCATTTGCATCAATACTTTGCATTATCAGTTCTTTTTATTTTAGTCATTCTTATGTGTGTGTAGTACTAATTCTTTGTTCAATGAAGACTAATGATGATGAGCATATTTTGTTTACCTATTGACCATGTGGATAACTGCTTTTTTTAATTGAACTTTTTATTTTGAGATGATTGTAGATTCTCATGCAGTTGAAAGAAATAATGGAGAGAGATTTCCTGTATTTTTTATTTGGTTTCTCCCAGTGGTATCATCTTGCAGAATGATAGTAAAATATCACAACCAAAATATTACCATTGATATAGTCAAGATACAGAACGTCTCCATCACCAAAAGGATCCCTGAGGTTGCCCTTTTATAGCAGTACCCACTTCCCTCCCACATACCTGGCCAACATTACTTTATTCTTCATTTCCATAATTTTGTCATTTCAAGAATGTTACATAAATGAAATCATGCATTATACAGTGTTTTGGGATCGGCTTTTTTACTCCTCATATTTTCTAGGAGATTCATCAAGATTTTTTCATGTATCATTCATTTATTCTTTTTCATAGTAAGTACTATTCTCTTGTATGGACACTCCACCATTTTTTTTAACCATTCACTTCTTGAAAGACATTTGGGTTGTTTCTGGTTTTTGACTACTATATAAAAAAACTGCTTTAAACATTTGTGCCCAGATTTTGTGTGAACATACATTTTTATTTCTCTAGGATAAACACCCGGGACTGTTGTTGCTGGGTCATATGATAGTTGCTTGTTTATTTTTTCAGGAAGCTGTCAAACTGCTTTCCAGAATGACTGTACCACTTTGCATTCTCCCTAGTAATGCATGAGTGATCCAGTTTCTCTGCCTTCTTGCCAGAATTTGATGTTTCCAGTATTTTTAAATTTTACCCATTCTGATGTTTGTGTAGTGATAGCTCATTGTAGTTTTAATTTGCATTTCCTTAATGGCTAGTGTGCTTGTCTGCCATTTGCGCATCTTCAATGAAATGTCTGTTCATATCTTTGCCACTTTTTAATTGCATTACTTTTTTACTGTTGAGTTTTGAGATTTCCTTATATATTCTAGGTACTATGTAGTTTACAAGTATTCTCTCCCATTCTATAGCCAGGCTTTTTATATTCTTAACACATCTTTCAAAGAGAAAAAGTTTTAATTGTGAAGTGTAGTGTACAGATTTTCCTTTTATGCATTATGCTTTTGGTCTCATGTCTAAGAACTCTTTGCCTAGCCTTAAATCCCTAAGATTTTCTCTGATTTTTTTTCCTTAAACTTTTGTAGTGTTATGTTTTACATTTATGTCTATAATGCATTTTGAACTAAATTTTGTGTGAATTTTGAGACTTAGGTTAAGGTTGTTTTTCATTTTTATTTTATTTTTTATTTTTTTTAAAGATTTTTATTTATTTATTTGAGAGAGAGAGAGAATGAGAGATAGAGAGCACGAGAGGGAAGAGGGTCAGAGGGAGATGCAGACTCCCCGCTGAGCAAGGAGCCCGATGCGGGACTCGATCCGGGGACTCCAGGATCATGACCCGAGCCGAAGGCAGTCTCCCAACCAACTGTGCCACCCAGGCGCCCTCATTTTTATTTTTTATTGTCTGTCCTGTGGATATCCGGTTGCTCTGGCACCATTTGTTGAAAAGTTTTTAGTTGGAAGTATTTGTGTGGGTCTATTTCTAGGTTCTCTGTTCTGTTTCATTAACCTATTTGTGTATTTCTCTGCCAATAACACAAAGCCCAATTGCTCTATGAATATAATAAGTTTTAAAATTGGGTAGACTGATTCACTTTATTCTCTTTTTCAAAGTTGTTTTAGTTCTTATAATCTCTTTGTTTTTCTGTAAAAATTTCAGGATAATCTTGCCTATATCTATCTGCAGAAATCTTTCAGAGATTGTGATAGAAATTGTGTCACTTTGGGGAGAATTGACATGCTGAGTCTTGTAGTCCAAAACATTTATTTACTCTGTCTTTGCTCTCTTTCATCAGCATGTAGTTTTCAGCATACAAATCCTATACAGGTAGATTTTTTTTTCTCTAAGTGTTTTATTTTTTTGATGATTTATAAATGCTACTGTATTTTTAATTTTGGTATCCATACGGTGATTGTTCTTATATAGAAATACAGATGATGTTTCTTAAAAAAAGAATTTATTTGCGAGAGAGAGGGAACAAGCAGTGGGGAGGGGCAGAGGGAGAGAGAGAGAGAAGCGGACTCCCCACTGAGCAGGAAGCCCAATGTGGGGCTTAATCTCAGGACCTGGAGGTCATCACCTAAACTGAAGGCAGACGCCTAACTGACTGAGCCATCCATGCACCCCCTACAAATGATTTTTGTATGTTTATCTGTGTCCTGTGCCCTTGCTGAACTGCCTTATTAATTCTAGGAGGTTGGGTTTTGTTGGTTTGTTTTTATTTTGTATATTGTTTGGGATTTTCTGTTTTTCTATGTTAGACAATCAGGTTATTTGCAAACAGGGATAATTTTGTTTCTTCCTTTCTAGGAACAGTGGGACTTGTTTTTTGGTGGGGGGTGGTTTTCTTTTTTGGTATCTACTTGAATATATAACAGAGTAGCAGATTCTGCCCACTATTAAGTCTAAAATGAAAGAGACATTACATTCCAAAACCTGAAGATACTAGGAGACCATTAGAACTGATGGTATGGTTGGGATGCCTAGCTGGCTTAGTTGGTGCAGTTTGTGACTCGATCACAGGACTGTAGGTTTGAGCCCCACGTTGGGTGTGGAGATTAACTTAAAAAGTCTTTAAAAAGAAAAAAAAAACTGATGAGATGGTTGAGGATCAGGGAGTGATTGAAAATGACACCAGTGTTTTGTTCCTGAGTAATTGGGTGGATGTAATAAGGTGGGAAACTCATAAGTAAAAGCATTTTGGAGAAATATAATGAGTTCTACTTTGGACATGCTGATTTTTTAAATACCTGTGGTACATATTTCTTGATACGTCCAGTAGATATTAGAAGGATGGATTAAGAATTTAGGGATGAGGTTGGAATTATAATTCCTACTTTGAGATGGTAGATGATGCCATGGGAGAGAGCACATTGGAATGAGTAGCAATCTGAGGAAGAAATGCTAACGAAGGAAAAGGATTTAGAGATATAATGGGAAAAGGAAAAGAATGCATTGTCACGGAAACTATAGAAACCTCTCTGGTCAAAATTCCACCTATTTGTCAAGATTTGTCTTAGAAAATTCAGTGATATCTTTCAGACATCATCACCTGCCCAGTCCCATCTCCTTTTAGTCATTCCCTAATATGTATTTCTATAGCAGTTTCTTTTTTCTCTGGTCTCGCATTACACCATATTAGAGTTTCTTGTTTATGTGTCTGTTTCCCTATCAAGATTTTATGTTCCTTGATGGCAGAGGTTAGATATTCATTTGTTTTCCTGTGTATGGCATAATTCTTAATAACAATTTGTTTAATTGAATGAAGTAGGAGATGGTCAGTTTCAGAGGTTTGAGAGGGGTCGAGTAAGAAAAGAACTGAGATGAGGCCATTGGATTTGTTGATGGACCTTAGGAAAATTGATATGTGGGAGTGAATAGAGAGTTTTCTAGTCTTCTTTCAAGTCAGTCCTGCCCTTTCTTACACCTCCTACCTTATTCCCTACTTATGTGGTTTTAACTTTTGTTCCTTTGATACATTGTTTTATCATGATGGAAAAATATTTTTCCCTGTGGCCTCTGAAAATTCTGTTTTTCCAAAAATAGCTCATATCCCTTTTGCAATGAAACTGCTGCCTACACCTATATTAAATTAACTCTTTGATAAACTTCCAACGTACTTTGTATTATATTGTTAACAATCATTCTTGAATATCTTTATCCATATCTTATACATGTTATAATTCATATTCTGTTTATATCCTATAATATTAATAGTGTACTCAATAAATACTTAAAGACTTAGGTCTTGATTTTTAAATATCATTGTTAACTTATTTCAGAGCTTTTTTTGTTTTTTTTAGTCTTAAAACCTTTCTTTTAAATTCAGAGTTCACATACAAAAAACACTAAAAACAAATATGTTTTCAATCTAAATTTAAAAGATAAGTCATGAAGGCTCATCGGGTGCTATCTTTATGAAATATTTTTGTGACAAACTTCTGTACAGGATTCTGTATACATCCCCTGCATAGGAACTTGTTCCTGTTTCCGTGTTCTGGTAACATTGTGGTACCAACCCATAATAGACTAGATTCTCAATCTTTGTTTTTCAGGCCTTTTTTTTTTTTAATGTACTCCAGTGGGCCAGAAATCATTAATTTTATTTTTTACTTTTTGTATTCATAGCATGGTTTTGTCACACAGTAGTCACGTTTGAATAGCTGAATGAATTTCTTTGGTTTCTGTCACCTGAGTTTTTCTAATATCCAGGCTGATAATATCTGTAAAATATTTTTGTTTTGGCATTCAATTTCTGTTTGAATTGTGGTTTTTTTTTTCCATTTAAAAATGTATTCCATTATTCAGTTTAAAACTGTTTTCAAGGTATTACAAATATTTACCATTTGGAAGTTATTCTTTATGATCCATGTTGTAATTTCTTGGTGTATAATTTACCCATTATATCTTCAGTAAATTTAAGTGTCTTCTTTTCTATCCCAGAAATTGTATTTTTATAGAGGAACTAGTAAAATACCAGTTTTTACTTTATTTTTAAAAAATATATGCTATTATTCAGTACCTTTTACCTAAGAGCTAATTTAAGTGGGAAAAATTGGTTGAATTAAACAAAAAAGCCTTTCTCTTTCCAGATTGCAGCAATTCTCCGGAAACGAAAATTAGACTATTATTTACACAAACTACTCCCTGAGATCCTACAATCTGCTTCATTTCTGACTGCTAATGGGGCCTTGTATATGGCTTTCTTTTGCATTTTAAGGTTGGTACTCATAATCACCACTGGAGATTAATGCAGATTCCTTTGTTGAAACTGAAACAAACGGATGTTTTTATAAATGTTGTGCAGGTCACTGCTTGTGTATTTTTTTCTCCATCAAAGACATTTATTTATCTCAAAGAAAGCTTGTTAAACGAGGAGTTGTGGGCCTCTTGGCCTAAAGATGTAATATAAACTTTAAATTATTGCAGTGATTATATAGCAAAAGTGTTTTGGTATATCGTGCATTTTCTGAGGCCTACTATATTTACCCAAGTTGTTGATAATGCTTTCTTAGCCTTTCAATTTCATGGATCAGGAATTCAAAGCACCCATCATGATATAGGTGAGGTCCACATGCAGTGAATAGACTTCAGAAGGACTAAAAAATGCTCGTGTTTATATGTAAAACAGTAAATTAACTTCTGGCATATCCTATTGATGAAACTTTTGGTCCTGATTAGGTCTTTCGATTACCTGTGTCACATGCTTCCTATGATTTAGATACAGTTGGAGTTCAGTTTTTAGTTCTATGATATACCTAACATGTTTATTATATATTTACTTAACTTTTTCCATAGTGATTGTTGAAAATCCAAACTAGTGTTTTTGTTGAAATGGTCAAACTAAAATACTAAATTTATATTTTTCTCACATTAGTGTTGCTCAGAGTAGTTCTGTAGGTATACATTAACTACAGTTAAAAAGATAATTTTCATATGTCTTTTACAGTTTTTTTCCCTCAATACATTAATATTTATAAACTTTTAAATTATGTAGAAAATAATTGATAAGGTTTATACTATTGAAAATCATGCCTTTAAACTTGACTTGAAAACGTGTGTAAGAAACTCTATCATATGTTCTCTGGAAAGTTTCTAATACTTGCTCACACACTAAAAATAAAGTTATAAGATAATTAGGTCTTAAAATACTGCAATAATCATAAATTGCTATTGTGGCATATTTATTTATGTTCTGAGAACCTGTTTGGTTAACTTGTGGAAATGCAAAACACTTATGGGGTTTGTAGTTAACAATCCTTATAATAACATCTGTGTTCCTCCTATAACTGACTCCTTGAGTTATTTTTGTTTAATTTTTTTAAAAGATTTTATTTATTTATTTGAGAGAGAGAATGAGAGAGAGAGCACATGAGGGGGGGAGAGTCTGAGGGAGAGGCAGGCTCCCCGCTGAGCAGGGAGCCCGATGCAGGACTTGATCCTGGGACTCCAGGATCATGACCTGAGCCGAAGGCAGTTGCTTAACGAACTGAGCCATCCAGGCGCCCCTTTTTGTTTAATTTTTACATTCAGTAACTTCTTTTTTTTTTTTTTTTTTAAAAACTTTATTTATTTATTTGAGAGTGGGAATGAGAGAGAGCACGAGAGGGGGCAGGGTCAGAGGGAGAAGCAGACCCCCCGCTGAGCAGGGAGCCCGATGCGGGACTCGATCCCGGGACTCCAGGATCATGACCTGAGCCGAAGGCAGTCGCTCAACCAACTGAGCCACCCAGGCGCCCTACATTCAGTAACTTCTTAAGGCCTTTATAGATTTTATGTTGGAGGGAAAATCACTTCCGGTTTTCTCAGGCCGAGGGTTTTCTGATGTTCATTTTAGAAATACCCACGTTATATATGCTCTGTTGGTTTTCTAATTCTTCTAAAGCTAAGCTTCAGTTAGAAGGGAAAAAAATACCATTTCATCAGTGATTCTTAATCCTTATGTGTATATACATATATTTTTCCTATAATGTGTTATTTAGCAGTCGGCCAACTTTGTTCAGATCACTTTTTGCAAATTCTGTGTGCTGCTTCTCCCTTTCTTAGGAACATGTAATCTTTGAAAGGAAAAAAATAATCTTTCTGATGTTTCCAAATATCTTTTTTGGTCTTTTTTTTTTTTAAGATTTTTATGTAGTTATTTGAGAGAGAGAGAGAGGGTGAGAGAGCATAAGCAGGGGGAGCTGCAGAGGGAGAGGGAGAAGGAGAAGCAGACACCCCATAGAGCAGGGAGCCTGATGGGGGGCTTGATCCCAGAACTCTGGGATCATGACCTGAGCTGAAGGCAGATGCTTAACCGACTGAGCCACCCAGTCACCCCTTTTCTGTCTCTTTAAAAACCCAATCAGCTAATGGCCATTTATAATGTGTGAGACACTTTGTAGGTTCTTATTTTCAAGGGACATATTCTAGTAAGTGAAAAATAATATATACACACACACAAAACTAAAAAATATAAAATATGTAAGTACTGTAAGGAAAAGTTATCAAGGGTTGTAGAAGCAAAGAAGGGAAGACATTTGTTGAATATTTAACATGTGTTAAAAAATAGTAGTAGTAATAATAATAGTAGTAATAGTAATCATAACAGCTAACATTTTCCTCACACTTTCTATGTGCCGTGCATGGTGCTAGGAAATACCTCATGTAGTTCTCATAACGTTATGAGATAGGTACTGTTATTGTTCCCATTTGATAGATAAGGCAACTGAAGAACATAGAGGATTTGCATAGTGAGTAACATTGGATCCAGGGAATGTGTGAATGAATATGACTGACTAAATTATTGGAAGGAGAGATACCTATTAGTTTGCTGTTATAACTAGAATAGGAGATGGTGAGGGACTTAACTGAGGCAGGGGTGGCAGGTTGGAGAGGAATTTGAGAGAGAAGTTGTGTATGGAAAAATTTAAGGGAACGATTTAATGTGTGGGGAAAAGGAAAAGGAGAAGCTAAGGATGTCTCAGTGTCACACATGAGTGGGTAGGTAGGTGTTGATCCCATTCACCTAGGAAAATAGAGGGGAGAAAGTAAATTCATGAGGATAGAGAAGAGAGCTAATGACTTTGGTTATGGACATGTTGAATTTGAGGTACTGTGGGACATTAGGTAGAGGGTGGACTGAGAAGGGGGAATTTCTATTCGTAATAACTGAAATAACCAAATAGAAATTTCATACAAACATTCCAAATTTGAATTTCAGGAAGATACTTGGAAAATTCTACTCTTGGAGTCCTGGCTTTGGTGCCGCTTTGCCAGCCTCTTATGTGGCCATTCTAATTGAAAGGAAAAGCAGGTAAAGTTTTATATATCTACATATTTAATAGAACTGATTTACTGTCCTCCATCCCAAGTAAGTTTTTTTTAACTTACTATTTATTGTAGTCCAGGGATGAAAAATATTTTCACATATGTTTTTAGACTTGCAAATATTTGATGGAAAATTTAATTTTGTCTTAATATTATTTATGTTTATTAAGCCTGTAAAAATATAAAGGTTGACTTTATAGAATAATACCATTTGGCCTTTGTTTACTAAAATATTAGAGAGTTCTTGAATGTGCCTAAGACATGGCATGCACAAATCTAATTAAAGATCTTTTCCATAACCACAATACCACTATCCCACCTAAGAAAATTAATGGTAGTTTTCTCTTGTCATCTACATCTGTAATTTGCTTCAAGCTCATTGAGTGACCTCTGTTAAATCAATTATTATTTTTAAGGTATCTTCTCATTTAAAAAAAATTTTCATTTATATAAACCAGAAAATGTTTCACGTGACATAATAAGATTTCTATAAAATGCTATAAATTGTTATGTAAATTATTCAGTCAGGTAAATAGTTGAAGGTAAAGCTTTTGCTTTTCTAAAAGAATTTTACCATCTTGTAAATAATTATTTTCATCACTGGGAACTGCTTTGGTTCCATCTTTATCCGAGAGAGTCAAGATGGGGTCATGTTTTAATCAAGGGGTCATGTATTAACTGAGATTGGGTCATCATCCAGCTTATGAAGATATTCATTATAATCACTGATCCCATAGTAAGAGTATAGATAGATTTTATCAGATAACCAAATATTTACTTAAACCACCTGAAGTCACTTTTAATGCCCCTTGTTTAAGTAATGTAATGGTGTCTAAATTTTTGGTGTCTAAACTTTTGGTTCTTTGCTTGTATCATAATATGATTGGATTATTAATATTGGATTATGGATGGATTATTAATTATTAATATTACTAAAATCAAGGGATATTATTACTCCAGCATCATCAAGTCAGTATTGCTAGAAACATAGGTTATCTCACCTAATAGTACCATATAGAATAGTATTGTGTATTAGGAATGTGGATTCTGGAGCTGTATTTTCTGGGGGCAGCTGACTCTGTCACTTAACTGTGTTATGGCTTATTCCTTACCTGAAAACGGAGACAGTGATAATCTAGTCACATGGCTGTCCAGACAGTTAAAGGAATTAATGTATGTAAAAGTGCTTAGAGCAGTGCCTGACACATAGTAAATGTTACGTGTTAACTGTTATTATTGGTTTTTGCCCATAAGGAATGAGAAAGTTATTCTTCTGATTGTTAACTTCCTGATTCATTTGAAAATGTGAACACTTGTTTTAGAAATATGATTTTAAAATATGTAACTCATACGTGAAACTTTAAAGATGTTTAAACCAAGTTTGCTCTGATTTATTTTTAGCCCTTGAGTAATAAGAGCATTTTGAAGTTATTTACCTACTTTTCAACAGAAAATGTTGAAATTGAACACATGTGTAACCACCTAGAGTCAACAGTTGTTAACATTTTGCTGTTTTTACTTATTTGTAAGTGATTATATGTATGTGTGGTTATGTGTGTGGTGTGTGAACCATTGTAAACATCATGACACTTCTAAATACTTCAGCATACATATTTTAAAATAAGGATTTTTTTTGTGTGTGATTACAATACTTTTATCACATGTAAGAAAATTAAAAGTCATTCCCTAATACCATCTAGTCCATAGTGTCCTAAAATGCTTTTATTGCTGTTTTTTTTTTTTGAACCACACTCTAGTATAGTGTTATATTTCCTTATTTTCTTTTAATCTAGCTTAGTCTTCCCACTTTCCCCACATGACATTGATTTATTGATGTGATCAGGCCAGTTGTCTTGTGTGTAAAACTTTTCTGGTTTTGTCTGAATTTTTTCCTCATGGGAGTTGTTTGATTGGTTCGCTTAATTTACGTATTCCCTGTAAACTGAAGTTTGGGCTGAAGACTTGATTATATTATGATTGAACACTTTTGGTAAGCATATACATCATAGATGATGCTGAAGCCATCAGGAGGTCCATAGTTCTAAGTTTGAATATGTGATTAAAGTGGTAATCACCAGATCTTTTCAATAAACCTATTATTTTGAGGGAATGAGCTGAATGGATTTCTTGACATTCCACCGTCCTTGCTTTGCTGGAGTGAACCTGAGTTGATCATGATACCATTATTTGTGGATTAGCTAGTAATTGTGTGTTTGAGTGTGTGTCTTTATGTTTTCTTTATCAGGTTTGAGTGTCATTTACTTCATAAAATAGTTCAGAAGTTTTCCTTCTTTTTTTCTTGCTCTGGAGTGGTTTAAGTAGCCATGAATTTTCAGGCCTTTGAGTATTTGGCCCATTTCTCTGTAAAACCTGGGCATGGTGACTCTTCTGGGGGTGGTAGTTCTTAGGAGAAGTTATCAGTTTCCTCTATGGAATTGATCTACTTAAACTTTGAGCTCACTTAATAAGGACGTTCAGTAACTTCTCTAATAGCTAGAAAGTTCTATTTCCCAGAAAGTATTTATTTTATAAAGATTGTTATATTTACATGGAGTTGTACCGAGTAGTCTTATGATTTGATTGAATTTTGTTTTCAATGGTTATTTTTCAATTTGTTACTTATTTTGTGTGATTGTGCCATTTCCCTTTTTTATTAAGTTAGCTAGTAATTTTGTTGATTTTTTTCCCCAACAAATCATCTTATTTATTACTTCTCTTTTTTGGTTTCTTAATTCTTGTTTTTATTTTTTCCCCCTTCCTTCTACTTTCTTTTGATTAACTTGCTTTTCTTTTAGAAACCTTTTCATTTGTTGCTTATTTCTTTTCATTAAGTTTTATTGATATAAGTATTTAAGGCAGAATTTTCTTTTGATAAGTGCTTTATTTATAGCCCATAGGTTCTGATATGTAGTACTTTCATTATCATCATTTTCTAGAAATTCTGCAATTTTAGTTTGTATTTCTCTTGTAATATAAGAATTATTTAGTAGAGAGCTTAAGAAGATGGAAGGCCCTTTTGTTATTAATTTCCAGTTTTATTGCATTATCTGAGAATGTTGTTCATGGTATTTTCTCTGTATAAAACAATAAGGTTTTCCTTGTGGCTGAATTTATGCTCAATTTTGTGACTTTTTTTGAACATTTGAAAAAAAAGTGCATTGTCTTTTATTGGGAGTTCAGAGGTTGGCAGATAGCCATAAGATCTATGCTATTGGATATGATTTTAGGTTGTATCTTTAATTTGAGGTGCAATTTCTAGCATTAAAAAGTATGTTCTTTATTTCATTTAATGTATTTTGGCTTGAGTTCCAAATTTTTAGTTATCTTTCTTCTTGTTTGCATTTGCCTAGTATGTCTTTATCTTCCTGAAACACTTGATGGGTCTATCTTACATGCCACATAAACTTGGGTTATATTTGGAGAGCCAATCTGAAAAAATCATTTTATTTTGATATACAAGTTCAGTCCATATACATTTATTTATACAACGGATATATTTGGTTTAGTTCTGCCATATGATTTTATGTTATTTTTATTATGATTGTCACTATGTGGTCTGTTTTATTATATTTTTTTTTTGCTGTTAACTTTGACATGATTATAGAGTCATGGAAAATTGCACAAATAGTACAGAGACACTTGAAACCTTAACCCAGTTTCCCTCCAATGATAGCATCTTACTTAACTGTAGTATAATATAAAACCAAGCAATTGACATTATTGTCAGCTAGACTATGGCCCTTATTCATAGTCACCAATTTTTACATTGACATGTCTTGATCATTACAGTATCACGCAGAGTAATTTCACTGTCCTGCGAATCCTCTGTGCTTGGCTACTCATTCCACCCTCCCCCTAGCCCCTGGTAACTAGTCACCTTTTTACTCTTACAGTTTTACCTTTTTCAGACTGTCATATAGTTAAAATCATACAGTATGTAAGCTTTTCAGATTGGCTTTTTTTTACTTAGTTATATGCCTTTAAGTTTTGTCCATGCCTGTACATGGCTTGATAGGTTATTTCTTTTTAGTGCTGAATAATATTCCACTGTCTGGATGCACCACGAGCTGTCTTCTACCCTACTGAAGGACAGCTTGTTATTTCCAAGTTTTGACAGTTACGAGTAAAACTGCTATAAATATCCATGCATGGGTTTTTGTGTGGATATAAGTTTTCAGCCCCTTTGGGTAATTACCAAGGGGTATGATTGCTGTATCATATATTAAGAGTATGTTTAATTTTATAAGAAACCGCCAAACAGTTATCCAAAGTGGCTGTACCAGTTTGCATACCCTCCAGCGATGAATGGGAATTCCTGTGGCTCCACATCCTCACCAGCATTTAAACGTTGTCAGTGTTCTGTATTCTGGCCATTCTAAGAGGTATGTGGTAGGATCTCATTGTTTTAATTTATATTTCCTTGATGGTATATGTTGTAGAGCATTTCTTCATGTGCTTTTTTATTTTAATCTGCAGGTATCTTTATAGTGATTTCTTGTAGACAACATATAATTGGGTCATGTTTTTGATCAACTCTGACAATCTCTGTGTTTTAATTGGCATAGTTAGACTACTGACATTCAAAGTTATTGATATACTTGGATTAATATTTACTACATTCATTACTATTTTCTCTTTGTTCTTTGTTTTCGTTTTCTATCTTCTACTCTTCTGCTTTTTGTGGTTTTAACTGAATATTTTATGTGGTTCCATTTTCTCTCCTTTCTTATTATATCAGT
Organism: Callorhinus ursinus; assembly: GCF_003265705.2. Lineage (NCBI taxonomy): Eukaryota > Metazoa > Chordata > Mammalia > Carnivora > Otariidae > Callorhinus > Callorhinus ursinus. Next base: position 16,282,192 of record NW_027397097.1, read on the forward strand.
TATACTTTTTTTTCTTTAACTTTTTAGTGGTTGCCCTAGTTTTATAATATACATTTACAACTAATCCTAGTCTGCTTTCAAATAACACTATACCCCTTCATAGGTAGTGAGTGTACCTTACCGTAACAATTATCTTCCTAATTCCTTCTTCCTGTCCCTTATATCATTGCTGTCATTCACTTATATATAAGCATGCATCACACACACACACACACACCATATATATATATATATATATATATATATATATACATAAGCACACACAATTACATTGTTGCTTTTATTACATTGTTACATTATTATTTTGAATGAACTGTTGTCTGTTAGAGCAAGTAAGAATAAGAAAAAATTTTTTATTTTACCTTCACTTATTTTTTCTTTAATGTTCCACCTTTGTTTGTGTAGGCGAGTTTCTGATCTGTATTGTTTTCTTTCTCTTTAGAGAACATTTAACATTTCTTGCAGAGCAGGTCCACTGGCAACAAGTATTCTCAGTTTTTATCCGGTGAAATCTTTGTCCTTCACTTTTTTTTTTCTTTAAAGATTTTATTTATTTATTTGAGAGAGAGAGAATGAGAGATAGAGAGCATCAGAGGGAAGAGGGTCAGAGGGAGAAGCAGACTCAGGGAGCCCGATGTAGGACTCGATCCCGGGACTCCAGGATCATGACCTGAGCCGAAGGCAGTCGCTTAACCAACTGAGCCACCCAGGTGCCCCTGTCCTTCACTTTTGAAGGATAGTTTCTTAGGGTATGGAATTCTAGGTTGGTGTTTTTTGTGTTTTCTTTTTTTTCCCCTCTCAACACTAAATATTTCACTCCACTCTCTTGTTTGCATGGTTTCTCAGGAGAAGTTGGATGCAATTACCTTTGTTCCTCTGTAGGTAAGGTGTTTTTTATCCTCTGGCTTCTTTCAGGGTTTTTCTTTATGTTTGATTTTTTTGTAGTTTTAGTAAGATATTCCTAGGTGTCGCTTTTTGTTTTTGTTTTTGGCATTTATCCTGCTTGGTGTCTTCTGAGTTTTCTTGATTTGTGGTTTGGTGTCTGACATTGATTTAGGAAAGTTCTCAGTCGTGATTGCTTTGAATATTTCTTCTGTTTCATTCTTTCTGCTCCTTCATCTATTCCTGTTATGTGGATGTTATTATACCTTTTGCAGTTGTTGCACAGGTGTTGGATATTCTGTATTGGTTTTTTTTTCCCCAGTGTCTGGTCTTTTTGTTTGCAGTTTTCAAGGATTCTTGTGATAGATCCTCTAGCTCAGAGATTCTTTCCTCAGCTGTGTCCAGTCTACTAGTGATTACGTCAAAGGCATTCTTCATTTCTGCTGTAGTTCCTTTTCTTTGTGGTTCTTAGGATTTTCATCTCTCTGCTTACCTTGCTCATCTGTTCCTTCATGCTATCTACTTTATCCATTAGGGTCCTTAGCATATTAATCATTGTTTTAATTTTAAATTCCTGGTCTGATAATTCCAACATCTCTGCTGTGCTGATTATGATGCTTGCTCAGTCTCTTCAGATTGTGTTTTTTGCATTTTGGTGTGCCTTGTAATTCTTTTCTTGATAGCCGGACATGATGCACCAGGTGAAAGGAATTGCTGAACTAGCCTTTAGTAATGTGGGGGTGAAGTGTGGGGGTGGGGGAGGGCAGGAAACTGTTCTATAGTATTGTGGTTAGGCCTCAGTCTTTCAGTGAGCCTCTGTCTCTAGACTGTGAACTTCACAAGTATTTCTCAGTTTTTCTTTCCCTCTTAGGTGGGGCCAGGATAGTTAGAGTGTGCTGGAGTTGGATATTTCGCTTTCTTCCATGTGGAATTCTAAGGCTGGCCGGAGTTGGGTATTTCCCTTCCCCACGTCAGTTGGGCTCTCATCATACCCTAGTAGATCAGGCTCTGTTAACTAGCTTCTACCAAAGGCAGGCCTTGTTAAGAACTGAGTGCTGTGGCTTATGTCAGAAAAAAATGGTTCCTTTTTTTCTCCCGCTACTTCGAAGTGCAAGGGGCTTTCCCCCTGTTATTTACTGTGGGACCTTAGTTAAGCTCCCAGAGGTAAAACTCACAAGGCTCCCACGGAGCCTCCTACTATTTTTCAGTTTAGGTTTTCCTATCCTGGCTCTTATTCTCTTTGAGGTTTCAGCTGGTTTCTGCTCTGGTAAACTGTGATTCTCTGTATCTATTTATCGTCTCTTCAGTTTTGGAGGCAGTAGTTTGCAGGGTGACCTTGCTTCTCTTGTGGATCTAAGAAGAGTTGTGTTTCTAGCTTCCACAGCTTTTTACTTGATGTTAAGACTCAGTGATGACTTCTGAGCTACTTGAACAGAAACTGGAAACTGGAAGAAGACATTTTTTTTTCAGTCCATTTTCTAGTATTTTTTTGTTTTTCTTTTTCTAGTGCTTGCTCTAAGGACTACAATAGATATCTTTAACTTTAGAGCTTCTTAGTGTTAATATGTCCATCCCTTGTAAAATGTGGAAATGTGTTTCGGTCCGTATTAGAGGCTGCTTGCCATAGGATCTCTTATCCCACCCCCCCATCCTCCCCCGGTCCCCCCCTTTTTTTTTTTTTTTTTTTGCTGGCAAATAGTCACTTTCTCTGACACCAGGGATTCAATTGTCCATTCTTTCTCCACGGATTTGTAACCAATTTATATATATGTCATATACCAATTTATATATAGGTGTGTGTTGTTGACTGCTCAATTCTTTTCTTTTGATATATTAGTCTAGTTCTTATTTTTTTATAATTAGTTAAAAAAATGAAACATTTCTTTGAAGATAAACATGTGTTTAAATACCAAAGTAAAATTGTACTATCGATATCAAAAGCTATAACTTTTTAAGGCACAAAGAGGTTTCCTGGAAGTGAGTTGATAACTTGGATCTTAGTTACTATTTTATTTCCTGTTCTCTTTTTACTTTTGATACTGAACTTTTTGTTTTAAAGCATTCTGCTTTCATTTCTTTTAAGTGAGCTTATTGCACTACTGTTTTATCCATACATTAGATATTCACGGAAAATTTGTAGGTAGTTATAAATTATGATCTGTTCTGAATATTAATTGGAGTGGTTTAACCTAATCAAAAATTTTTAAATTTTTTATTGTTATGTTAATCACCATACATTACATCATTAGTTTTTGATGTAGTGTTCCATGATTCATTGTTTGCGTATAACACCCAGTGCTCTATGTAGAATGTGCCCTCTTTAATACCCATCACCAGGCTAACCCATCCCCCTAACCCCCTCCCCTCTAGAACCCTCAGTTTGTTTTTCAGAGTCCATCATCTCTCATGGTTCTTCTCCCCCTCCAATTTCCCCTCCTTCATTCTTCCCCTCCTGCTATCTTCTTCTTTTTTTTTAACATATATTGTATTATTTTTTTCAGAGGTACAGATCTGTGATTCAGCAGTCTTGCACAATTCACAGCGCTCGCCATAGCACATACCCTCCCCAATGTCTATCACCCAGCCACCCCATCCCTCCCACCCCCCACCACTCCAGCAGCCCTCAGTTTGTTTCCTGAGATTAAGAATTCCTCATATCAGTGAGGTCATATGATACATGTCCTTCTCTGATTGACTTATTTCGTCAGCAGTAACACCCTCCAGTTCCATCCACGTCGTTGCAAATGGCAAAATCTCATTCTTTTTGATGACTGCATAATATTCCATTGTGTGTGTGTGTATGTGTGTGTGTGTGTGTGTGTGTGTGTATTTATATATATACCACTTCTTCTTTATCCATTCATCTGTTGATGGACATCTTGGCTCTTTCCACAGTTTGGCTATTGTGGACATTGCTGCTATAAACATCAGGGTGCGTGTACCCCTTCGGATCCCTCCATTTGTATCTTTGCGGTAAATACCCAGTAGTGCAATTGCTGGATCGTATGGTAGCTCTATTTTCAACTTTTTGAGGAACCTCCATACTATTTTCCGGAGGGCTGCACCAGCTTGCATTCCCACCAACAGTGTAGCAGGGTTCCCCTTTTCCGCATCCCCACCAACATCTGTCGTTTTCTGACTTCTTAGTTTTAGCCATTCTCACTGGTGTGAGGTGGTATGTCATTGAGGTTTTGATTTGGATTTCCCTGATGCCCAGTGATGTTGAGCACTTTTTCATGTGTCTGCTGGCCATTTGGATGTCTTCTTTGGAAAAATGTCTGTTCATGTCTTCTGCCCATTTCTTGACTGGATCATTTGTTCTTTGGGTGTTGAGTTTAAGAAGTTCTTTATAGATTTTGGATACTAGCCCTTTATCTGATATGTCATTTGCAGATATCTTCTCCCATTCTGTCGGTTGTCTTTTGGTTTTGTGGACTGTTTCTTTTGCCGTGCAAAAGCTTTTTTTCTTGATGAAATCCCAATAGTTCAATTTTGCCCTCGCTTCCCTTGCCTTTGGCGATGTGTCTAGGAAGAAGTTGCTGCAGCTGAGGTCGAAGAGGTTGCTGCCTGTGATCTCTTATAGGATTTTGATGGACTCCTGTCTCACATTTAGGTCTTTCAACCATTTTGAGTCTATTTTTGTGTGTGGTGTAAGGAAATGGTCCAGTTTCATTCTTCTGCATGTGGCTGTCCAGTTTTCCCAACACCATTTGTTGAAGAGACTGTCTTTTTTCCATTGGACATTCTTTCCTGCTTTGTCAAAGATGAGTTGACCATAGAGTTGAGGGTCCATTTCTGGGCTCTCTATTCTGTTCCATTGATCTATGTGTCTGTTTTTGTGCCAGTACCATACTGTCTTGATGATGACAGCTTTGTAATAGAGCTGGAAGTCCGGAATTGTGATGCCGCCAGCTTTGCTTTTCTTTTTCAGTATTCCTCTGGCTATTCGGGGTCTCTTCTGGTTCCATACAAATTTTAGGATTATTTGTTCCATTTCTTTGAAAAAAGTGGATGGTATTTTGATAGAGATTACATTGAATGTGTAGATCACTCTAGGTAGCATTGACATCTTCACAATATTTGTTCTTCCAATCCATGAGAATGGAACGTTTTTGCATTTCTTTGTGTCTTCCTCAGTTTCTTTCATGAGTATTTTATAGTTTTCTGAGTACAGATCCTTTGCCTCTTTGATTAGATTTATTCCTAGGTATCTTTTGGTTTTGGGTTTGGGTGCAGTTGTAAATGGGATCGACTCCTTAATTTCTCTTCCTCCTGTCTTGTTGTTGGTGTATAGGAATGCCACTGATATCTGTGCATTGATTTTATATCCTGCCACTTTACTGAATTCCTGTATGAGTTCTAGTAGTTTTGGGGTGGAGTCTTTTGAGTTTCCACATACAGTATCATATCATCTGCAGAGAGTGAGAGTTGGACTTCTTCTTTGCCGATTTGGATGCCTTTGATTTCTTTTTGTTGTCTGATTGCTATGGCTAGGACCTCTAATACTATGTTGAATAGCAGTGGTGATAGTGGACATTGCTGCTGCGTTCCTGACCTTAGGGGTAAGGCTCTCAGTTTTTCCCCATTGTGAATGATATTCGCTGTAGGCTTTTCATAGATGGCTTTTATGATATTGAGGTATGTACCCTTTATCCCTATACTCTGAAGAGTTTTGATCAAGAAAGGATGCTGTACTTTGTCAAATGCTTTTTCTGCATCTATTGAGAGGATCATATGATTCTTGTTTCTTTTGTTAATGTATTGTAACCTAATCAAAATTTTAAATGTGGCTTTTTAATAAGGATTATCACGTGGTTGCTGAAGAAAAATTGATCCTTACCTTGATGTGATTGTTAAGTAGTCAAACCCTTGGTAATATGTGTTGATTTAGTTCTGTTGTTTATTAAGTGATGCAGTTAATACTTGGAAATAGCTTGCTAGTTCTTTTTTTGGGTGGGGGGGATTTATGTGTATATGTATAGCAACCATAAATCCTGGTTTGGGATCTAATTAAAAACTTTAAATTTTAGTCTTTTAGTATTGTCTAGAAGGTACTGGCTTTTTTTTTTTTAATTTAAAAAATTTTTTTGGAGTTAACTTTAAAACATAGGAAAGCAAATCTTATCCTTATCTTTTTTTTTTTTTTAAGATTTTATTTATTTATTTGACAGAGAGAGAGCACGAGCAGGAACACAAGCAGGGGGAGTAGGAGGGGGAAAAGCAGGCTTCCCCTGGAGCAGGGAGCCCGATGCGGGGCTCGATCCCAGGACCCTGGGATCATGACCTGAGCTGAAGGCAGCCGCTTAACGACTGAGCCACCCAGGCGCCCCTTGTCCTTATCTTTTTACAAGTTGCTTTATAGTGTATCTTTTTTAAAAATAATACCAAGTGTAGTCTATGTTTATCTGAAATTATGTAAAAGTTAATAGTCTCTTTGCTTCGAAAAAGTGTTTTTTACTTACCACAAATTTTTATTAAGATTCCATTAAATATCAAGATCCCTTACTAGATTATATATAATTTACAGAGGTTGAAGTTATATATATATATCACACCTAGCTCTTAAAGTGAAGTTTATTAATATTATAGTTTTAACTTTAAGTAAAAGGAATATATAATTATGCCTTTAATTCATGAAGAAAATCAATGATATGTTGGTGGAGACAGCCACTACGCAGCTTGAAGTATGAGTCTAGATTCAGGAGAAGTGTGATAGTCATAAAAATAAGGTTGGAAGTTTTCTTCTTAAAGGTGGTCATTGAGGCTATGTGAGAAGATTATAATGTAAAAACCCAGAATAAGAAGTCTGAGGGTAGAAAGTGGGAAACAGCAACATTTAAGTTGTCCATTGTGATATGTGTACAGTTAATACTTTTTAATAAAATCAGTAATAGAGTGGAAGATACAGAATATGGAAGATTAGCAGTGTTTTTTTTCAAATTAGCAAGTGGTGGTAGTTCTAATTTTTAAATCTCTAAAACTTAATTTAATAATGAAATCTTTACTCAGAGATTATATATTTTGTACTTAATTGTGTAACCAGTTTTTGCAAAGCATTTAATGAGGTAAGAACATACAGTGTAGTTATGAACACATCTACATGTATATAATGTGCGTATATAGATACAGATACATAAGTAAAGATATATCTGTCTTCATAAGTGTGTCTTTATCTATACTGGTTTAACTTTCTTTCCTTCCTACTTTTTTCCTCCCTCTTTCCAGTCCATCCATCCATCTATCCAACCATCCATCTTTCCCAGTCTCCCTCCCTCCCTTTACAGAATTAGGCATGCTTTGCCCGCTATTTCCTGACACCTTGTAAAAGGGCAGTTTACTTAAATCTTAATCGTATCACTGTGGGATTCTGAGAAAACTTTGAAGTTGTTTCCAGGGTTGCTTAAAAAATTTGTGTCACAAAGAACTGTGATCATAGTAACTCAGCAGTAAGCATTGGTAACATCTAGTTTATCCCTAGGTGGGCTGTTAAGAACTAGTCTTCTCTTTCTTTTGCAAGGAAGTGCTTTTGTTTGTGGTTCAGAAAGTTGTTTTGATGGATTTTGTTTTGTAGAATTGCTATGGAATTTGCTTTGATATTTAGTATTAGTTTAGATAAGTTAAAACTGTGGGGTGCTCAAACATGGGCATGGATTAAAATATGAAAAACTGCATATTTATTCTAAGCATACTCATGGTTTGAATTGTTAAGTTATACTGTTGTAGTTATGAAACTCCTAGGCAGATATGACCAGAATAAATGAACTCTATAATATGTGAATAAAATACCATGCATTTGACTTATAAATTCTTGACATATTCATGTTTCAGTGTCATGTTATCTTCACGGGAAGAAAATTTAAATTACCTTGTAGTCTTCTGGAAAGTTTACTCTGTTTTATCTGCTGTATATAACAGTATATGATCATGAACTCTTGCTCTTATTTTATCTGTTCCTGTACTTGAAGGCACTATTTTTTTTACTGTTCTAAAACATTCTGGGAGATGAAAATTTATTCTGTCTTGAAAGACTTTCTGAGATGATTAAATAGCATCTCTTAGTAAGCCATTACAATTGTTAGGACCTTCCACTTTGTTTTTCTTTAGTCTGTAATTTCCGCTTTTTTGTAGAACACAAAACATATATATAGAGAGAGGGAGAGAGAGAGAAGGAGAAAGAATATATAAACATTTAGAATTTACAAGTTATACCGTGCCTGCTATACTCCCTAATAACCTTAGTTATGAAATGTGTTACATATACTGTCATTCAAAAGTTTCAGAAGGTTAGCCAAAGAATATATACATTAAGGTTTCCAGAAAAAGAAAAGAAACATTATTGTCCATCTATTAGATACAATAATGTTGTTAGAAGATAATAAAATTTAGAATTTCAGCAGAGTATGAGGATACCTTTTAATCTACTGAGGTGTTAAGAAAATGTAATTATTTTAGCATTTTCCTGTGGGAATAATGATACTCTTATCACACAGAGTTCTTAAACAGTGGTTCTTAATACCTTTTTAGGTAGTACCCCTTGCTGTGCACAGCCCCTTAAATTTTGCATGCAAGTTGAAGAGCTTCACCCCTTCCCGTATCAAAAAAAAAAAAAGTTTACTTGTGGTTCACTGAGCTTCACCTATCTCTCTATCCAGTGATTCCCAAAAGAATGGAAGTATTTGTGTATCACAGTCTCCTGTGAAATTTAAAACGCTATTGTTCTTCCTGGCGCTAGCCCTTCCTAGTTAGGTCTAGGCCACCTTTTGTTCTTATTGGCACCTCCTTTCCCATCACTTTTGTAGTAGTATTTTAATAGGTAACTTGGTTTCCGCAGAGAATTTACTCAACTAAGAAGGGAGTGACCTGTTTGTCCTCAGCTAGAGATAGTCAAGTGGTAAATAATAAAATGGCATTTAATTGACTTACCAGTTTCTTGTGATACAGAACATCCCTGGAGAAGTGATAAAATAAATCAATATTCTGATATTCTGCACCTACCAAATTGACATTGGAGCTGAGGTTGAAGACACCACACCAGGGAAACCTGCCAAGAAGATTCTGCTATGTAATACAGCACATTATGCCCTCTACAGATACTGTTTTTTTATTCTTGAGGCTATTATTAGTTTTAGGTTGGAATTCAGATAAAGCTGGGAAGGAGGTGTTCTTGTTCATTATTTAAAACAATAAATTGAAACTCAGGACCAGGATAGGATGTAATTCAGTAACAATACATCCTCTGCTTTTTCCCAGTAGTAAGATTGTGTCAGGGCTTTACTCATTTTCAAAGCACAGAAGCCTGTTAGGATATTGTTTTAAACAAGTCATTGCAGAATATAAAGGTAAGTTAGTAAGGGACAGATTTTCTGCTGTTGAAGCAGTGCTTTGGAAAGACCATGAAACTGGGTGGCTCAGTCGTTAAGCATCTGCCTTCGGCTCAGGTCATGATCCCAGGGTCCTGGGATCGAGCCCTGCATCGGGCTCCCTGCTCCATGGGAAGCCTGCTTCTCCCTCTCCCACTCCCCCTGCTTGTGTTCCCTCTCTCACTGTCAAATAAATAAATAAAATCTTCAAAAAAAAAGAACATGAAACTGACTCCTAATTCCAGCTTCTCTTTGCTACTTTTGTATTTGTAAGGAAATCACTTAACTTTTCTGATTCTCGGTTTTCCGTAGAGTAAGGATAATAGTATCTACATTACACTTAATAACACTATTAAGAGGATAAAATCTGATTTCAAGTATTGATTATACTTGTAGATTATTAAATTATTAATTTTATGCAAATGTAAAATAATCTGATCACTAATTTTCCCTCCTGTTTAATGGCTATATTTTGTGATTATATTTCTATAACATATTATATGTCTCTAGTCTGTTACTTTTTATAGGGCTGGGTTGCTAGTAACACTGTGTCTGGTAATTCCATTACCATTTGTTTAAGGCCTATTAGATGCCAGGTACTGTTGCAGGTGTGTGAAAATGTGAAGGTAAACAAGATAATCTTTGCCTGGTAGTTAAAGAAACAGTTATATTATCAGGTAGATAATTTGTTGAATTTTAGAGATGGAAATAGATTAGTGGAACAAATACATTAGTTCACTTCATAAGGAAATGTATAATCGGGCACTACCACTGAAATTGCAGAGACACTTTTGTTTTGGTTTTGTGATTAAGTGTATTGTTTTTTTTCTTCATATGTAACCAGCTTTTGGTAAGAATAGGTATCACTTGAGAAGGATTTAAGTTTTCTGTGTATGTGTGACTCTTGGATGTTGATGTTACCCTAATTTTTCTTCATATAATTAAAATAAGTACTAGTAGAATATCTTTGGTTTAGAATTTGGTAGGAACTGATAAGATCGGTAAAGATTAATAAGAACAATTTTAATTCATTTGTACAAATCATAGACAAGAAAGCTAAAAGGTCATCTTATCAGTGATTTTTAAATTATTTTTTAGAGGAGCATTAGAATTCTGTTGTTTTGCTGAGGTGTGTTAGGACCTGCTGAGCAGGGTCATTGCCTGCAGGGTTTGGTTCCCTGGGTTTGCCTACATCTCCTTCCCCCTTTCAACCAGAGTAGGTCCAACATTATGTTTATATGTTGGTGATAAATGTATGTTATTTTCCTTAAATAGTTTTTATGTTTAAAAATGTAAGTTAGGTAACTAGTCTTGTTCCCTCATTTTATTTATTTATTTATTTTAAGATTTTATTTATTTCACACATAGAGAGAGAAAGAGAGAGCACAGCAGGGGAAGTGACAGGCAGAGGGAGATGTAGGCTCCTTGCCAAGCAAGGAGCCTGATGCAGGGCTTGATCTCAGGATCCTGGGATCATGACCTAAGCCAAAGGCAGATACTTAACCTACTGAGCCACCCAGGCGCCCCTCATTTTAATGACAAAATTAAATTACAGAGTACCAGAGAACTAAAGTTAAATGAAACCCTGATTTTCAAATTTCCATTGTTCAGTTAAATTATACTGCCTCCATGTGGTTTAGTGATATTAGAAATCTTAGTAAGCCATTTTAAGTAGTGAATAATCCAGATTATATATATGACTGGGTCTGACTTCAGTATTTCATTGACAATGTTAATATGAAGACATGGCATGAAATTTAAGTGAAAATGATTTGATATTGGTACTTTTTTATTTACAAAGTATTTTTTTAAGTACTAGAAATGTTCGAAATTGAAACTCCAAATACGTTTTTATAATTTTCATTTATTTGAGAGCATGAGTGAGAGAGAAACAGAGAGAGAAGGAGCAGGGGGCAGGGGCAGAGGGCAAGGGAGAAGCAGACTCCCCACTGAGCAGGGAGCCAGACATGGGGCTCGATCCTGGGCCTGAGCCGAAGGCAGACGCTTAACCGACTGAGCCATCCAGGCGCCCCGTCAAAGTTTTTTTTTAAATTATTTTAACGCTGCCTTTAAACTCTTAAAACATTAAAGACCTCTTTCCTAAAGAATAGGATGTACTTCATTCATGGTTTTACATGCAGTGTAAGTTAAATGAAATGATTAAGGGCATAAAATTATCCCTTGAGTTTTACCTTAATTTTCATTAGTTTGATAAATATGCAGTTTCTCTGTAAAGTGAATGTTTATCGAACTTTCATTTGTCTTTTGGCATTAGAAAGTTCACTTAGTGCCTAACTTCTCACTTAATGAAGTTAAAAACAAGGTGATTTAGTATGATTTGTAAGGACATCTAATAAACAGTTGCATTGTGTGTGAAATAAATAGAAGACCTGATTTTTTTTTTTTTTGCAATAAATGTGCGTTGTTTTGGCCTTGACCTTGACATTTTGGCAAGATGAGTTCTTTAGATTCTTTATTAAATTTAGAATTCTCTAGCATAAATGTAGACTAATGGCAAATTATACTCTTTTTCCTATTAATACATAATGATAATGAAATAATTTTTTTTAAAGATTTTATTTATTTATTTGAGAGAGAGAGAATGAGAGATAGAGAGCACGAGAAGGAGGAGGGTCAGAGGGAGAAGCAGACTCCCTGCTGAGCAGGGAGCCCGATGTGGGACTCGATCCTGGGACTCCAGGATCATGACCTGAGCCAAAGGCAGTCGCTTAACCAACTGAGCCACCCAGGTGCCCTAAAATAGTAATTTTTAAAATAAAGATATAATTGACACATAACATTATATTAGTTTCAAGTGTACAACATAATCATTCAGTAATAGTATATGTTGTGAAATGATTACTACAGTAAATCTAGTTAACAATTACAAGGCAAGAGTAATTTTAAATAATTTCAATTAATGACCACTAAATAGAATGTTTAGTGACTACTGAACAGAATGACTTTTAGGATCTATTTAGATCCAGTTGTTAGGGTACTGAAACTTACTTCAGTATAATCTGCCCTTTTTCTCAACTCCTCCTGATAATCGTTTGATTTCTAAAAAAATAATGAAGTGATTATTAAGTCAAATTGATGCTTAATCTCACTCTATCTCTTTTTAAAATTATTTGCAGGAGAGGGCTTCTCACAATTTATATGGCCAATTTGGTAAGTAATTCCTTTTGTTGTTGTTGTTTCTTTTGAAGTTTTCCCATGTGTTTTTTATCTTTCTTTTTTAAATCGAGTTCCCTTAAAAAAAAAGGAAAGCTACTGAAATTTCAGAAGATCTTCTGTCTCTGTTTTGAAAGATAGTCTTAAGTGTTTAAAAGAGCCTTGAAACCATCTAGTTTATTCCTATCATATATGACTTATTCCCATTTATTTCAGGAGGTAAGTGATTACCTGCCTGTGCCCTTCATGACTGTTTTTTTCCTTAAGTGTAGATCTTCATCTTTGATAGGATATATATATCTCTATGTATCTCTTTCTCCATATCTTCAATTTCATTTCATACTCTGCTTGTCTTGCCATTTCTTTTGGGAAAATGATTTAAGGATGAGCTTTTGTGATGTCATTATTCTTGGACCTTAGAACAACATTGGTCCTATCTCCAAACACTGAGTATATTTAATAACATAATTATCTGGTCTTCTAAATTTCAAAGTTTATAGGAATGAGATCAGTGTTGTCTAGTCTGATATTCTTTATGGTAAATATATAATCAAGATTATATAATTTTCATTGCCAAGTTCATTATTTAAAAATGTATTTACAGGGGCTCCTGGGTGGCTCAGTCGTTAAGCATCTGCCTTTGGCTCAGGTCATGATCCCAGGGTGCTGGGATTGAGCCCCGCATCAGTCTCCGTGCTTGGCCGGAAGCCTGCTTCTCCCTCTCCCACTCCCCCTGCTTGTGTTTTTGCTCTCGTTATCTCTCTGTCTGTCAAATAAATAAATAAAATCTTAAAAAAATGTATTTACATGAAAAATCTTTAAAGTTGTTTAATAGAATTAATAGGCAACATTGAAAAATTCAACTAAGAAAACATTATCTGAGGAGAGGTTCTTGAATTCTCTAACAAGGGAATATAGTTCAGAGTTCTATTTAGAAACTCATTTCAGGTATAAAATATTAAATTTTTGCTCTGCGCTTACCATATGTCCATTACTGTGCTGTCTGCTGATAGGATGGAGATAGTTCTTATACTTAAGGAGTTTGCCGCCTAGTGAAGAAGTCACAGTAGAAATAATAATGTTTGAAAAGGACTGGAATATAAATAATAGCATGCTGTGAGAACCATAATAGTGACACCAAACTATTGTGGGTGCTACTCTTCTTTCTCACTTTTTCAAGATACTTAAAAATATTTCTCCATAGTATTAGAATGGATTTGAGTTTTAATGTGTTTTTTTTTTCTTTAACCATGAACATGCTTTTCTATATTACCACATGGTATGTACTTTAATACACAAACACTATCTGTATTTACATACTTAACTTTAAATTCTAAGTAAAGTTTCACAAACTTTTTTTGTGTGTCTTGCCTGGTTTAGGTTGTTAATTCTTGGAGAGATGATCTTTGACTTTGTTTGATATAATCAATGTTGGAGGTTGCCCTTAATATATTGTGTTTTTTAAGAATAAGCCTTTTATTGAAGGAATCATACTTAGATTCATATGCAGCTGTAAGAAATAATAGAGATCTCATATACACTCTGTTTCCCCTGTAATAGTATCTTACAAAACTATAGTAGTATCAAAATTATATTGATGTTGATATTTACTGTAGTCAAAAGAGAGAACCTTTCTTTTATGAGAAGAATCAAAACTTAATTTTGATCCTTTATTAAGGATATTTTAATCATTAACCACAAAATTTTAATGAGATCAAAGGCCTTTTAAACATAGATTTTGACTGTTTAAAGGAAAGTGAACTTACACATAATATATTCTTGGTATACCAATGATAACCTAATAAGCTTAATTTTCTTAATCTAAATAGGGCCTTTTGTTTATACTATTACTATAAGACTATTTCTTTATTAAGAGAGTAGTTGGTGCAGAGTAGGTAAAGATTTAAATATTTTCAGAGACTAAATTCAGCTTTAAGAAATGACTTTGTTCTAGAACTTGATTGTATTGGTTATTAGACTAAGTTAAAGTTGTTGGCTTATAATATCAACAACAATATTTCTAAATGATAGGATCTTTTATTTTAAAATTATTTATTGTATTTATGTATGTATTTCTGATTTGGAAAGTACAAAAGAGCATAAAAATCATCTGTAATTTTACCATGTAGTAATTACTACCATTTTAATGTTTTTTTTTCCCTTCCTTCTCCTCCAGTGTACGTACATAAACACACAAACAGAGATGCACATTCACATTACATATTATATACCCTTTTTAAAATATTGGGGACATATTATTTTGTGACATCTTTTATTACTGTGCTGTATAGTTTTTATTGCTCATGATATTAAATAATCATTTTTTGGAGGGTGTACTCCTACCTTTCCACTTGTTATATCTTCATGACAATGGGTTGGTTTCATACATATACATATATGCACAGGCCCCCTCAAAATGTTGGGAGAAAATGAAATAATAACTGTTTGGTTAGTAACAATATCATCTTGTTATTTTTAGCTGTGATAATTATCGGTCCTTAGTCATTTTAACCAGAAAATCTCAAAGGCATTAGCATGCCTTTGAAAGAGTACAAGATAGAAGAATATGCAGAACTGGCTTCACATTATCTTTATTATCTTTGTCTTTATTTTTATTAGTAAATATTTACTGCATGCACAGCACTTTGCTAGGTATTCGGACACAAATACAAGCCATTATTCTGTCCTCAAAATTAATTTAGTTGAGAGTACAGGTATACCTAGATCTGGCTTTAAAATGAATAGGTAATTAATCGGGGCACCTGTGTGGCTCAGTCGTTAAGCGTCTGCCTTCAGCTCCAGTCATGATCCCAGGATCCTGGGATCAAACCCTGCATCGGGCTCCCTGCTCAGCAGGAAGCCTACTTCTCCCTCTCCCACTCCCCCTGCTTGTGTTCCCTCTTTCGCTGTGTCTCTCTCTGTCAAATAAATAAATAAAATATAAAAAAATAAAATGAATAGGTAATTAATAGTCCAAGATAGTGCATTCATGTCAAACATGTGATAAGACAATATAGTCTTTCGAACTTCAGAAAAGGAAGTTAGCTTTGGGTAGGAGCAATCAGAAAGTTTTATGAATTACACGGGACTTGAACCTTGAGGAAAGGAGGGGACTTTGAGGCAGCTCCATCTTGGAGATATGTCATTGGTGACCATAGGACAAAATTCTTGCCTTTCCAGGGATTGCCAAGCTGGGGTCAAGGTTTATGAACCAAAAAGGGATAAGAACCATTGAACCTCTACTGTGTTAGACACTGTAAATGAAATTGGAGTCATTAAAATAAGCAAGGTCATATAGTTTCTGCTTCTGGGGGACCTTCTACTTTACTGGGGAGAGAAATATGTAAACTAGTGGAAATAAACCTCATTTCTGTTTTTTTGTATTAATAGTTGTCTCAAAACAGAAAACAGTATAGTGTTTCTACTATGCAATTTTGAATATACATTTTGCTAGTTGTGTTTGTGTTAGTGTTGTAGGGAACAGGTGAAGAGCCAGATAGTCTAAATAAAGGCATTTCTATTAGTGCTTTTGTCATTATCAAAAGATCTTTTCTGGTCTCCCTTATAGTTACTCTTATTACCCATGAAATCTGTCAGTAAGCCCTGGCAAGTCTCTTATTAGATCAGTAGTTTATAGCCTTAAAGATTAGCAGTTTTAATAATTACAAACTTAAGGCAATTGAATTACTACCCACCTGAGAGTGTTTTTTGTTATGTGTTTGTTAGCAATTTTGGAAGGAAAAGTGTACAATTTAAAAATAGTATAGTTTTTTAGCTTTTTAGAATTGATAGAGAACTAGTTGTTAACAGGCAAAATATATGAAATGTATAGACAAGGTATAAAGTAAAGAATTAAATGTTTTCTCTGGCTTCTGCCCAAGATAAGGCTCTAAAATGATGGAAATTTTTCTTGGAGCTAATATACTAGAACCAGTTACCTACAAGAACACCAGATGCTTAGATTCAACTTTGCCACAGTATTATTTAAAAGAGAACACATAAAAGTTTGCATTGATATAATTTCCCTTTATTATGTTGGTTGTGACAATGACAGGGTCCTAGTCTTTCAAAATTCATCGTATACTGCTAACAGTTATTTAAAATGTGATGTTAGGTGTAGGTCATTTATGTTTAGTTTAATTATAATTTATGACATTTAAAAATCTTCCTATATAGGTCCTTTTGAAAACTTTTCTCTGCAGTTTCATTTATGCAATCAAGCATTCAACAATGCATGCGTTTTAAAATTGTAAATATATATTTAGTAGGCCTGCTGCTAGCATTTGTGTTTTAATTCTAAACATGCAGTGTCTGTGATTAAAACATCTGTATTTGATTTTTCAAACAAGGTTTGAAAATGTTGATTCATATGTTTTCTTGTAAGGCCACTTCAATTTAAGTGGATTTAGCAGCTACTTATTATATATCAGTACTGTGCTAGGCACATGAGGATACAAAAGAAATACAAAATGGATTGTAAACTCGTTGGAGAAATTTGACAGATGAACTTGAAAGAAAGAAACTGAATTGTGTAAGACTGTTGAATCACAGACTTGTACCTTTAAAACAAATAATACATTATATGTTAAAAAAAAAAGAAGAATTAGCAGGAAGGGAAAAATGAAGGGGGGGGAATCAGAGAGGGAGATGAACTATGAGAGACTATGGACTCTGAGAAACAAACTGAGGGTTCTAGAGGGGAGGGGGTGCGGGGATGAGTTAGCCTGGTGATGGGTATTAAAGAGGGCACGTACTGCATGGAGCACGGGGTGTTCTACGCAAACAGTGAATCATGGAACACTACATACCATGAGAGACGATGGACTCTGAAAAACAAACTGAGGGTTCTGGGGGGGGTGGGGGGATGGGTTAGCCTGGTGATGGGTATTAAAGAGGGCATGTTCTGCGTGGAGCACTGGGTGTTATGCACAAACAATGAATCATGGAACACTGCATCAAAAACTAATGATGTAATGTATGGTGATTAACATAACAATAAAAAATTTAAAGGAAAAAGTAATGATGTAATATATGGTGATTAACATAACATAATTAAAAAATACTAAAAAAAAGAAAGAAACTGAAAGTATTAAATTCAAAAAACAATTATAAACACCCTTTCTCAAATTGCCCCTGTAAGCCTTCCCTCTGCAGCATATGATATCAACCATTCATCCAGTTGCTTAGGCCAGATACTTTGAGTTCTCACTCTTCTTCTCTTTATACTTTTAGTTCACTGCAGTAGAACATCTTATTCTACTTCTAAAATATATTCTGGATCTTAAAGTGACCCGCCATTTCCATGGTTATAACCGTAGTACAAGCCCTAACATCTCTTGCCTGAGCTACCTGAATAACCTCATTGGTTTTCATCTTTCCACTCTTGTCTTCCTGTAGTCTCTCTTCCATATGTGGAAGTCAGAGTCATTGGAAATACAGATTACAGCATGTTGATCTTCTGCTTAAAACTCAGAAAAACCTTCCCTTCCCACTATACATCAAATAAAATTCACATGCCTTACTGTGGCTTACAAGGCTCTGACTTCTACTTTTTCTTCTCATTCTTTACACTGGCTTTCTTTCTGTCTCTTGAACACTTGAAGCTTGTTCTTTTCCAGCCTTAGCATTTGCTTTTCTTTTTGTTTGGAAATCTGTTTCCCTAAATTTCTTGGTTAGCGTCTCCTTATATAGTTGACCCATTGTTACCTGCTGAGAAAGCCCTTTCTTAACTATCATAGTTAAACAACTTGCCCTCACTTCTCTACTCCATAACTTGTAATCCTGTCTTTTTTCGTGGCATTTATAAGTACTGAAATTGTTTTGTTTGTCGTCTTTTTTCCCCTCACTGTGTATAAGCTGTTTAAGGGCGAGAACTCTTGCTTGTTCACTGACATATCTCTAGTTTCTGCAGATAGTGCTTAGCATATAGTATATACTCAATAAATAATTATTGAATGAATGTAGATTGGGAGCAAATACTATTTAAAATGGCAAAGATGAGAGAGAATGATCTTTATATCTGTTCTTATTTCCCTCCTTCCATTAGCCCTAAGACCCAAGTCCTTTAAGCCAACCAAATGACCTTGTTTTCCCACAGGAAATAAACAGAGGAGTAATTGGATCAGTCCTCAGCTGAGTTCCTGAACTAGTACATTCCTTTGTATTCCTTCCTGTATGAGTTCTAACAATTTTGGTGTGGAGTTTTATGGGTTTTCCATGTAGAGTATCATGTCGTCTGCAAAGAGTGAGAGTTTGACTTTTTTGCCAATTTGAATGCCTTTTATTTTTTTTTGTTGTCTGAATGCTGAGGCTAGGACTTCTAGTACTATGTTGAACAACATAGTGGTGAGAGTGGTGAGAGTGGACATCCCTGCCGTGTTCCTGACCTTAGGAGGAGAGCTCTCAGTTTTTCCTCATTGAGAATGATATTTGCTATGGGCTTTTTGTTTATGGCTTTTATGATATTGAGGTATGTTCCCTCTATCCCTATCCTGTGGAGAGTTTTAATCAAGAAAGGATTATGGAGTATTTTATTTTTATTTTTTTATTTATTTTTATTTTTATTTATTACTGAGTATGCTTTAAATATTTTGTCATATGCTTTTTCTGCATTGAGGGGTTCATATGGTTCTTCTCCTTTCTTTTGTTAACGTGATGTATCATGTTGATTGATTTGCAGATGTTGAACCACCCTTACAACCTGGGAATAAATTCCCCTTGGTTGTGGTGAATAATCCTTTTAATCTACTGTTGGATCCTATTGGCTAGTATCTTGGTGAGAATTTTGGCCTCCATGTTCATCAGGGACGTTGGTCTATAATTCTCCTTTTTTGGTGGGGTCTTTGTCTGGCTTTGGGATCAAGGTAATGCTGGCCTCATAGATCGAGTTTGGAAGTTTTCCTTCCATTTCTATTTTTTGAAATAGCCTCAGAAGAATAGGTATTAGTTCTTCTTTAATTATTGGTAGAGTTCCCCTGGGAAGCCATCTGGCCCTGGACTCTGTTTGTTGAGAGGTTTTTGATTACTGCTTCAATTTCCTTGCTGGTTAGGGTCTGTTCAGGTTTTCTGTTTCTTCCTTAAAACTGTATTTTCAAGATATGGTATTTACTTTGAATTGACACCATATTTTCTTCATTTTTTTTCTTCAGATTTTATTTATTTGAGAGAGTGAGCAAGTGAGCACAAACAGGGGGAGGGGCAGAGGGAGAGGAAGAGGCACACTCCTCGCTGAGCAGGGAGCCTGTTGTGGGTTGGATCCCAGGACCTTGAGACCATGACCTGAGCCGAAGGCCGCTGCTTAACCAATGAGCAACCCAGGCGCCCCATATTTTCAGTACCTATGTGTGTTGTTTTATGTACTTCCAATGCATTGCTTTTGACTGCTGCATGGTGTGCCAGAATATTCATCCCCTGTATATGTTCTATAATGTTTTTTTTAAAGATGTAAATCATATACGATAAAATTTACCCCTTTAAAGTTTATAATCCAATGGTTTTTGTATATTCACAAAATTGAGCATCTATCATCACTAATTTTAGAATATTTCAGACACTACATTTTACTTGTTCATTCTTCCAGCAATGGATATCCAAATTGCTTACAACTTCTCAATATTACAGTGTGGTGATGAACATCTTTGTACATGACTGTTTTGTGAATTTTTCTGGGTGTGCACGTATAAAATTTGAGAAGATGGGTTTTTAGATCATGTACTTTCTGGTAAAAGGACAGAATGTCTTAGAATATGAGAAATACCATTATTCTAGTAGTTCATTTGGAGGTAGGAGAGAGTTTTGTCTTGTTCTTCCTTGTCTTGTGTTTCTATTTAAATAATTTGTTTAATCATCTTAGGGATTTTAGGGTTGGAGGTTGAACTTTGAAACTATTAGGGACTCTGCTATAAATGACTTGGAGTACTACTGCAAGGTCAGTTAGACCAAAGGAGAAAAGAGTGCAATTTCTCTCTGGGTATAGCTTATCATCATAACTAGTCTTCATAGAACTTTGTTTTCTGTTTGCTTGAGAAAGATAATATAAAATATATATTAGAAAATTGAAAGAGACAAATGCAAAGGACAACTAATAAAAATAAGTAAATCTAAAAGAAGATGTGAAGCAGAATTTTACAAAAGAATATAAATAAAAGAGACAAAGGAAAGCAGTATATAAGAAAGGAAAATGCAAGTTACAAAACAACCCATACAATAAGCATTTGGCTTTCATTGACCCCTGAAGGGGGCTCTAGCTCCTCTTTACTACTGGGTGGGCATGGTCTCTGCTGACACCCTGAGGTGGGGGTAGGGAAGCAGAAGCCTAGTTATCAGCCAGTGGGGATGAAGGTCTTGGTATTTGGTATTCTCTGACTGTACTTGGTATTGGTATTCTCTTGACTCTTCCTTATTGGGGGTGTTCGGGTACCCTGCTATAGCTTTGTGAGGGTGGTCATTTGGTCATTGCTGTTGGGGGTTGGACCACAGGGTTGTTTTTTGTTTTTTATTTTTGTATTTTTTTTGTTTGTGTAAAAATCACAGTGTCTGGCATACAATGAAAAATTACCAGGCATGAAAAGAATTAGGGAAATGGCCAATAATGATGAGAGAAATCAGTCATTTGAAACCAACTCAGAAGTGATACCTATGATAGAATTAGTAGACAAGGACATCAAAACAGTAGTTTTTTTTTTTAAGATTATGTATTTATTTATGTGACACAGTGAGAGAGATGGAGAGAGAGCACAAGCAGGGGGAGCGGCAGGCAGGCAGAGGGAGAGGGAGAAGCAGGCTCTCCGCTGAGCAAAGAGCCTGATGTGGGGCTCAATCCCAGGACGCTGGGATCATGACCTGAGCTGAAGGCAGCCGCTTAACTGACTGAGCCACCCAGGTGTCCCCAGTAGTTATTATTGTATTCCAAATACTCAAGAAGCTAGGAGAAATACTGAACATGTTAAGCAGATATAGAAGATATAAAAAAGATCCAAATTAAACTTCTAGAGAGGAAAGCTGTAACATCTGAGATGAAAAATACACAGGGTAGGATTAATGGCATGTCAGACCTTGCAGAAAAGATTAGTGAACCTGAAGGCATAACAATAGAAACTACCCAAAATGAAACACCAAGAGAAAATAAAAAATATGAACAGAGTATTAGTGATCTAACAGGACAACTCGAATTGGCCTGATATGCATGCAGAAGTCTCTGGGGGGAGGGGGTCAGTAAAAGCATTTGGAGAAATAATGAATGAAAATGTCTCAAACTTGATGAAAACTAGACCATCATATCTAAGAAGCTTAATGAGCCTCAAGCACCCTGGCCACAGGAAGGAAACTAACCATATTATAGTCATTTAACCCAGTGATAAAGAAAAAATCTTTAAAGCATCCAAAGAAAAGAGAAACATTTTATACTGAAGAACACAGATGATGACAGCAAATCTCTCATTGGGAATAATATAGACCAGAAGACAGTTAAGCAACATCTTTAAAGAACTGAAGAAAAGGAGCTGTCGACCTAGAGTTGTAGACCTAGAAAAATATTTTTGAAGATTTTATTTATTATTTATTTATTTATTTGAGAGAAAGAGAGAGCGAGCGAGCAGGGGAAGGAGCAGAGGGAGAGAGACAAGCAGATTCTGTGCTGAGTTTGGAGCCCAGTGTGGGGCTCTATCTCAGGACCCTGACATCATGACCTGAGCCAGAATCAGCCGTCAGAGGCTTAACTGACTGAGCCATCCAGGCGCCCCTATAAAAATATTTTTAAAAAACAAAGATAAAGACTTTTTCAGACATACAGACCTGAAGGAATTCATCAGCAGACCTGTAGTAGAGGAAATGTTGAAGGTTGTGAAGAAGTATTCAGGAAAATGGTAACAATTGGAATCTAGGTCTACACAAAGAAATGAAGATCACTGGAAATGGTAACTACATAGGTAAATATAAAAAAATACTTTTCTTATACATATATCTCTTTAAAATTATAATTGTGAAAATAATAGCAATGTAGTTTGTGAGGATTTATAGTATATGTAAAAGTAAAGTATAGCAACAGTAGTAAAAAGTTCAAGAGGAAAGAATTAAAGTGTGATCTAAGGTTTTTATGCTATTTGGGATATAATAATCCTCAATGTTTATGCCCCTAATAAGAAAGCTTCAAAATAAATAAAGCAAAAACTGACAGAACTGCAATGAGAAATACACAGATTCACAACTGTACTTGGAGCCTACAACATTCTTTTCTTAATAATTTATAGGCATGGTCAAAAGAAAATCATTAAGCTTTATAGAAGCCTTAAATAACACTATTAACTAACCTTGATATTTTCAGAATTCTCTATCCAACAACAGAATGTACATTATTTTCAAGTGTTATTAAGATTGACCATATTCTGGACTACAAAATAAGTTTCAAAGGATTCAAGTTATACAATTTGTTGTTGGGCCACAGTGTAATTAAATTTGAAACGAGTAGAAGATACTAGAAAATGCCCAAATATTTGGAAAGAAATGTACTTCAGAAGATGACAGAAGAGAAACTAGGAAGTGTTTTAATCTGAACAAAAAAGCAAACAACATATCAAAATTTGTGGTATATATTTACTGCCTACTTAGAGGGGATTTATAGCACTAAATGTCTGTTTAGAAAAAGAAGAAAGGTCTTGAATCAATGACTTCAGTTTCTACTTTAAGAAACTAGAAATAGAAGATCAGTTAAACCCAAAGAAAGCAGAAGTAAGGAAATAAATATTAGTTTTTTGGAAATAATCGAAGAGAACTATGAAAACCAAAGAAAAAAATATACCCAAAGCTAGTTCTTTGAGGAAATGAATAAAATTGATAGATCTCTAGCCAGACTGATCAGAAAAAGAAGAGAGAAGATACAAATTACTAATATCAGGGATGAGAGAAGTGATATCAATATACAATATACAGGTATTATAAGTACAATAATCATTGATATTTTCAACAAGGTTAAGTCCATATATTTGACAACTTAGATGAAATGGTTACATTTCTTGAAAGATACAAACCACCAAAATTCACTCAAGAAGAAATAGATAACATGATCATCCTTGTTATTTATTAAAGAAATTGGATTTGTAGTTAAAAACCTTTTCCCAAAGAAAATACCGGACCTCGATAGCTTTGCTGGTGAGGTCTACTAAAATATTTAAAGAAGAAATAATACCAGTTCTACTCAAACTATATCAGAGAGTTGAGAAATGATAATCATTCAATGAGGCCAGCATAAATTTTTTTTTAGTTGAAGTATAGTTGACATATATTAAATTAATTTCAACTATACTACATAGTAATTCAACATTATATAAATTATGAAATATTCAACCATGATAAGTATATTACAGTTATTGGCTGTATTCCGTATGCTGTTTTTTCATCCCTGTGACTTATTTATTTTATAACTGGAATTTTGTAACTCTTAATTCTTCACCCATTTTGCCTGTCCCTTCCCTTTGGCAACCATCAATTTGTTTTCTATATTTATAAGTCTGTCTCTCTTTTTTGTTGTTTTTTGTTTGTTCATTTGTTTTGTTTTGGAGAGTCAACATATAAGTGAAATCGTTTGGTATTTGACTTTTTCTCTCTGGCTTATTTCACTTAGCATAATACCCTCTAGGTCCATATTGTCACAAATAGCAAAATTTCATTCTTTTTTATGGCTGAATAATATTCCATCATGTGTATATTCCACATCTCCTTTATCCACTTATCAATCAGTGGACATTTTAGTTGCTTCCATATCATGACTATTGTAAATAACACTGTAATAGATACAGAGGTGCACGTATCTTTTCAAACTGGTATTTTCATTTTCTTCTAGGAAATACCCAGAAGTGGAATTAATGGGTTATATGGTGCTTCTGTTTTTACTTTCTCGAGGAACCTCCATACTATTTTTCAGGGTGGCTGCACTAATTTATAGTCCTACCAACACTACACAAGGGTTTCCTTTTTTCCACATCTTCGCCGACACTTGTTATTTCTTGTCTTTCTGATACAAGCCATTCTGACTAGTATGAGGTGACCTCATTGTGGTTAAGGTTTGTATTTCCCTAATGATTAGTGATGTTGAACATCTTTTCATATGTCTGTTGGCTATCTGTATGTCTTTGGAGAAATGCCTATTCAGGTCCTCTGCACATTTTAAAATCAGATTATTATTGTTATTTTTTGATGTTGAGTTTTATGAGTTCATTATATATATGTTCATTATATATGTTGAATTACTATGTAGTGTAGTTGAAATTTGATGTTGAGTTTTATGAGTTCATTATATATATATATATACTAATTATATATTATAATTATGTTAACCCCTTATTGGATATATCAATTGCAAGTATCTTCTCCTATTCAGTAGTGTGCCTTTTTGTTTTGCTGATGGTTTCCTTCACTGTGCAAAAGCTTTTTAGTTTGATATGATCCCAAGTGTTTATTTTGCTTTTGTGCCCTTTGCCTGAGTAGACAGATCCAGAAAAATATTGCTAAGGTTGATGTCCAAGAGATTACTGCCTATGTTTTCTTTTACGAGTTTTATGGCTTCTGGTCTTACATTTAAGATTTTAATCCATTTTGAGTTTATTTTTATGGATAAGAAAGTGAGCCAGTTTCATTCTTTTGCATGTAGCTGTCCAGTTTACCCAGCACCATTTATGGAAGAGAATGTCTTTTACCCATTGTATATTCCTCTCTCCTTTGTCAAGGATTAATTCACTATATATATATATATATATATATATATATATATATATATATATATATGGATTTAGTTCTGGGCTCTCAATTCTGTTCTGTTGATCTATGTGCCTCCTTTTGTGCCAGTACCATACACTTGTGATTACTATAGCTTTGTAGTATATCTTGAAATCTAGGATTATGATAAATCTTGCTTTATTCTTTTTGAGATCTCAGGACTGCTTTGGCTTTTTGGGGTCTTTTTTGGTTCCATAAAGATTTTAGGATTTTTGCTTCTAGTTATGTGAAAAACACTATTTATATTTTGATAGGGATTTCATTGAATCTGTGGATTGCTTTGGGTAGTATGGACATTATAATAGTATTAATTTTTCCAGTCCATGAGCATGGTATATTTTTTCATTTATTTGTGTTGCCTTCAATTTCTTTGATCAATGTATTATAGTTTTCATAATACAAGTTTTTTACCTCTCTGGTTAAATTTATTCCTGGGTATTTCATTGTCTTTGATGCAATCATAAATAGGATTCTTTTCTTTATTTCTCTATTTGTAAACCATACATCTGATTATAAGGAGTTTATATTGAAAATACATATAAGGCACTCGTACAACCAGATATCAAAAAAAAAATACCTGATTAAAGTTTGGCAGAGGACTTGAATAGACACTATTCCAAGGAAGACATATAGTGGCCAACAGGTACCCAAAATAATGCTCAGCATCCCTAATTGTCAGGGGAATGCAAATCAAAACCAGAGTTAGGTATCACCTCCCACCTGCTAGAAAGGCCATTATCAAGAAGACAAGAGATAAATTGATGATGATATGGAGAAAGGGGAACAGTTGTGCATTGTTGGTAGGATGTAAATTGGTACAACCACTGTGAAAAACAGATGGATCTTCCTCAAAAAATTAAAAACAGAGCTAACAAGTGGTCCAGCAATTGTACTTGTGAGTATGTATCTGAAGAAAAATGAATAATTATCTTGCAGATACATCTGCACTCCTGTGTTCATTGCAGCATTATTGGCCAGAGCCATGACATTTAAAGAACTTATGTGTGTCTCAGTGAATGAATGGATAAGGAAAGTGTGGTGTGTATATAAATATATGTATATATTTATATACGCACACAGTGGAATATTATTCAGTCGTAAAAGAGAAAGAAATCCTGCCATTTGGAATAACTGGGTCAGATATTCAGGGTGTTATTAAGTGAAATAAGTAAAAGAAAGATGAATACTTTATGATTTCCCTCATATGTGGAATCTAAAAAAGCAGATGATAAGGAAACAGAGTAGAATGTTGGTTGCCATGAGTTGGGATGGGGGTAGAGGAGATTGGAGAGATGCTGGTCAGTGGGTACAAATTAATAAATTCGGGGGATTTAATGTATAGCATTGTGATTATAGTTGACAATATTGTATTATATACTTCAGAGTTGCTAAGGTAGTAGATAGTAAGTGTTCTTACCATTAAAGAAAAGATAATTATGTTAGGTAATGGAGATGTTAACTAACCTTATTGTGGTAGTCATTTTGCAATATATACATGTATGAAGTCATCACATTGTACACCTTAAACTTAAAAAAATATTATATTTCTATTGTATCTCAATAAAGCTGGATAAAAAATAAATGTATAAGCATATTATGTAGATTTAGCATGATAACCCAGTTGAATAACTAAAATCATAAATAAAGTACATTTTGAGTAGCTAGTTGAACAGCACTAGAAGTATTCACGTTTATGTCATTTCCCTGATTTTGCTTGTTTTTCTCTCCCTCTATTTTATTTTATTATTATTTTTACTCATGTGTGTGCTTATGGGTTGGGAGTTAACATTATCAGGGTCACTGCTATTGGGATGTATTGTATAGCCAAAATTAGTATAATGCAAAATATTCACTAATCCTTAAACAGCTCCATTAGGTTAAGATGTCATTGTCCTTACAGTCTCTAGATGGTGTCCTGTGTCGCAGACATTTGATACTTTGATGCAAGTTCAGTACAAATCACTGGAGAATGAAATTGCAGGTCTTTTACAAGATATGGCATTTCATGAAGCCCCTTAAAATTAATATTTATGAAAAAAATGAATCACTGAGAAGTATGGATGTGTCAGTTAACAGCTGAAGAGAGTTTTGAAATTTATTTTTTTAAATTCTGGTACCAATTAGACTATTTCCTCACTATTTACTCTAAAGGTTTGTCCTTGTTTTAAGTTGACCAAAATTCTCTTTGTGAGTTTTTGGTTTTAATTACTCTTAGATATTATGGACCTCCCAAAGTCCTTTTTAAAAATTTTTAATTAAATTAAGGGAAAAAACTACTTAGAATATGGCTTAGGAGCCTAAGGATAGAAAATGAAATCATCATTCCACCAGCCAGTATATTAGACTTAGTCCAGAGAGCTGAGATTGCTTTTTGAATAGTGATCATGATACTGACAAGAATGAATTGTATGTTGAGTTATATTATGTGTGAATCAGGAACTAAAGTATAACATTTAGGCTGTTATTCTATGTATTACAGACTACTGTAAATAAGGGCAAAAGAAACAATACTGAGGCTGATTGTGAACTGAGGGACATACCTGTTCAGGGTCTGGAAGTAACTGTACAGATTAGTTAACCAAGGGTGCAATACTTGTAATGGCATATTACTTTTACAACATAGACTTTGGCAAACTAGCTAGTCCTGCACATAGCTAGAAAAACAGAAGTCTAGAATAGAGCACTATTGTATACCAGAAAATTCATGCATAGTCACTTTTATTATCTTTGAACCCAAACAAAAGCAGTATATACAGAGAATTTTGGAGAAACATGTAATCTTGAGCTCTGTAAGAGAAACTCTGGTAACTAATTTGTTTAAAAAGGGGACTGATTAAACACTAAATGAAATAATTTATATTGTAGTTTAAAAAATGTATTAAAGAGGGGGGCGGAGCAAGATGGCGGAGGAGTAGGAGACCTAGATTTCGTCTGGTCTCAGGAATTCAGCTGAATAGGGATCAAACCATTCTGAACACCTACGAACTCAACAGGAGATCGAACAGGAGAGTAGCAACAACTCTCTGAACAGAGAAGCGACCGCTTACTGGAGGGTAGGGCGTGCGGAGAAGTGAATCCGAGGTGATATTCGGGAGGATAGACGGCGGGGGAGGGGCCTCCGCCGGCCGCTTCTGGCAAGTGCTAGAGCCGCGGAGCACAAAATCGGACCTTTTAGAAGTCAGCTCCGCTGAGGGACGTCGCTGCAGTGGCTAAGCGGGGGGTGGAATCCTCCCGGGACAGTGTGGTCTCAGGACCCTTGGGGTCACGGAGAGACCGGGGGTGCCTGAGTGCGCCAGAGCTCCCAGGTATCAGAGCGGGGAAGCCGGCTGCAGAGACGGAGCAGAGTCCCGGGCTCTCAGCTCGGGGTTGCCATAAACTGTGATCTGCGGCCCAGTCGGGGCACGGCTCCCCCAGCAGGGACCCAACAAGCAGCAGATCCGGGGAGACTCCCCTTCCTTCCCGGGGAGGAGCGGTGCGGGAACGCACTACAGGGATCTGCTGGGTTTGGAGACTGGGTGCGGGGTCGGGTGCCAGAGATAGCAACGCTCGATCACAGGCCGGGTGAGCACGGAGGGCGGCCAGAGACCGGGGACACGGGAGTGACTGCTTTTCTCTGGGGACACACTGAGGAGCGGGGCCCCGAGTTCTCGGCTCCTCCGGGTGGAGATTGGGAGGCCACCATTTCTGCCCTGGTCCTCCAGGGCTGTACCGAGAGCTTGCAAACAAAAGCTCCTGAGAACAAACCCGAGCAGCTTCCTTAGCCCGGACCGACAAGGGCGGGGCAATTCCGCCTCCGGCAAAGACATTTGGAAACCACAGCAACAGGCCCCTCCCCCAGAAGATCAGCACAAACAGCCAGCAAGCCAAGACCAAGTTGATCGATCAAGGAGAATGGGAGAACTCCAGCGCTAGGGGAATACTGCCCATAGATTCATGGCTTTTTTTTTTTTTTTTTGCCATGATCCATTATTTCATCAAAGTTAATTTTTGTTGACTGTTTTTTTTATTTTTCTTTTTCCCTTTTTCAACCAACATCTTATCAATCCCTTTTTAAAAAAAAAAAAACATTTTTTATTTTTCATTTTTAGAGTCATATTTTATCCCTTCATAGTAGTTACCCTTATTTTTGGCATGTACATATATGTCTTTCTTCCTTTAAAATTTTAGGAGGCACTTTTTTCTAACAGACCAAAATACGCCCAAAATCTAGTGTGTGGCACTGATCTATGCACTAGCCTGATCATATTTGATCACATTCTGCTTTTTTTGTATTGTTCTGTTTTTGTTTTTATCTTTTTTCTTTTTTTTTTTTCTATTCTTTTTTCTTTCTTTCCCTTTCTTTTCCCCTGGTTTCAGGTCTTTTCTGATTTGTATAGAGTATATTTGCTGGGGACGTTGTAAACCTGTTAGCATTTTGTTCTCTCATTCATCTATTCTCCTCTGGACAAAATGACAAGACGAAAAAAATCACCTCAGCAAAAAGAACAAGAGGTAGTACCGTCAGCCAGGGACCTACTCAATACGGACATTAGTACGATGTCGGACCTAGAGTTCAGAATCATGACTTTAAAGATACCAGCTGGGCTTGAAAAAAGCGTGGAAG